>NC_141538.1:11500000-11845000 GCF_021556685.1 Rattus norvegicus
GCAACAACCTCAAGCGGGGGCGGAGCCCATCTCTGAAGTAGCATTAGAACTACCAGTATAATGGATGGGGATACAGCTGTCCATCTTCATCTGGACAAAGCTCTCTGCTAGCATCCTGGTGGGTTTAACTGAAGAAGAAACCAATAGAGATCTGATAACGGGGCTTCTACCAACTAATATCTCCGATTCTGCTTGGTGTTGGCTTTAGTATAGAGAAAGCTTTGTCCGTATCTGTAACAAGTTTGGGTGGGAAATTAGCCCATGATTTGTAAATATATGTCAGAGGAGTGTGTGTGTGTGTGTGTGTGTGTGTGTGTGTGTGTGTGTGTGATACTATGTTGGCAAAGCAATTTTTTTTTTCTGGACCACAGGGAAAGGAGAAAAAATGGACACCCAATGGAGTTAGAAAGAATAGATGCATTTTCAGAATAAAGGGTCACTGGAGGGGCTGGCGAGATGGTTCAGTGGTTAAAGGCACTGCTGCCGAGTCTGATCACCTGCGTGTGATTCCTGGGACTCTGGAAGGAGAAGGGTTACTGCTAAAAGCTGTCATCTGCCTTACACACACATGTTGTGTCCTCCACTTCCTCCCTCACCAAAGTAAATGAGGTTCAATAAACCCTTTTAAAAGCTACTTGTCCACTTGGAGGACATTCATGATGAATAAGGATTGGTATAGGCTGTCTGTCTGTCAAGCAGTGCAGGCACCAGCCTTGCTGCATCCTGGGGCTACCACTTACTCATCAGTCCTGACTCACATCTCAGGAAGGATTGGGATCGGCCCAAACCATAGACAGAGCAGCAGAGGAGGAGGCGATGGCCCATATTCCACCCCGATGCCTGCTCTGGGGCATTTTCACAAACTCCTTCGCTTCGCCCAGTTTCAATGGGAATGATGCTGGCTTTCCCTCAGTGTTTTGCAGACTACGTGTGTAAGAGTTCTGTGAACGGCATGGGTGATACTTCACTGTCAAAGCAGAGCTCATCGTAGACATGGGAGGAGGGGAGTAAATGATGGTTTACCCCTGTGTGTGTCTTCTTTAATAATCAGAAAAAGGAAAGAAATATTGTGCAAGAAATCAAAGGGTTGTGCAGGGAATCACTCCCTCAAAACAGGACACAGGAAAGTCTTGGTCAGCATTTCAGCAATGCTATTTCCTAATTACATTTTATGAGGCCTCCATGGCTTGCCATTAGAAGATTCTGTATGTCAACCTTGGGTGACTGTCCCTCTTTAATGTAAATGTTCTTATGGCTTGTGCAATGTATCACACGCTCTTAAAGTGTGAAGAGTTTGTGGTGGCCCCATTTCACCACTCTGCCTCTTTTTTTGTTTTTAATTACTCTTGAGACTACTCTTTGAGCTAAAGACATTCTAATAGTGACAGAATTAATTCAACAGACTTATTCCCCTAGCCCCAGGCAGCTTGCAGCAACTTGGGATCTAGGAAGGAACCAGGCTGAGAGTTTACTTCTGACTGTGTCCTCACCCCCCCACCCCCAAAAGCAAGAGGAGGTGCATCAATGCCGTGTATATCTTGAAGAGGGACAGAAGAAGCAGGGGCAGAAGTCAAGAAGGGAAGATCTTCCCTGTAGACTTTTGAGTCATTTTAAAATTCTGCTTTAAATTTGTGTGTCCTCTTTACAGTGTGTTTATTTTTGTAAGCCATCTAAAATCCTTTTGGAAGTAGGCTTTGTGTAAAGCTTGAGTAAATGGAAAAATAATCTCCACTAAAAATGAATGTGAGAGAGAATATTAGGGAATTTCAGGAAACAAATTCAGACTCATGGAGAAAATGCACTGGAACAGTGGGGCAGCCAGGGATGGGGGGCAGTCCTTAGAGCTCCCCTGGAGGCTGTGTAAAAGCTCCCCACACACCTGGGACAGCTAAGCGTGTTAGATCACGTGTGTCTTCTGCATGTCTAGCAGAGGCTGGACTTGTCTGTTGTGCTGGTGTGCTGGTGTGTTTATTGGTTTGGGGCTCTAAGACAAGTGACCAGAGCATGAGGCTGAGAAGCCAATGACCTCAGGGTCCAGTTGATGTGCATGCGTTTCTGACCTGAGGGGAGAAGTGGGTGGTTGGGTGTCTGCTGGTTTTCTTTCAGCCCATCTGCTGGTAAAGAGAGCATTCCTTTTAGATTCAGTATTCCTGCTCTTTCAGATTCCCGGAGCTTTTTAACTGCTATTTTCACACGCGTGCGTTCCTAAATACATAAACACAACCTGCTCAGCTCATACAGCCCTGTTTGCCTGTCAGAAGCAAAGCAAGTGGCACTTCCTCTCCCTTCTCCCGGGGCTTGTGTGCAGTTGCATTTCCCTCTGTGGGTGGGGCTCACCGTGTGAGAAGCCCTGCAGCTGCAGGTGGGGAACACCAACTCACCCACAACTCCTTCCTGCTTCTTTCCTGTCTTTTGCTTGTTTTAATTTTTTGCGGCAGGGGTTAAGGCTGGCCTTAAATCCCTGGTCCTCCTGCTGCACCTGCCAAGTGCCGGGTTACAGATGTTGTCTGTCTGACTGGGCCGCTTCTCTCTTTGTTGGTAATCTAGAAACGATAGCAGCAGGCTGTGGGGCAGACACATGTGAGGTCTGTATTGCATGGGGTTTTGGACAAGGGACAGACAGAATAGAGTGATCAGACAGAAAAGGAGACATGTTGGCCCCATGCAGAGATTCAAGCCAAGATGTGACATAGCGTTCAGCCCATTTGGTCCCAAGTTGTAAAAATTATTATTAAATGGGCAAAGAGACCAAGCTTTCAATAGTGTGGTGTTTCCTCAACACCATCCACAACCCCATTTCTGGTATTTATTTAAAACAAAAAAAAATTGAAAGCAATGTTTTGAAATATTTACACACTCTTGCTTACAGCACTACTATTTAGAGTAGCCTAGAGTCTGAAGTCAATGTCTACCAGGAATAGAGAAACTAAAAAAATGTCTTGCAAACAGACAATGAGATATCATCCAACCATAAAAAGAAAGGGAATTCAGACACCTAGCATGATACAGATAGCCTCAAAGTCTTTGTTTGTTTGTTTCTTTTTTCTTTTCGGAGCTGGGGATCGAACCCAGGGCCTTGCGCTTGCTAGGCAAGCGCTCTACCACTGAGCTAAGTCCCCAGCCCCCTCAAAGTCTTTATGATGAGTGAGATTAGCCATTCACACAAAGCCTAAAACTGCATGGTTCAATTGTTACTCTGCCTAAAGTAGTTAATTTCTAGAAACAGAATGACATGATGTATGGATTATAAACCCAGATGGCTTGTCATCGTTACTGTTTGTATAGAGATTTGGAAGAGTTCAAGTCCTGGGAGGTGAGAATCACATGCCATCTCCTCACAACTGTCGGCTAACAGATGTCTCCAGTTCAACTCCGAGGATCGTTTTTTGAAGTGTGTGGAAGTTTTGCATTCCTTCTGAGTGTAATTTTAAAAAGAGGAGAAGGAGAGAAAAAAAAAGGAGGAGGAGGAGGAAGAGGAAGAGGAGAAGAAAGAGGAGGAGGAGAAAGAGAAGGAAGAGGAGGAGGAAGAGGAAGAGGTGGAGGAGGAGGAGCACTATGACGATGATGACAACGACAAGTGGATGTAGACTAGGTATTTTAGGGAAACGCTCGGGGAGAGAGCATGTGAGGAACATGAGGGCCTAGGGTGGTTCCAATGGGTCTTTCTGGGACCGTGAAGCTGATGTCAGTAGGTGCTGCTGTGTCCCTTGCTCCTGCAGTCATAGCTTGTGCTGGGACTTGGTGTTTTCAGTTTCTTGTTGCCAGAAAAATCCAGGCAGGGCTTGAACAGTCAAAATACGGGGATTGCACACCTGCCTGGTACAGGCAATTTTGTAACTACCAACAATTACCAGTTCTGAAGTTCTTTCCCCAGGGAAAACTACAGGGGTTTTAGCTCATTTCAAACCATTGGTTCTCAATCGAGGTGACTTCACCATCTTCTAGGGACATGTGACAACATGGAGGAGGCCCACGGGCATTTAGTGATTTTTAGGCCACAGATAGATGCTGCTAAATGTGGTACAATGGCCCAAAAGGACTCACTTCAGTGATTAGCCGGCAGAGAATTGTCAACAGTGATACATTTTAATAAAACCTTTCAGGTTATCTCTGGTTCCCTGGGGTCCTCAGACCTCTGTGTCACAGTCATAGAAAAGGTCACAGGCTCATAAAAGGATGAACTTGCTTGCTGAAAACACATCAGGAAGAGGAAGTATGCAAACAGGAAGGTGTTCTCACAAGAGAGAGAGGAAGTGGAAACTGTTTGCCGTATTCACTGCTCCATGAAGGTCTACACTGCCGAGAGACGGTGTGCGACAGAGGGACATTTTAAAGTCTTTATTTTTCCTATCACATTCTTTCCCATCTTCCAGCTCCACCCAGACCTTCCTCTCTTCTCTACCCACACAATTTCATGGTCCCTTTTCTCTCTTAAAACAACTAAAAGAAAAGAAAAACTCAACTAGCAACTCGGGGTTGTATCTGATAGCATATGATGTTATTGGGGGTACTGTCCACACCACCTCCCACTATTTGGTGACTCCGTTTAAGTTCATTTTATACACGTATGTATTTCAGGAAGCTCCTGTAGTAGTACATTTCCATATGGCTTTTTAGAAGGACTTTAGCATTAGTTACCCTCCCCCATGTTTTCTCCTCTACCCTATCCCCCACCCCAGCCCCTTTAAATCTCCTATTTTAACTCCCCCTTTATTTCTTTATAACACTGTACTCTATTTTCCCTTTCTTGGAAGACCCCCTCCTCCCCCTGGTTCCTTAGAACCTCTGTGGGTGTCCTGAATGAGACCCACAGAGCTGAAGCACAGAACTTTTCAAAGGCTAAAAGCTTTTGTAGTCATTTTCTTTTCCTCACTATTTATTATTGTGTTGTTGTTGTTGTTGTTATAGGCAAGGTTTCTCTCACTTCATATCCCTGGCTGGCACGTAGAACAGGTTGGCCTCCAACAAGGACATTGTGAGCTACCTGGTGTGGGTGCTGGGAACTGAACTCAGGTCCTCTGCAAGGGTAGTATGAGCTCTTCACTGCTGAGCCATCTCTCCAGTCCCTGTAGTGGATTACAGTTAGTGGAAACCAAGATATTGAGTCTTTCATGATTTCTATGGTGACGTTAGACTTTCTGGACCATATTCTTGGAGTAGAGAATACTATACTTGTGTGTGTGTGTGTGTGTGTGTGTGTGTGTGTGTGTGACAGAGAGTGTGTGTGTGTGTGAGAGAGTGTGTGTGAGTGTGTGTGTGTGAGAGAGTGTGTGTGAGAGTGTGTGAGTGTGTGAGTGTGTGTATGTGAGTGTGTGTGTGCGTGTATGCGTGTGTGTGCATACATGCGTGTGTACGTGTGACTGTTTAATAAAGAAGGGGGAAGCATCCCCCATTTCCAAGCTCTCTTTGAGAGATGGTGGCTCACCTGAAGAAAACATTCAGGCAAGGGATTCTGCAAAACCATAGGGCAGCTGATCGGCATCTAAAGTGAGCTCACTCTCTAAATAGTCGGACCCTCAGAGGGGATGAAGGATGACGGATGGATTTAGTGAGGGGTAATAGACCTAATTTCTCTTAAAATAGCTGAATGCATAGTTTATGGAAAAACAAAACAACAAAACCTCAAATGAGCAACAACAACAACAACAACATAACTGGTGTAGTCTCCAATGGGGATGTTTAGCAAGGGCTGTTTTCACAGCAAACATTTCTGGTATTTAATACATGGCATCATTGCCTATGTGTAACCAGTACATTTATTTATAAAAGAACTCTGGATCACAGCTACCCAACCCATAGCCCATTTAATAGTTGAAGAAATCAAGGTTAGATCACGTGTTCTAAGTCACCCAAAAATTAACAAAATCGGGATTTCATATGCAGCTGCAGAGGCTGTGATCTCTGACCTGAGAGAGGATCCGTGAACACCAGATGACTGGCTTTTCAACCTTTGCAAGGGAGGAAGCTAAAATAACTTTGCTGTTACCCCTTAAATTCTCTAGTGCCTTCAAACCAAACCAAACCAAACCAAACCAAACCAAACCAAACCAAGCCAAGCCAAACCAAACCAAACCAAACCAAGCCAAGCCAAGCCAAACCAAACCAAACCAAACCAAGCCAAGCCAAACCAAACCAAACCAAACCAAACCAAACCAAACCAAACCTAACCAAAACAAACCTAACCTAACCTAACCAAGCCAAGCCAAGCCAAACCAAACCAAACCAAACCAAGCCAAACCAAAGCAAACCTAACCTAACCTAACCAAACCAAACTAAACCAAACCAAATCTAACCAAAGCAAACCTAGCCTAACCTAACCTAACCAAACCAAACCTAATCTAGCCAAACCAAACCAAACCAAACCAAACCAAACCAAACCAAACCAAACCCCGCCCTCATCCCACCTCTTGGAACTTCTTGGTCTGAAGGACTCGGAGCTGGCCTGCTGCAGTCTCACATCCTCTGAGTACTTTCCAAGCCCCATCCGTGGCTTGAGTCTCCTCGCAGCTGCTGACTGGCAGCTGTCCTCGGGGACTCAGACATTCCTTTTGGCTCTTTTTCCAGCAGCTGTGTATCACCTGATGGTAAATTCAGACAATTTCCCCTCCTGGGAGTTGTGATTCCTTGTGAAACTCTCACCCTGCATAAACACCAATCCCTGTTACCAAGTATAACTTTGAAAGGCAGGTGCAGGTTATTCTCTGTTAAATGTAAAGAACGTGCTCACATAATTAATATATTATAGCAGGATGAAATTAAATAATCCGAAAGGGCTTGAAATAGAATTGTACTGTCCCTGGTATTCTTGGATTGGAGACATTTTAGCTTTGATGCTTTGATGACGATTGTGGTAGGTTTGGGTCTTACTAGGTATTTTCCAAACTTGAATTCTGATGAAGGTCAGAGATGTTTTCAGATGTCTTTATTTGAGTGAAAAAGGGAAGCGGTTTCAATGAGCAAGATTGAGTGGAATGAATCCCAGATCCTGAATGTCCTGGTTGTTAACCAATTGATAATTAATTTTGTGCATCCACAGAGCAAGAGTCCTGATCTGGAAGTATCTTTTATTATTAGGCAAAAGATATTTGCCTAGAAATATGCTTACACTGCATATCTTTAATTTCTCGTGTCCTAATTTGAACTGCATTTTAATGGTTTTCCTTATGTTGAAAGAGGAAAGAAACTTTTAAGCTGATATAAAAAATTTTAGAGCGACATCTGATAAATTACCTGTGGGAAAGTCTAAAGTTAAAGAAGAAGAAAAGAAAAACAAACTTGAAAGAAAAAGAAGAGAAGGAATGTTTTTCCTCTAGCATTCTTTTTTCCCATCTTGCAAAGCATTCAAAGAGAAATGCATTTTGATTTCTTTAATCAGGACTGGGGAAAAGCAGCAGCCACCAAATGCAGGATTCAGTAGTGGCAGGTCTGTGATGAAAACACTGTAGGCGAAGCGTTGCCCTGCGAGCATGAGCACAGCCCCAGAGTGCTTACCCTGCGAGCATGAGCACAGGCCCTGGAGCTTTGTTAAAAAAAAAAATGAAAGACAAAAATACGGAGCGCATGGCAACTGCCACTGAGGCAGGGACACCTCATCCCTGCTGCATGGTGTCCAGCAACCTCAGCCTAAGTGGTGCATTCCAGGCCAATGAGAGACATGGGAAATAACACCCGACGTAAGTCTGTGTCCGCACGTGCACACAAGTGCACATAAACGCCCATGACAGCACTTTTCTGAGTCACTGGCTCAGGGTTCTGGGTATGGAATGTTCTTTCCTGGTAGCCTTAGAGTGACCATTGCTAGAGATCCCCAAACGGATTCTGGTCACACACACACACACCACACACACACACACACACACACACACACACACACACACACACACACACGAAAGTGCCTCAGGCACCTTGGGAATATTCAGGACGTGACCTTTGTCTGTCATTCAGTTCAGTAGCAATGGTCAGCTGAGCATAGGTGGATGGCTTGTAATTTGACAGAAACTCAACTGTACTCAGTTCCATGACTGAGCAAATTATGTAACCTTTTGGCAGTTTGGTTCTTTTCTCAGTCACCTTCCAATCTAATCTGTGTAAGGTCTGAGTGGGGACAGTGGGAAGTGCTAGGTCACTTCTAAAATTAACCCTGGGGTGGGTTCCTGATCTGTGAGGAATGATTGAAGTGGGTGTCGGCCGTGCGGACTCCAGCAGGTCACATGATACGCTGGGTTTCAGTCTGCACATTTGTAGTGGGTAGAACTAAATTAGAGTCAGAACTTGATGCTCCATTTCTCCCGCACCTACTGTGCTATAGATCTGAGTGAGGCAGGTATAAGATACTTGTCACTTGTGTTTGAGTGACTTGGCCAGTGGTTTAACTGGGGAGAGATGGGGGTAATCTCTCTTACCTCTGTAAATGCATGTAAATCTGCCCCCGGATGTTAAGATACCTGAATCACTTAAGACAAGGCTAGGCCTGGCAAGCAATTGAAGACTCAGAGAAAACAGTCAGAGCCAGCAAGATGTCAGCAGAAAAGGCCAAGCCCGATGACCTGAATCCGATCTCTGGGATCCATATTGAGAAGGAGGGAAGGAATTTCTGCAAGTTGTGTTCTGATCTCCACATGCGTATCCCCGTTCTCCTCCCTCACATGTATGTGCAAACAGACACGTAAGTAAACCTTACCAAGGCCTGGAATGTAAGACCACAATGCACTGCTGCTTGGGAGGAGAGCAGCGTGAGCTGGGTTGTAACTGGCAGGGAGCAACTGGTTTCTTTGAATTGGGTGCTTGCCTCACAGTGCGTCGGTGTTGACCTAACCCATTTGGGTTCCTGTGCTTTGGACTGACCCTGGGCCAGAAGGGACAGAGCGTGAGGGTTTTGTCCATCAAAGTATTTTCTCAAGGAGCAGGTGCCCTTCTATAGTGATCTATCACACCGCCCGGTGATGCCTGGGATCTGCTACCCTATGCTAGGGGTGATTGCTGCTATCCTTCTATAAAGACAGATTATAAATAGCTTCCTGAGGAGAGATGTTCTTGCTATGGGCTTCTGATAATTATGATGTGAGCTGTTGCCTATAATCAAATTTAATTGCTAAGGATTACAGGGAGGCATTCCTAAATACAAAAACTCACAGGCTGTTCTTATCCCTTTTCTATCATAGACAACGTTTAAATATCTATGATTGGGTCTCTGGTTGATTTCTGTGGTTTCTGGAATGGGCCTTTCATCTCACGGGTAGTCCACGGGATGATAATTAACTCAGGAGCTTTGTCTTAAATGGGAAGGTGGGGCAGACAATACAAAGTGACATAAAGAGCCCTGGGGACAGGCTTGAGCCTTCTTGTTTCACTGCCCTTACTCACAAGGGCACATGTCTCTGTGTGTAAGCATCCGAGTGTCTGAGAGCTGAGGGATTCCAGGCAAAATAAAACCAGAGGAGGAGATGTCCAGGGAACACTTTCTGGAGGCTTCAAACCATCTTTCTCCGGGATCAGTTTATAGTTTATGGATTATTGTCAAGTCCTCTCATGCCTCCTGTGTCTAACATTATTGAGCTCACCATGTCCTGGTGCTCACAGGGTTTGCATGGTAAATCGTCTAGGTCAGATTACTTGCTTTTTCTGTTAAAGTCCTCTCCTAAGGCATACCAGGAATGTTGAAAGTGATATTCAAGATGACGTTCATCAGTGATCCAAATGACCTGCCCTGGGACAACTTCTGGCCATTCCGCTACAGATACAACTCCAGAGACATTTTTTTGTTTTCTTTCCTGGTACAGACGCCACCAGTTTCTATTCTGTCCACGTCTGACTGCAGCAACACCTTTCAGCTGTTTGCCACGCTGTCTTTCTAATCTACCTTTCCTACCACAAGTTTTCTACCAACAAACCCTGGTGGGTGCCCCTCACCTATGCTCGTTGCCCAAGGACTTCAGCTCCTGCTTCCAGCTGGGTTCCTGTGGATCCCAGAGGACGATTCCCTCAGATCTAATCAGTGACTTCCAGACTGCTGACCTTAGCTTGTATTGCCGTCACCCACAGCTAGGCCAGTACCACTGTGTGACCTCTTTGAGCTCTCTGAGATTCACCGCATCTAGGACACTGGTGTACCCTTGCCTGGTCTGGATTTCAGATCAGAAAAGCACATGCAGGTGCTTCAGCCTAGGCTACTGTGGTGCTCAGCGGGGGCCACCTTGTGCCAGCGCCGGTGAACTCACTGGATCAAGCAGAGCATGAGTACCTTGTGAGCCAGTTCTCCCCTGCACGGTTCTGCCTTTGTCCTCAACTTATAAATGGCTCTGCTTCCCCCGCCCCCAGGAGGTAGGAAAGAGGGGCCAAGGCTCACCTACCTATCCAGCTGCAAAGATAAAACCCAAATGCAGACACAAGACCGTACTGCACTCCCCCTGCACCCAGCCTGGGTCAGTGGCTGTTATCTCGGTACGCGGAAGATAGCATAATAGTAATAATCACAATAATCAGCTTATATTATACCAATGCTACTGCAATTACACTGTCATCTTGTAAGCGGCCCCTGGGGGAGCAGGGCTTTTCAACATTCTGGCTGAGATGGTTTTAAATAGCTCAGGTGATTCTATGACCTCTTCACATTTAGTTTGGTGAAGTTGTCTACACTTGGCTAGCTTGCTTGCTGCACTTGGCTAGCTTGCTTGCTGCTCTTCACACGTTAGTTTACACGTGACCTGGGCATGGTGTCACACGCCTTTGCTTCTCAGGAAGCTGGGGCAGGAAGGTCTCGAGGGCAAGGCCCAGTCTGGGGTCCATAGCAAGGCACTGTCTCAGAGAGATGCAAACAACCCCAAACTCCGTCACCCTGTCTTCGGTGGTTACAGAGTGTAAGTGTTCCATTTCTCTCCGGTGCTGATGTACTTTCAGACACTTTTAAATGATGGCTTGTCAGCCCACCCACATTATTAAAACGTACAAGGCATATTTTCTTTAAACACTTGGTTTTAGGGCATGCTTGCTCTTTTTTGAATTTCTACACATTCGCCCTGTTTTGATAGAAACTGCTGGGCAAAAATGAAAACTGAGGCTACATCTTTTGAGATAGAAAGGGGAACTTCTTGTAAATATAAGCAGACACGAACATTAGTAGCTGTACATGGGGTGTGAGTTAGGTTCTCTGCTTTGGTATGGATTCCTGCAGCTAAGACGGTCCACAGTCGCACTACGCACAGCTCCTAGGCGTGAGTCTGTTCACTGAAGCGTATGTTCCGCCTAGGGCTTTATTTCTTGCCAATCACAAAATCTGGCAATGTCTGGCTCTTTTGTTTTTGGTTTTCCTCCTTTTCTTCATCATCTGGGACTTAGATTTGTGGGATGTTAATCCTTTTATCCAAGCCACGGTGTAGTGCTTCTGCTGACTCTGGGGGCTCCCGCGGGACCTCCTTTACCTCCTCGGACATTGTCGGTTGATTCTATCCTTGCTTTAGTTTACTCCTTCTGATTTAGTCTTCTGATGTGAGTCAATCTGAATTACTGTTCCAGAGCACACCCCAGAGGCCACTGTCAACTGCTCTCTTAGGTGACTGTTTGCTTATGGACTCAATAAAACACATTTCCCCCTAAAACGGCTAAATACTTTGTCAACACACTACCACCCAATCTTCTGTCTCCCACATACTATCCTTTCATTGGGAATTTTCTTTAGTTATATGTTTTAGAGTTGGTATCATTTCAAAGCTCAATTAGGTTCTTTAGAAATTTAATTGAGCACGTGGTGGTGGCACACGCCTTTAATCCCAGCTCATGGGAGGGTAAGGCAGGCTGCAGGCCAGAGGCGGACCTCTCAGTTCAAGACTAGACTGGTCTACCGAGTGAGTTCCAGGACAGCTAGAGCAACACGGGGAAACCAACCCTGTCTGGAAAAACCAAAAACAAATGAGTTGGCAGGGTGCTGTTGGGCTTAGTAATGACTTGTATTTATGGGCAACTTGTGCATGGTGCTTCGATTAGATATATTTTCTCCACACAGAGAACAGTCATGTCAAAGGCTCAGTCCACCAAGTATCACTTCTCCTCTATGGACAAAATTTGAATCTTACTGCTGTTAAAATCAGAGTTGAATTTTTTTTAAAGATGGAGTCTTGCCTGCTTTAGGAGTCAAGCTGGCTGGCTTGCTGTCTTAGGTACTTTTTATTGCTATGAAGAGACACTACAAGCAAGAAAACTTATAGAAGAAAATGTTTAAGGGGGCTTGGTGCTCCAGAGGGTGAGATCAGGTCACATCGGGCAGGGAACAGACAGGCAGGCCTGGTGCTGGTACAGCAGCTGAGAGCTCTCATCCTCATCTGGAAGTAGGAAACACACACACACACACACACACACACACACACACACACACACACACACACACACACACAAAGAGAGAGAGGGAGACAGAGACAGACGCAGAGAAAGACAGAGAGACAGAAAGACACACAGACGAGACAGAGAGAGCAACACAAGAGTAATTGGGAATGGAGTGGGCCTTTGAAACCTCAAAGCCCACTCACCCTCAGAGGCACACCTCCTCCAACAAGGCCACATCTCCTAATCCTTCCCTAACAGTTCCAATAACCAGGCTGGCCTCAAATTCTCTATATAACTGAGCATGACCTTGAGTTTCTGATCCTCCTGCCTCTGCCACCCGAGTGCTGGGATTAAAATCATGGATTAACATACCTCATTTATGTGGCACCGGTATCAAATCCAATAATTTGCATATGCTAGGCAAGCCTGTTACCAAGTGAGTAGCATTGCCAGCCATAGGAGGATTCCTAAATGTGTGTGAATCAAAATTAGTTGACAAATTATCCTTTAAAATGTAGACTTTTGCCCTCTGCCCCTGTCAAACTAATTTAGTATGGGTACTCTCCCACCGAAAATATAATGGGTCACCTATGATATCATTCCAGATGATAGAGACTACCACCCTATAAAACCAAGGCAGAAAAAAATTGCTTTTGAAGGAATGTGTACGGCTTTGTCTCTAATTCTGTGTTCACTGGTCACAGAGGTTCGCACCCCAGCTTCCACATTTCTGACAGTCGTGATGTGGAGCCCTAGTCTTCAACTCTTGCTGTGGACCAGGCTTTACTCCTCAACAAGCGTGCTGCATGATGGGAAGGTGCTGTGGACTGTTGGATCATGGGAGGGCACTTTATCTCTGGTGTAGGCGTTGGGGTTTGGGGCTTGGACTGCTGCTACCATGAGCACCGTGAGCTGGCTGGGAAGCTGAATGTATCTTTACAGTTGTACTTGTGTGTGTGTGTGTGTGTGCGAGCATTTGTGCGTGCATGCGCGCGTGCGCGTGTGTGTAATCCAGAGGATGATGTCTGGCATCTGGCTGCACCTCTCCCTGCCTTGTTTCCTTGAGGCCATGTCTCTCACTGAACCTAGAGCTGGTTTGTTGGCCAGCAGAGCCTACTGGTCTACCTGTCTACCGTCCACAGCATTGGGGTTCCAGGTGTGCAGGTGGTCATGCCTGTTTTTTCTGTAGGTGCTGGAGATTTGAACTCAGGCCCTCATGCTTGCACAGCAAGTGCTCTTACTCGTCGTGCGAGCTCCAGGTTTGGAACTTTATGGCTATTGAGCTTGTCTTTCATGTTTTAATCTACTTTGCACATATTTAGTAGACTTAGTGCTTTAAAATGTGCTATGATAACAGCAAAAACTTTCCTCTTGGAATCTCAGGGTCTAGGAAGCCCAGTGTGAGCCCTGGGGACAGCTTCATGTTGTCTCTTCCTCCTGGGGGGTCTAGGAAGCTGGGAACAGTGCCTTTGCTAACACAGGCTGGGATGTGCCCATGCGAGGCTTTTTGTGCTCCTGTGCGTATTTCAGCAATTCTCCCTTGCTTCAAGCTGCACTTTAAAAAGATGGTTGCTAGTTTAGTAGTGAGAAGGTGTGGCCGGACAGGAATAATCTTTTGAAGTTCAGTGTGTGCTTCAGGGGACAATGGTCTGTGTGGGTCTCTTTCTCCCCTTTCCATGTGAGCTGGGTAATGGACTGACGCACTAACAGGGACTTTGGGGGTCAGGCTCAGCTCACATCCCCGTGTGGAAATCCCGTCACCAAGCTTAGTATCTGTGGAGGATTCTGAGCAATTGTTTGGTATTCTCAGGCACTCACAGCCACCTCTTCTCTTATTTGGGCAAACCTTGGGGTGCAAATGAAGGTCACTCATATAGCAGGCAAGCGTTCTACCGCTGACCTGCATTGCCAGCTACTCAAAGCACTTTTTATTTTATTAACTTGAGTATTTCTTATTTACATTTCGAGTGTTATTCCCTTTCCCGGTTTCCAGGCAAACATCTCCTTAACCCCTCCCCCTCCCCTTCCTTATGGGTGTCCCCCACCCCATCCTCCCCCCATTGCCGCCCTCCTCCCAGCAATCCCGTTCACTGGGGGTTCAGTCTTAGCAGGACCCAGGGCTTCCCCTTCCACTGGTGCTCTTACTAGGATATTAATTGCTATCTATGAGGTCAGAGTCCAGGGTCAGTCCATGTATAGTCTTTAGGTAGTGGCTTAGTCCCTGGAAGCTCTGGTTGCTTGGCATTGTTGTACATATGGGGTCTCGAGCCCCTTCAAGCTCTTCCAGTTCTTTCTCTGATTCCTTCAACGGGGGTCCTGTTCTCAGTTCAGTGGTTTGCTGCTGGCATTCGCCTCTGTGTTTGCTGTATTCTGGCTGTGTCTCTCAGGAGAGATCTACATCCAGTTCCTGTCGGCCTGCACTTCTTTGCTTCATCCATCTTGTCTAATTGGGTGGCTGTATATGTATGGGCCACATGTGGGGCAGGCTCTGAATGGGTGCCCCCTCTGTCTCTGTTTTAATCTCAAAGCACCTTTTATGCCCAAAGACTGCTGCAAAGGCTGACCGGAATGAGAATCAGTTAACACCTGCTTCCTGACATCTATCTGTCTGTCTGTCTATCTATCTATCTATCTATCTATCTATCTATCTATCTATCTATCTTCTATCTATCAATCATCTACCATCTATCTTCTATCAATCATCTATCTTCTATCTATCAATCATCTACCATCTCTCTATGTATCATCTATCTTTCTATTGTCTATCTATGTCTATCCTTTTCTAATTACTTACATGTGTATGTCTGTCTGCATGTTTGTGTCTGGGCACATGTGTGCACTCATATGGAGGTGTCTTAGTTATGGTTTCATTGCTGTGAAAAGGCACCATGACCAAGGCAGACATTTAATTGGCACTGCTCACAGTTTCCTGGATTCAGCCCATCACCGACGCAGCAGGAAGCATGGCAGTATGCAGGCAGACACGGTGCTGGAGACGGGACTGAGAGTCAGCATCTCGATCCTATTTCTGCAGGCAGCCAGGAGGAGGGTCTCTTCCACACTGGGTGAAGCTTAAGTACTGAAATCTCAAAGCCCACCCCCACAGTGACACACTTCCTTCAACAAGGCCACACCTCCTAACAGAGCCACTACCCATGGGCCAAGCATATTCAAACCACCACAGGAGGTCAGAGGTCAACCTCAGGTGTTACAGTGAGGAGCCATCTACTTTGTGTTTTGAGACAAGTCCTCCCACTGGGTCTATGGATTTGTCAAATAAAGCTGGCTGGCCAGTGAGTCCCAGAGACCAACACGTCCCTCACGATGCTGGGATTATTATCATGTGCCACTGTGGGTTTTATTATTATATTATTATTATTATTACCATTATTACTATTATTATTACCATTATTATTACCATTATTACTATTATTACCATTATTACTATTATTATTATTAATGTGGATGCTATGGATCAAACAGATCTTCATACTCGTGTGGCATACACTTCACCAACTGAGCTGAGCTCCGAGCCCACTGGCTACATTTATTCTTGGAAGCTATGCATGATTAAGGACTTGCCACCTCATGCAGTAGAGTCTAGAAGCATGGTGTTCTGGTGTGGGTGTGTGAAGAACTTAGGACTAAGGCTCTGGTAGGGGCTCACTCCCCGTTTGGGGGCGATGCTTTACTTTTATCACAGCCTGGTCACCTTGCTCCTCCCTGACGTTGAGAGTAGCCTCCTGCCCTAGGGTGCTAACAGCTATGAAACATGTTACCCTTTTGTCCCACACTGAGCAGCTTGTGCCTGGAGAAAGTCATTCATAGATACTCAGAGAAGACGTTAGGAAACACATTCAGAAGATACAAGGAAATCCTCTACTTGTCGATTCTTAAGGTATAGATCTTAGAGCCTATCAAAAGATGGCTTGCTCCTTGGCCTGGTTGTATTGTGTGCTTTCTTGGGAATTTTAATCTCTAAACTCAGCAACCCAGAGAACCCCAAAAAGCACATGAAAACCTGGGCAATCTTAAATACTACCCAGTATGTGACCTGCTTCCCCAAGGTAGGTGCTAGTGTATCTTCTCACCACATCCCTCCTCGTCCTTGACTTCTGATTCCCTTCACAACACTCACTCAGATTCCTTCTTCTCCAGCTAAGTGTGTTACACAACCTGTAACCTCAGCACTTGGGAAGCTGAGACAGGAGGAGCAAGATGAGGCTAACCTGAGCTGTATAATGTATGTGCACCTGTGTGTCTGTGTCTCTATGTGCGTGTGTGTGTATGTGTGCATGTGTGCATGCACACACGTATGCATGTGCACCCTCACATGTGTGCATGTGTGTCTCTTCTGCACACACAGACACAAACAGATAGACTTATTACCCCGTCTTAGCTGCTTTCTTTTCACTGTGGCGGGATACTTGACAAGAAGTAACTTAAGGAGGAAGGTGTTTATGGCCTCACAGTTTGAGGGTACAGACAATCATGGCGGGGAAGCATGGCAGCTAGAGTGTGAGGTGCCTGGTCACGTGGTGTCCAGAATAAGGAAGCAGAAAGAGATGAATGCTGGCAATCTGCTAGCTTTCTCACTTTTATTGAGATCAGGACCCCATCCCACAGGCTGGCATCAGACATGTTCATGGTGAGCTTGCCCATTCTTCTGTTAACCCTTTCTAGACACCCTCACAGTCTTCCAGAGATGCGTTTCCTGTTTTGGAGTGTGCAGGGACAGGATGAGGAAGGATCTGGGTCCTACTATCCCTTTTTGCAATTAGGGGTTACTCGTGGACATGAAGAGCACAGGGTAGGAGGACCATGCAGTGCAGGGCTGCTTCTGTGGCTAGTGGCCAGGCCTGCTGCTGGATGCTGTGGAACTTCCAAGAGGGAAGGAGCCTTGTAGCCTGGAATAGCGGTTGTTGCTCCTAAGGTCCATCTAGATTGAAGAGTGGAGCTGAGCCAGAAGGAAGAGAGAGTCCTATGATGGGACTTGGGAGAAGGCACCGAAAGCATGACTTACCGGGCACGCTCTGCCTGTATTCCTGTCAAGATACAGAATGCTCTAGAGGACATTAGGATTTGTTCTAACATGTACGTCTTCTAGTAAGATAGAGAATAAAAGATTGACTGATTGCTGACTTGCAGTTGATAGAAAATAAAAATAAGGAAAAGTGACTGCATTGTTCTCCTGTTTCTCTTAGTTTTCTGTGTAATCAGTGGAAAAATAACCAAATGATTGGTTATGATGAGAAAGATTGTGTCCATGTTTTTGAGGTGTGTGTGTGTGAGTGTGTGTGTGTGTGTGTGTGTGTGTGTGCGTGCGCACGCGTGCACGTTGTGAATGTTTCTTATTTTGGAGGAACATAACCCTTGCTAGACTTTAATTGTTCTCAGGTAATACATTTTTGTTGTTGTTGTTATAGCAGATGGGAAACTGGCCCTCGAGTGTTTGGGGGTAGCCGAGCAGGTGATTAATTCTCAGTGGGACATTTTGTGCTAATTAAAGCGTTATTTCTATGGGCAGGGAAGCAGCGTGTTGCTAAATATGATAATCCTAGGACTAATGAAACTGGAAATTTGCCCCTTCCTCTGTCAGATGTTCAGAGTAGCAGAAGAGAATTGCTCATACACAACGCAGTTGTCTCAGGACAAGAGCTCCGACATTAGCCAGCACGGAGATCCCTGGGAATTCTGACAGCAGATCAAGGGTGGGACCTGAGGGGCTGCATTTCTAATGAGAAGCCAGAGGCAGGAGATCTGAGCATGAGGGTGTGCAGTATTCAGTCTTCATTTTCCCAGCAATTACCAAGTCAGTCCTGCTGACTGCAGACAGGGTTAAATAGCCCAGATTACCAGAATACGGTGACACCAAGGCAGAGGTCCTGTCTCCAGGAACCCTAATTTAATTGTAGCATATATGAGGTTATGGAGACTATTTCTCAAACTTTAAAGTGTGCTGAATTTTAAGCTTTCCAGGAAGCGGGGTTCCTTTTTATTTTGCTTGCACCATTTTCTCTTCTCAAACTCACAACATGAGAATAGGCTCATGGAGCAGCATTCAGCAGCAAGGGAAGGGATGTGAAGGAAAGAAAGAAAAGGGGACACTCTGTAGAGAGAGCAGAGGCCAGGGAAGAGCTCCTGGGGGGAAGTAAGCCCTCTTGTCTATGGCTTGTCTGGGGGCATCAGCCTGATGGGGGTGCCTGAGCTCTGCAGAATGGAATGGAGCCTAATCTTGAAGTAGGGGACGGGCAGGAGAGGGGACGGAGAAAGCAACAGAAGACTTACTCCTGGAAACAGTCCCCTGGCCAAAAGGCTAATGGAATGCTGGTTTCACTATCACCAGCTTTTGTTCAGCCAGTGTATTAAGTCTATTAAAAGTTTTACTCAACCTGTTGTATTAAGTCTATCATAAAATACCCAAAGCTGGATAATTTATATATGACAGTTTTTCAATTTAACTTGATAGTTTTAGCAGGTGCAAATCCACACAGCATGGCTCTGGTGTCTTTGGCTTGCCACCCGTTGGTGGACAGAGTCACTGTGGGAGTGTGTGTGTGAGGAAGAGAGCGCATGGTGAGTCACAAAGCCCGAAGTCCCACAGAGCTGTGTGGATATCCTCTGAGGACCATGTCCTGCATGACTTAAAATCCTTCCACTCCTCCCTCAGAACTGTGTCAATAATTTTTAAAGACTTATTTATTTATATATTTTATGTATGAGCGCTCTGTCTGCATGGATGCTTGTATGTCAGAAGAGTCATCTCCTTATAGATGGCTGTGAGCCACCATATGGTTGCGGGAATTGAACCCAGGACCTCTGGAGGAGGAGCCACTGCTCTTAACCTCTGAGCCACCTCTCTAGTCCCCAACATTTCTTAAGATCACCGCACTGGGGACTGTGGGACACCCTTTATCTGAACTGTAGCATCATTGTTTTACCTATATCACTTCAAGCTACTAGAGGACACTAAGATATTTACTTTTCTCAAATTTGTATGACCATGACATTTTTAGTCCCACAACCAGTTCAGAGACCCATGTTCTTTAAAATCCACATGGGGAATTTTGATCTATATTAAGGGGTGTGCCATTTAAGAGACCTGGGAGACAGTGAATAGCAAGGCCCTGGGATTGCAGGGCTAGGCTAGGCTTGGGCCTGTGCTCTGAGGCTTTGCTGCTGTGGACTTGGGCTTCATGTATGCCCTGCTCCTTCGAGACCCTCAGGCTACGAGGAAACACTGGGAGAGGCGCGTGAAAGCACACACACCAGATGTCTCCATGGAGATTACTTGTGGCTGGCAAATGAATACTTCCCAGACAAGTAATTGAAATAAAATCGGTCAGCGGGCATGGAACTCTACGTCATAAGATTGCTGGTAAAGAAAACAAGAAACATAAAGAGTGAGTTCCATGGTAGTGAGACCGTGTGGGGAAATGTCGCAAGGTAGACTTCTATTCTCATGAAACTCATAGCCGACTTGAATATAAACAGTAATGCTCACAGCCTTTATTATTTTCCTCTGTGCTTCCTGCACACTTTCTTTTTTCCTTTTCCTTTCCTTTTCTTGAGGGAGGGGTTGCCTTAGGGTCTCATGTAGCCAAAGCTGGCCTCATTATGTAGCTAAGGACAACACTGAATACTTATCTTCCTACATCCACCTCACCGGCATTGGGACCACACCCAGTGGTCGATCCCTGAGGAATTTTTTTGAAAACAAAACAGAACAAAAGAACCCCTGGTATTAGATAAAATAAAAAATAATAAAACTCTCGGATGTCAGTGTTTTACCAGTCGAGTTACTTTAAATTGGTATTTTCTGGTCTCATTTGCTCCTACTGTAGATGTGGGAGGAGGAGGACACAGGGACTCTTGCTAACGATTTCAGTGTAAGGCGGCTGTTGTTGACAGTCTACACCGTAAGGGAGGTTGTTGGCAGTCTACACCGTAAGGGAGGTTGGTGATAGAATCTCAGTCAAAGTGTGGACTGAGGTGGGAGGGACGGCTCACACAGATAACCCGAGTCAGAATGGCTCACAGGTCTGCGTTCTATCTCCACTGCTTTGATTAGCTTGAGACGTGCCTGGCAGGTTAAGTAAAAACCACCCACGAGGGTTCTCTAAGCAGGAGAGATCTGACCAGAAGGAGCACCATTCCAGAGAGGGGAAAAGAGAAAGCCTCTCTACTTCTTGTTTGCCGATTTGCACAGCTCTGTCCTCCCCACCATCAGGGCTGGAGACAACCTGAGAAGGAGCGAATCTAGTAGATGACAGCTCTGGGTTCTCTGTCTCAAAATCTAACATGAAAAGTTACAAGAAAGATGCTCAAAGTGAACTTCAGTTCTCCATAAGCACATAAGCGCGCGCGCGTACACACACACACACACACACACACACACACACACACACACACAGAGTGAATGAATGGACCCCAAGACACCTGAAACTGTCCTCTGACCTCCACATGTGTACACACACACACACACACACACACAGACACACAAACACACACGCACACACACAGACACACAAACACACACGCACACACACACATACACACACACAGAGTGAATGAATGGACCCCAAGACACCTGAAACTGTCCTCTGACCTCCACATGTGTACACACACACACACACATGCACACACACACACAGACAAAAACAAAGTTTAAAGTGGAGGTAGAAAAAAATGGTAAATATATTGGGGATTTTGTGTGTAGATTACTCTAGATAAAGAATAAACAAAAAGATAATAAAGATAGGTCGTGTGACTTCTTGGTCTCATAACATAAAGTTTTACACTTTCTTCTAAATTCCTCTTGCATGCTCATCACCACCCCCTGTTTAGCCGATCAATCTTACCTAGGCTGTTGGGCTATCTTGCCTGCTGTTTTCCTTTTTTATATGTGCGTATATATGTTTTATTTTTAAACAAAAATAAATTACGGGTTGGGTAATTATTTGGCTCAGTGGTAGAGCGCTTGCCTAGCAAGCGCAAGGCCCTGGGTTTGGTCCCCAGCTCCAAAAACAAAACAAAACAAAACAAAACAAAACAAAACAAAAAAACAAAAAAAAAAAAACAAAAAAAAGAAAAAAGAAAAAAGAAAAAAGAAAATAAATTACATTGCTACTCCTTCCCTTTTCTTTCTCCCTCCCGCTCCTTCTGTGCACCCTCTCCTAGCTTCCTCTCAGATTCATGGCTTCCCTTTCTTCATTACATTGTATACATGTATACATGCGTAGGTCTGTAAATACAACCTGTCGAGTCCATTTAGTGTTGCTTCTCTGTGTATGATTTCAGGGCTCTCTGTTCTGTACTGGATAACCAGTTAGGGGGCTCATCCTGGGGAGGACCAATCTCTGTCTTTTAGTGTTGTTGCCTGTAGTTCTTTGTTTAGGGCTGTGGTTCCAGGAGATTTCCCTCTTCAGCACCAGAGAGTCATTGACTGCTGATGTCATTGTTCAGATGCTGTTTAGGCAGACACGTTGTTGAAGGATCATGGGTACAACTTTCTTTTATTTCTAGGAGATACACTCTCAGAGCAGACTTCCTGGTTTTCTGGCTCTCAGAGTCTTCCACTCTGCCTTTCCTGAGCTTTAGGTGCAAGAGTTATGTTTTAGGTGCCTCCCCTGGGTCTTGGAAGGCCAGAGTCAGTGGCTCTTTGCATTTTGACCAGCGGTGGGATTGTGAAGCTCTTCATCTGTTGTTAACAGGAGCTTCTTGGCTGAGGGGTGAGAGCTATACTTATCGGTTGGTATAAGGATAAGTATTAAGAATCCAGTTAGGAATAGGACTGTTGCTGCTTCCCTCATGGGCAGCTCGTGCAGTGTTTTCTAGTATCTTTTCGTAGTATGAAAGCTAGACTTTCAGGTCAGATCTCTCTCTAGTGGTCCAAGTCCCATGTCTTAGTGCGTGTTTATCTTCAACAATAGAGCGTTACCTTTGATCTCTGGAAGTCAACTGTGATGGTTTGTATTGTGTGGCCCAGGGAGTGGCACTATGGGAAGACATAGCCTGCTGGAGTAGGTGTGTTTCTGTGGGTGTGGGCTGTAAGACCCTCTTCCTAGCTGCCGGAAGCTAGTATTTGGCTGGCAGCCTTCAGATGAAGATGTAGAACTCTCAGCTCTGCCTGCACCATGCCTGCCTGGATGCTGCCATGCTCTCGCCTTGATGATAATGGACTGAACCTCTGACTTGTAAGCCAACTTCAATTAAATGTTGTCCATTCCAAGAGTTGCACTGGTCACAGTGTCTGTTCACAGCAGTAAAATGCCAATTAAGACAACAACAAAGGGCAGTAGCAATAGCCTATGTTGTTTTGGGAATCCTTTTGTTTCACTGATCAATCATTCAAAAGTCTTTTTTCCTCCTATGCTTAGTACTGGGGCTTTTCTTAGATAGTCAATGGCTCTTGTAGCGAGCACTGTTGGCCCAAATGGCATAAATTCATTATATATACACATATACATATGTGTACATATAAGCCTATATATACTATATAAAAAGAAGAATAATATAATTTCTTGTGAGTTTTCAAATATCCAGTGTGTGACTTTCTTTTCTTCCCCCTCCTCCCAGCTAACCCTCTCCTCCCAGCTAATCTTCTCCTCTCAGTTAACCCTCTCCTCCCAGCTAACCTTCTCCTCTCAGCTAACCCTTTCCTCCCAGCTAACCCTCTCCTTGTTTTCTCCATTTCCCCTTCATATCACTACATCCTGCGAGCTCTCGCTCTCGCTCTCTCTCTCTCCCTCTCCCTCTCCCTCTCCCTCTCTCTCTCCCTCTCTCTCTCTCTCTCTCTCTCTCTCTCTCTCTCTCTCTCTCTCTCTAGCTCTAGCTCTAGCTCTAGCTCTAGCTCTATCTCTGTGTATTTAAGCCTTTTCTGGGGATCTTTGGGCTCCGCATCACTGTGGGTAAAACTCAGCTTCCTGTCTTGCTTTGAAGGCTCCCATATTTTTATTCTTTCTCCGCTCTCCTAAGCAGTCTACTCTTTATTCTGTCTTTTCCTACTATTTTTTTTGTATGAGTCTCTTTGCTTTCCTAACACTTTGAATTCAAACATTACTCATCCTTCAAGATCTCGCTTAGGAGCATGCTTGTTGAAATCTTCATGGTTTTTCTTTCTTGGCAAATTGCAGAAACATTAGTCTGTTTCAGTTGGCCAGCGAGCACAGGCAAGCTTGTGATTTTCTGGGATCTAAATGATACTAATCCATGCTTTTCATTCCTGCCTCCTTTCCTTAACTAAATTACAGTGTTTCTGATGAGGCTTACCTGTTCAAACACCCAAGTGCTTGAGAGAGGCAATAGGTGGGGTTTTTGATAAAAAATAATCCAACAAAACCTCTGTTTTGTTTAAAAAGAAACGAGAAGAGAGGACCTTGCTCTGGATGCTTTCCTTCTTGACTTTCTCTTTGACTTTTCTATTTTTACAGTTGTTTATCCTGACGATCTGGGCTCCCTCCCTTCTAGTGAGTTTGGGCCTTCCGTGGTTCTGATCTCTTTAACAATTACAGTTTTTTTTCTCAGCACCAGCCGGAATTCCCCCTCGCCTTGAAATTTCTTCTGTCAAACAAATTACTCCATTTTCTTCAAATTCCACTTCCGTTAAATTCCCAGGACATGGGCAAAATAAAGCCAGATTCTTGGATAAAATACCTCAGGTCACGTTCCTGGTAGAGTTTTTTCCCGTCTGAAATCTCAGGAACTCGGCTGCCATTGTCTGCATTTCTTTCAACATTCGTGTCTTCCAAGCTCATTCCGGGGTGGCTCACTAAATCATTACACTTGAAAATGGGAGAAAGCATGAATTCCAGGACACATTTGGCTCCCAGTGTCTAGGCTAAGGGACTGTAGACATGACTTCATGTTATTAGGTAGTGTAGACAACTACAAAGTCAGCTCTGCTGGCATCGAAGCACATGTCATACTGAAGGCTGTCTGAGAAGCTAAGGGTCAGGGGCTGGGCACAACTCAGTCAAAATGTGATGCTGGCGTCTTCCCAAGGCCTTGTGTGAAGGCTTGGCCATCGGCCCGTGGCACTGGGGGCAGGTGATGGACCTTTTAAGAGGCTGAGTTGAGCAGAGGAAGTCAGTTCATCACAGTTGTGATATTTGGGGACTCCTCCTCCTCTCTCCTTCTCCTCGCCTGCTTCCCAGCTGTCAGATTGAGCAGCTTTTCTTTCCACAAACTCCCCTCCGTGACATTCTGCTTCATGACATCCTCAAAAGCAGTGGAGCCCACCGACCTTAAGCTGAAATCTCTGATGTTGTGAGGAAAGATAACTGTCCTCTCTAAGTCACCGATGGATACTCGGGTTGAATCCAGTTCTCGTTTCTTATGAACGATGTTGCAATGAGCGTAAAAATTCGCCTGTCATAGTGATCATAAATCCTTTGGTTAAATATCCAGTGTCGTGATCACCAAGTCATATACTTACTCTCTCTGCATTTGCTGAGCAATCTCTGTACTGCTTTCCATAATAGCTATATTAATTTCAATTCCCACCAACCACACACAAGGACCCCCTCTCCTCTTTTCTACTCTTGTTTTTCTTACTGTTGTGTATCTGTGTGAAAACTTGAAAATTTATGAAAAGGTCACTTGCTCTAAACATATTTTGTTGCATTTATTTAGCTATTTGTATGCAGATTTATGTATTGTAGTGCACATGTGTGGATGTCAGAGCACACCCTGAGGGAGTTGGTGCTCTCTCCCTCCATGTAAGCTTAGGGAATATCTACGGTCGTTAGGCTTGATGAGGTGCTTTTCTCAGTTGAGACGTCTTATTGACCCCTCTTCTTTCTTTACTTCTTTGGTTCTTGTACATTTATTTATTTGGTGGGTGTGTGGGTTTCTGTATGCCACCGTGTACGAGTGGGGAAATGAGAAGACGGCGGGTGGAGACCAGACTCCTCAACTCAGACTGTCGGGCATAGCAGCAAGTACCTTCACTGCTGAGTAATCTTGCTGTCCCAAGGCTACTTTGCGGAGGGGGCATGAATAATTGGTTGTTTCCAGAATTTCTTGCTGAAGAGCACATTGCTAAAACTCCTTTCACTGAGCTGTGATGACACATGACAGCTAGAAAGAGCCGGTTCGGATGTGAGTTCAATGTTGCCTTTAAGTACTGAAGTCTGCCAGGTACATTTTAGAATTATTATTATTTTTTTCCTGAGACAGGGCCTCATTATATAGCCCTGCCTGTCCTGGAACTCACTATGTAGACCAGCCTGGCCTCGAACTCACAGACCTCTGCTTGCCTCCGCCTCCTATCATGTTCGGCTTAGACTTATTTTTAAGTCCCTGTAGTAAGTGTTCCCCCACCCTTTGGCGCCATATTTGCCGCTGATGAGGTTTGTTGAAAGTAGCTGAAGGGGATTGTCTGGGTTGAGGAGTTAATGAAACAGAGAGCATCTCTGTGTTACAAATGTTTAAGATGGATAGAGGTGCTACCTTGGTCAGTGATGTCGCCTGATTCAGGCCATTCTTGGCGCTTCTTCCCAGGAGCAAACCCTGGTGCTCACGGTTGACATTTTTATACGCTCTTTAGGCACCTTTAGAACTGTTAATGTCCCATTTTGAACTGTTAAATATTACATGACAGCTCTATTCTCTCTAACCAGCTCTCAGAATTAATGCTTTGCGCTCAGTCTATTCTGGAAATGTCCCCAAGAGCTTGAGAAAGCCTGTGAGCGAACTGGAAAATGTTAACACCACAAATTCACAAAAGCACCCCTAAGATAATTTTGCTATGACGATTATAACTGCTTCTGTGATAATTTAGGATTTTCTGTACAGAAGACAATGGCTTAGGGTTAACGTCCCTCATGTGCGATTTGCCCATTGTACAGATTGTTTCTTCCTGTTGGGAGGTTGGCTGATTGTTTTTTTATCATTTGATTTTGGTATTTGTTGGGTTTAAGGTATTAGCTCATTCATGGATGTATTCAGACCACACAGAAGGCAACATGGTGAAGTGTGAATACTTACATTTATAATATATCAGTATAATGCCTTGGGGTAAAAATGATTGATTTCCCCAAGACTGACAGAGTGAAAGAACTTCTGTCTTCCATATGTGCATGATGGTACCTGTGCACCTACACACTCAATACACACATGCATACACACGCACATACACACATTGAATAGATAAATGTGACATAAAAAATAAAAACATAACATAAATTAAGAAAATGCGAATGGTGGTGAAGGCACTTCATAAGTGCTCACTAATGCCTTGCCTTTTGCTCTGCCTCCAAGTCTGCCTTTAGGTATTATTAGAACCAGTATTTGGCAGTGACCACAGGACACCTTAGGCTGTCAGTTATCCAGTACGACATTTGCTTTTCTTGTTGCCGTGAGGAAAAGAAAAGTAGCAGTTTATTTTGGTTCACAGTCTGAGGGTGGTGGGGAAAGTATGGTGGTCAGACCATGAGGCCATACTACACTTTGGTTAGGAAGCAAAGAGAGGTGAGCACTGGACTCAGCCTGCAGTCTCCTTTCCCCCTTGTTATTAGGTTGGGATCTTATCCTGGGGATGATGTTCAGGGTGAGACTGAAGAAATATAGTTTCATAGATATGAGAAACAAAGTTGTAAACAAGGTTTTGAGAAATACATCTGGTGGTCAAGATGTCCAGCGATATGAAATAAGTTTTGGTGATCAAGATTCTGACTAAGTTGACTAAGACAAAACAATAACAACTGTTCTCGGAAAGAGCTCCCCTACCCCTCCCTGTGGTAAATTCCGAGAACAACCGCAAGTTGTCATCCTGACCCTGCCTGACCACCCAGTTCACCACCCCCCTCTAAGGGATGTGCCAACTTAGCCCTTTCCCAGTGATTCTCCAAGGCCAGGTGTAGGGCTGGACAAGAAAAGTGACTAATTGAGCCAAGAACAGCCCCTTGAGCAGGCCAGCCAATACCTGACCAGATCCTTTGTCCTGTGTACTACCTACCAATGAGAATGGCCAGCTAACCCTGTTGCTGAAGTCTGCCCTTTGTAATGAATAAAAGTTGTGTGTTAAATAAAAGTTTTTGGGTTCAAGGTTGCCTCTCCCTGAGTGGATGAGCAACCCCATGTATGTGGAATAAAAAACCTCATGCTATTGTAGCGGTCACTTTGTTAATCTGTGCTCTGTGGGTTGCGCTCTTGAGGTAAGGCCACTATGGGGTCTTACAACAAGACTTCCCTCCTCAGTTAAACTCCTCTGGAAACATTCCCAGAGGCATGGCCCAGGTGATTCTGAATCCTGTCAAACTGACGATGAAGATTGACCATCAAAAATCAACTGGAGAGGCTGGAGAGATGGCTTAGTGGTTAAGAGTACTGGCTGTTCTTCCAGAAGATGCAGGTTCAATTCCTAGCACAAGGATGGTCATTCGGAATCACCTGTTATTCCAATTTCAAGCCCCTTTAGCTCCTTCAATCCTTTCTTTAATACCTCTAACAGGGACCCCATTCTTAGTTCAGTGGTTTGCTGCTAGCATTCACCTCTGTATTTGACATGTTCTGGCTGAGCCTCTCAGGAGATGGCTATATAAGGCTTCTGTCAGCATACACTTCTTGGCTTCCTCAGTATTATCTAGTTTTGGTGGCGGTGTATATATGTTGGATACTCAGGTGGGGCAGGCTCTGAATGGCCATTCCTTCAGTCTCTGCTCCAAACTTTGCCTCCATATCCCCTCCTATGAATATTTTTGTTCCCCCTTTTAAGTAGGACTGAAGCATTCGCACTTTGGTCGTCCTTCTTCTTGAGCTACATGTGGTCTGTGGATTTTATCTTGAGTAATTCAAGCTCTTGAGCTAATATCTACTTATCAGTGAGTGCATACCATGTTTGATATTTTGTGATTGGGTTACCTCACTCAGAATGATATTTTCTAGTTCTATCCATTTGCGTATGAATTTCATGAAGTCATTGTTTTTGATAGCTGAGTATCACTTCATTGTGTAGATGTACCACATTTTCTGTATCCATTTCTCTGTTGAAGGGCATCTGGGTTCTTTCCAGCGTCTGACTATTATAAATAAGGCTGCTATGAACATAGTGGAGCATGTGTCTTTGTTGTATGTTGGAGCATCTTTTGGGTATATGCCCAAGAGAGGTATAGCTGGATCCTCAGGCAGTTCAATGTCCAATTTTCTGAGGAACCTCCAAACTGATTCCCAGAATGATTGTACCAGTTTACAATCCCACCAACAATAGAGGAGTGTTCCTCTTTCTCCGCATCCTTGCCAGCATTTGCTGTCACCTGAGTTTTTGATCTTAGCCATTCTGACTGGTGTGAGGTGGAATCTCAGGGTTGTTTTGATTTGCATTTCCCTGATGACTAGGATGTTGAACATTTCTTTAGGTGCTTCTCAGCCATTCGATATTCCTCAGCTCAGAATTCTTTGTTTATCACTGTAACCCATTTTAAAAATATGGTTATTTGGCTCTCTGGAGTCTAACTTCTTGAATTCTTTGTACATCAGATGTAGGATTGGTAAAGATCTTTTCCCAATCTCTTGGTTGCTGTTTTGTCCTAATGACAGTGTCCTTTGCCTTACAGAAGGTTTGCAGTTTTATGAGGTCTCATTTGTCCATTCTTGATCTTAGAGCATAAGCCATTGGTGTTTTGTTCAGGAAATTTTCCCCAGTGCCCATGTGTTCAAGACTCTTCCCCACTTTTTCTTCTATTAGTTTGAGTGTATCTGGTTTTATATGGAGGTCCTTGATCCACTTGGACTTAAGCTTTGTACATGGTGATAAGAATGGATCAATTTGGGGTTGGGGATTTGGCTCAGTGGTAGAGTGCTTGCCTAGCAAGCGCAAGGCCCTGGGTTCGGTCCCCAGCTCCGAAAAAAAAAAAAAAAGAATGGATCAATTTGCATACTTCTACATGCTGACCTCCAGTTGAACCAGCACCATTTATTGAAAATGCTATTTTTCTTCCACTGGATGGTTTTAGCTCCTTTATCAAAGATAAAGTGACCATAGGTGTGTGGGTTTATTTCTGGGTCTTCAATTCTATTCCACTGATCTACCTGCCTGTCTCTGTACCAATACCATACAGTTTTTATCACTATTGCTCTGTAATACATCTTGAAGTCAGGGATGTTGATTCCCCCAGAAGTTCTTTCATTGTTGAGGTATTTTTTGCTATCCTGAGTTTTTTGTTATTCCAAATGAATTTGCATTTCCCTGATTGCTAAGGATGTTGAAAATTTCTTTAGGTGCTTCTCAGCCATTTGATATTCCTCAGTTGAGAATTCTTTTTTAGCTCTAGAAGAAGGATGACCAAAATGTGGATGCTTCAGTCCTTCTTAGAAGGGGGAACAAAAATATTCATAGGAGGAAATAAGAAGAGAAAGTTTGAAGCAGAGACTGAAGGAAAGGTCATCCAGAGACTGTCTATCCTGGGGATCCATCCCATATACATACAGTCACTAAACCCAGACAATATTGCTGATACCAAGAAATACATGCTGACAGGAGCCTGATATAGCTGTCTCCTGAGAGGCTTTGCCAGAGCATGACAAGTACAGAGGCGGACGCTCACAGCCAACCTTGAACTGAGAATGGGGCCCCATTGCAGAAGTTAAAGGAGGGATTGAAGGAGCTGAGGGGGTTTGCAACCCAATAAGAACAACAATGAACTAGAGCTCCCAGGGACTAAATCACCATCCAAAGAGTGTACACATGGACAGACCCATGGCTCCAGCTGCATATGTAGCAGAGGATGGCCCTGTTGGGCACCAATGGGAGGAGAAGCCCAAGGCTCGAAGGGGGTGGGTGGATGTTTCGGGGAATACCCTCATAGAAGAATGGGGGGGGGGAGATAGAGGGTTTATGGACAGGAAATCGGGAAAGGGGATAACATTTGAAATGCAAATAAAAAATCCAATTAAAAAAAAGAATTTTTAAGAAGAATTTTGGGTTCCTACAAAGTTGGGAGAAGGGCTGTTCCCAAACACAGCTTCCCCAGCATCCCCTTCCATCAGAATGGGAGGTTTGTTATCCCTGGCTAACCCGTATATTATAACCTCAGCACTGTTAATTAGAAGAGAAAATAACAGCAGCGGTGTGTCTGGAGGGCACGTGACAGCCGTGTGAGACATAAATTCCCCAAGAGAATGAGAGTGTCTCTCAGCCATGACTGGACCTCACAGGTGGGAGGAGTGCATTTGAGGAAACAACACAACAAAGATGGGGTCCTCAAGAAAAGGAGCATGCCAGGGGCAGGGGTGCAGCACTCGGGAGGCAGAGGCAGGCAGTCTCTGAATTTGAGGCCAGCCTGGTCTATGGAGTGAGTTCCAGGACAGCCAAGGCTACACAGAGAAAACCTGTCTAAAGAAGAAGAAGAGGAAGAGGGGGAGGAGGAGGAGGAGGAGGAGGAGGAGGAGGAGGAGGAGGAGGAGGAGGAGGAGGAAGCAGCAGCAGCAGCAACAGCAAAGGCATGCATTCCTTTAAAGCCTGGAGAGAAACTTTATTAAGAGTGATGAGGAACTGGAGAGGAAGCTCAATGGTCAGACCACTGGCTGTCATTTCAGAGAACTCAGATTCAATTCTCAGCACCAATATGACAGGTTTTCAGTCTGGGAGATCCAGGCTCTCTTCTGGCCCCTACAGGCAGCAGGCATGTATATGGGACACAAGCATGCATGTACATGAGAAACTTCTAACCGTAATATAAGGAAAAATTAATAAAGAGTGAGAATGAGAAAGTTTGAGTGGGGGGGAGGGGAGAGAAAGGCAGATAGATAGATAGCTGGCTGCAAAGAGAGAGGGGGGAGGCTCAACCAGAGGAGCCTTTTCAATGAACAGCCTTCATTGCTGAATCAAATCTCCAAATGGTCTCCCTGAGGAATTGAAGACTGATCTCTAAAACAAAAGAGTATCTAGGGTTCTTTCTATAGTTTAATTTATTTTTTATAACCTTTTAGGGATGTAAAAAAGTTTCACAACATGTGATTTAGCTTAGCATAATGCATGTGACAAGGAACATGGAGTGGTCAGGTAACAAATACTGAGACATGGTAAGTCACAGCACAGACTGCTTGCTGCCTTTCTGTATCAGAGAGCTGTAGAGAGACGTGGCTTGACTTAGGCACCGGGGTCACACCCAGAGGTATGATCATCATTCAGAGTACACAGCTTATAAGATTATTCCCTGATGTATGAGTACAAGTGTGTGTGTGAGTGTACATGTGTGAGTGTGTGTGAGTGTGTGTGTGAGTGTGTGTTTGTATGTGTGTGTGCACACGCGCGTGTAGCGGTTGATCTTCAGTCTCCAATTGCTTCTCCAACTTACTTGTTTGAGGCAGGATATTCGACTCACCAATTAGCTCTCCTGAGTGGCCAGTGAGCTCCTTCTGTCTCAGCTTTTCCAGTGCTGGGCATATAAGCACAACCCACTATATTTAATTTGTGTGTGTGTGTCATGGAGATCTGAACTCAGATCCTCGCACCTGCATGGCAAGCTCTTTACAGACTGAGTCATTTCCCCAGACTCGACTGACATTCATTTTGAGTATGTACATAGACCACAAGCGCTCTCTCTCTCTCTCTCTCTCTCTCTCTCTCCTCTCTCTCTCTCTCTCTCTCTCTCTCTCTCTCTCTCTCTCTCTCCAAAAAAGCATGACTTACTTTATCACACAGATGCTGCATTAACTTTTCCTAAGTCAACACAAGAAAATGTCACCACAGATGGGCTTCAACAACAGACCAAAAACGTTTTTTTAACCAAATTTCTTGGTGAGTTTTTCTTACATATGGGTGAGGGATTACTTACAGAAGCATGTTATGGTAAAGTCTCAGCCCTTTGAGACTGTGGTTGCATAGAAACTGCTTCAAGGAATCCAGCTTTTAATCAGTCTTCTACTTGTATTTCCTGGATCATTTGCAGTGGGGTCGGGGGAGGAGAGGCTGGAATCCCAGGCAGGGTCTCCTGACTTCCCCTAGGGAGAGTCTATAGCCCTATTACCATTATCAAAGACCTGGCTACTATTCTATTAGCCCAGTCTAGTTGCTATGGCAACAGGAGCATGGTCTGAGAATGGCATCTCGTTATGACCAGAGCAAAATGCTCCCTCTACACAATCAGATATGTAATTTCCACATCCACAGACTTTGGTAATGATGAAATACACTTGACCCTGAAATGTGTAGATGCCATTGTTTATTGTCTTAGGGTTTCTATTGTTGTGAAGAGACACCATGACAATAGCAACTCTTATAAAGGAAAACATTTAATTGGGGCGTAGTCCATCATCATCATGGTGGGAAGCATGGCAGTGTGCAGGCGGCATGGTGCTGGAGGAGCCCATTGTTCTATATCTTGATCTGCAGGGGGCAAAAATGAGCCACACTGGACACAGCTTGAGCATATGAGACCTCAACGCCCACCCCCGCAGTGGCACACTTCTTCCAACAAGGCCACACCTCCTGACAGTGCCACTTCCTATGGGCTAACCATTCAAACCGCCACAATTGTCATCATTCTTTGATGGCCCTGAACATACTCTAAGGTTGTTTACAGACCCAGACAGTAACTGTGGAGTTGGGGTGATAATTGAAGCCGCAACAGAAACAATCATTATGATACTGACTGAGCACATAGTGAATGTTCAGGACCCCCTCTCCATTACGCCACTTTCTTGCATCTGTACCTGTTGCAAGTGTGAGGAATGAACTTGCTTTTTAAATTTAAGATAGTTGGTCCAACTAACTCGTATTTCCTCAACTTTCCCTCACACCGATTAGCCAATCATGTTAGACTGTGAAGTCAACCATTCCACCAATAGGATGTGAGCAAGTTCACCACCAAGATCAGGAATAAAAGATGGGGACCATGTTGGCTGACAGTGTGGAAGGCCTCGTGTGAGTTTTGGCACACCCTTTTTACGAAAAGAATGGCCTTACCACATCACTGTCACTTTGTGTGTTCTTTTGTGCTTTGCTTCTAACAGAAGCAGATAAATCATAACCCAGCATTAATAGACCAGGAGGGACATCGGTGAGATTGAGTAACTTCTCTGGGATCACAGAGCTAGTCTCCCAAAGAGACCGACACGATCATCTTAGACTTACATGGACATCTGCGTTCTTATGAGCCACCTAAATATGGGATTGAGTGGTCATTGACCCTAGAATACTGAACGATATTTTAATCACGCATCTTTGAGACATGTATCCCAGGCTGACTGGGGACTTACTGTGTGTACAAGAATGAACTTGGGGATTGAATCAGAGCTTTGCACATGTTAGGCAAGCATTCGCCCAGCAGAGCTACCTTCCTACCCTTATCTTTTACTTTAAAATAAAATCCCAGGTATTAGTTCGGTCATTTGCCATATTTGCTTTACTCCATCACTAGGAAATGCTAAAAAATTGGGAGTGTTAGCTTAGGCAAATTTGTATATAAAAGTAATCACTCTTGGGGTTGGGGATTTAGCTCAGTGGTAGAGCGCTTGCCTAGCAAGCGCAAGGCCCTGGGTTCGGTCCCCAGCTCCGAAAAAAAGAACCAAAAAAAAAAAAAAATCACTCTTACTGTTAGATCCTAACACGGAGAAGTGCTCACACAGGAAAGTGCTTCAGTTTGGAATAGTTAAAGCACCGTTCACATGTGCTGTTCTGAAGATTAACTGAGAAGATACATCTAAAGTCTGATTATCTTTATTAAGTTATAAAGCCCAACATTCCCTTTTAGAATCACACTGCATCCCTGCAATAGCTGCAGACTTTGACTACCTGCCTTAGGTAGCAACACCTGCATATGACCTCATGCCACTAGTGCTTAGGTGTTGCCATGGAGATGGTGCTTCTTCAGATGCCCAAGGGGACTGCTGGGCCACTCTGTGCCTGTTTACCTAGAAGGAGCTTCCTGGCAGTGGCTTACTCTTCCCAAGAGATAAATTAAACAGCCGGTGCGAGCTGCTGCTGCAACTTCCCTGTAATTACCAGAGAAAATGTCACACAACATACTTAGAATGCATTTTTCAGTTAATGTGTCTTTTCCTGCCCTCCCATGGCAGCCAATTAGTGATGGAATGGGAGATAGCAACCTGAATGAGCTTCCTTTCCCTTGAGAATGCTCGTATTAGTTCTTCTGCTCGCAGTTCCAAAAATATTTAGAAAATTCCATCTCTCATACTTTCCTCAGTCAAACAGACATGAAGCCTGCTTTGCATTAAGGTTCTGTCACTTTCTGTACAGTTCGAAGGCACTGGGTCCTAAATGGAGTCTGGAGAGGAGTTGTCCAAGTTCTAAGGCTGTACCACTCGCTATATGCTGTCTCAACTTCCCTAGGGCTTGGTGCCATGATCTGATCTTCTGGACGTCTGATCACTCAGCCCTACCTCTTCCGTGCCGTGCGGGGGTTGCAAGCATACATCACCATGCCCAGTTTTATGGGGTACTGGGCAGGGAACCCAGGACTTCACGGGTGCTGGGCAAGCCCTCTAGCTGTGGTAACTGGTTACTATCAGTTGTTGTTGTTGTTGTTATTATTATTATTATTCCTCAGACAGGAATTGATCTTTAAAATTTTTAAATTGGGAAAAATAATCCCTTTCCATAAAAGTTATAGGTGTTGGCTGGGATGGGGCTGTGTTTAGTGAAGCTTCTGAAGACGATCTCTGAGCAGTGGTTATCATATCACTCCTATAGAAATGATACGTTATCAACTGCTGTTTAGATCAGCTCGAAGGTATCGTGTGGAGTATAAGTTTGAACGTTAGAGAAATTGCTACCCCTGTAAATATTGAATTAACCAATGAGTTTTCTTTTTATGCAAATTGCCTTTCATTTTACAATTATAGTTCTTTTTGGAGGCAGGCTCCTACAGTGCAGCCTAGGCTGGCCATGTCCTCTGTGTGGTTCCCTTTCCCGAGTGAGTGCTGGGCTTTTAGGCTTACACCACCATGGCTGGCCACATGTAGACATTCTCCTCCTACATGAGTTTGCCTATTAAACATATAACAAGTAAGCTACGTGTGGAGGAATAACCCTTCAATCCCAGTACTCTGGTGGCAGAAGCAAGTGGATCTCTCTGTGATTCAAGGCCACCTCATCTACATATTGAACTCCAGGCTAGCTAGGGCTGTATGTAGTAAGACTATGTCTTAAAACGTTTTCGAAAATAGAAAAGTACATGTGTGTGTGTGTGGGGGGGGGTGTTTTAAGTAATGCATGTAGAGAACGTTTGCTCAAACCCCCGTGAGTTATAACCACAACTTACAAGTGTATTGGAGGCCAAATTGAGAAGAAGCAGTGAGTGCAAACACAGCTGATACTGAGAGCACCGCAGACGCTCATTGGATGCTCTTCTTCCCTGTAAAGGACAGCGTGCGCTTTCTATAATGGGACAGACAGCAACTATTTAAGGCTTTGTGGGCTACCCTATTTCTGTCACAACTACCCAGTTCCGCTGTTGTGATATGGAAAAGGGACCTCAGTATGCAAATGGATTTGTATGGCTGCATCTCAGTACAACTCCACTTGCTGGATCTGTTTGGTAGTTTGCCAGCTCCTGCTTTAGGGTAATGGCTTGGCCCGAGAGACGTCCCCATGATTGTTCGGTGGATACGGAAACTTGGAGGATTGCTTTCCAAATACTGTCTGCTCGCTTCCCAGTGAGCAAGCGCACGCCCACTGTGTGCCACGGGCTTCTGCCGAGCTACAGGTTAAATGAGGCCACTAGGTTGACAGGCTTCATATGCACAGAGAAGAGGCCGCATTTCACATGGCTGAAAATAGGCAACAGTTTCAGGGTCTTTGGTTTTTTTAATTGAAAAACTAAAACTGTGAGAAATAATAAAGGACACACCAGAAATCCAGTGAAGGTTGTTCTTCCTGTGAGTGGGAATCCCGAAGAGGAGCTGTCCGCAAGGTTGTTTGACTGGTCAGAGTGCAGTGATGTGGGGAGGTTGAATGTTGCAGCTCCAGAGCCTAATTACAATGGATTTGGGGCCATCTTTAACCTAGCCATTATTTTTCCCACTCTGTGTTGGACCTAAAATCCTGCTGAGCATTATGGCTAACATTTAAAAACAAAACAAAAGAAACCCTTTGGGGTGTATTAACAAAACCTTAGTTTCCCACTAATCAAAGGGATGGAGTTCTGTCAGACAGCACCCAAGGCCTATAGCAGAGTTCTCCCCTTCTTGCTATAGGCCCCCTATATGTATAACCAGTATATTTGAAAGGGTCTTGATTTATGAGTTTATTGTTCGTTACCGTAAGTTAATGTTGGAGCATAGAACTTGGGGTAAGCTAAGTCCATGATGCTTACATTTGGCTTCCAAATAACATCTCTTATTTCCCTTGAGGTGAGAACTGCGTCTTCATCATAACCAAGATAGCAAGTTTGTGAGAATCTATGGCTTAACAACACTGGACTTTCCAAGCCACGAATAAGGTGTACGACTTTTCCACTTGCTTGAATTTTCTTTAAATTCTCTCAAGTGTTTGTACATTTCAACAAAAAGATGTTGCAAATGTTTTATCTCTACATTATATGTATGTCTGTGTTTATAGATTTCCTATTACTATAATGTTATTATTATGTGTATACATGGTGTGTGTGTGTGGCAGTGTAGGTACATGGAGGCCAGAGGTCAGATTTCAGAAGTTGTTTCTCCCCTTCCACCTTGGTTTTGAGCAGGATACCTCTGGTTTCTTCTTGCTAGGTAATTCAGGCCAGATCACGAGTCTCCGTTTCCCACCTGACTGTAGAGTGCTGGGAGTATAAAAGCATGCTACTGCCTCTGACCTTTTCATCAGGTTCCAGGAATTCGAATTCAGGTCTTCAGGCTTGTGCGGAATGCAATTCTACCCATCGATCATCTCTTCACCCCCATGTGTATGGCTGTGTATACATATATATGTGTGTATATATCATTTTATACATATGTATGTATGTATGTATGCACACATTTGCCAATATGCTTTGAATGTTTATATCTTTGATGCTTTTGTTCACAGTATTGTTTTGAACTCCGAACCATTGTGTATATATAGAAATACAGTTGGTGTCTTTTTAAACTTTTAATTGATTCTTTGTGAGTTTCACATCATGTGCCCCAGTCTCACTCATCTCCCCAGCCCCTTTTGTCTGCCCTTTGCCCTTGCTACTCGCTCTCCAAAATAAACACATATAACACAGACACACAGACACACGGACACACACACACAGACACAGAGACACACACACACACAGACACAGAGACACACACACACACAACAAACAAAACAGAGCATACAAAATATTTCATTGTGGAAGCTGTACTATGGTCACACTCTGTCCCACTGTTCACCCCTCTGCCCACACATCTTGCCTTGCACAGTTTCATTGAGTGAGTCACTGGTGTGATTCGAGAATCAGAGGTCTCTGGATTCTGTGACACCATCAGTATTGGATCCTTGCTAGGATTCCTCCTGATTATCCTGTGTCGCCCTGTGTCATGGGGATCCTGCAGCTTTGGAGGGGTAGGACAGCCCTTTCATGTGTCCCAACAGTTCACAGGTGATGTAGATTTTGGAGTGGGCCAACTCAAAGCCCTGGATGTGTGCCTGAGTGGGAGCTGAGCGGCTCAGCCCACCGGCTCTTCCGTATTTGCAACACCAGGGTGAGTTCTTCAGCACTGTCCCTGCCAGGCCACCCAATGCCATCAGGGCAGGGTCAGCTCCCGTGCTCTTATGCCCGTGTGGCTGTCTCCCCTGAACCCACAGAGTCAAGGTGTAGGGTCTGCTTTTCCAAGTGCAGCTGGTAAGGAGCTGGGCAAGGTCTCCTGCTCTCACAGCCTCCCTAGCACCTTTGCCATCGGCCAGTTCCACTGTCCAGCTCCAGGGCCAGGGCCCGCTCTCCCGAGTGCTACAGCCATGGAGGAGCAGGGACAGCTCTCCTGAGTGCTACAGCCATGGAGGAGCAGGGACAGCTCTCCTGCTCTCTAGACCCTGTGGCCATTTCTACTGACTGTGGCAGATGGTAAAGCGGTGGGCTCCTTGGGGCTGACTCATCACACCCCTGACACTAGAGACAGTTCTCTGCTGCCAAGGCGAGGTGCAGGGTGTGGTCTCCTGAGTGCTGCCTTCCAGTGAGGGGTAGAGACAGTTCTGCACTGCGCCTAGACATCCACATGGTCCCTGGTAGCTGCCTAGACCAGGGACATGCCATGTTCTGTATGTTCTAATAGGAGCCATGGACACTAACACAACCCTGAACCTAGACATGACCCTCAGAGGGTTGGGACTTCGCCGTGGCCTCGGGTGGCAGCGCTACTCACAGCAGGCTGTTCTCCTCCACCCTCTCCTCTCCAGTTCCATCTCTCTCCACAAGCTTGAGCTGCTCTACTTCTCTTTGTCTGCCATCTGCCCACCACATGCTTGCACATTTCAGCGGCTCCCAGTACAGGCGGGCCATGCGTCTGGTGGACCCAATCTCCTCTGTCTGGGCTTCACGCCATGGTGTCCAGTGGCCCTCTAGGTATCTACTGCCTGCTGGTGTGGCATGACAGTGCTGTGGCATGGCAGGTGGCGAGTCTGTGGACCTCCTTCCTCTCCCACACAGCACGCAGCTTTGCATGGGGACAGGTGGGGCTCTGTGTGTCCTCTGTGCTGTGCTGTGCTGAGCTGCGGAGGGCAGGTCTGTGGTGTCTGGGGCTTGGCAGGTCTCTGTCTGTCTTTCTCCTTCCATGCTGTGCTATGTAGCAGGAGATAAGGCTCTGTCTATGGCTCCCAGGCCGAGTGGAGGGGGCAGGGCTGACTATAGTTGTTTTTAATATCCATCTTATGTCTTTCACACTTTCCAAACTTGCTCATTAGTTCTATGAGCTTTTTTTTTTTAAAAAGTGCAATTTTTCCTATTTAAATGTATGTTTTTGGCAAAATTATGATCCCATTGTCAAAGTATTTTTTGTTTTCATTCCCACTTTAGAAGGAGGCATTTTCCCAAGGTGTAGAGCTTTTTTCATAAGTATTAAAATTAGTAGCCACACAATGTCTCTGTGTTTTGTCAGTCTCTCTGTTATTACTGTCATCTGTCTTTCTAAATGCAGAATGCACCGATAAACATTGTCTTTGGGCTGGGAAAGGATCTCAGTCGGTACAGTGCTAGTCTGGCATGTATGGATTCCTGGGTTCAGTCCTCAGCACAGCGTGAATCAAGCACAAACATCAGAACTGCAAAGCTATCTTCAATTCTCCAGCGAACTGAGACAGCTTGGGATGCATGAGACCTATCTCAAAATCCGTCTGTCCATCCATCTATCCACCCACCCAGCCTCCCACTCATCTATCTATCATCTATCTATCTATCTATCTATCTATCTATCTATCTATCTATCTATCTATCTATCGTTACCTATGTGAGTAACATTAAAAGCTTGACCCTGCACCAGTAACCTGTGAGAATCACCAGTCCACTGATGTTTCTAACGTGCCTCAATGCTGACATATCCTACTCTTTGCAGGCCACTGACAAGCCTCACACTTTATTGATTTTTCTCTTCTTTTGGTAATGTGTGGTCATGTTTCTCACTAGTGTTTTGATTAGTTCCGTGTGGGCTAACAATTCTCAACCTTCCTGACAGCCATCCTTGGGGGCTGTCCTAGGACACTAATTGTGCACACTCGCAGGTGGCCACATTAATACTTTAAAGTCACAGTGCGTGAAATAGCCTCCTTCTAGGCCCCAGGACTAATTAAAGGCAAATGGATCTCCCTGTATGCACTTGTACATTCTTTCTGAGAGGACAAGTTATACCCTAAGTAATTTTCAGATTTCTTTGAAAATATTTCTATAGGATGGTCCTTTCTTCCTTCCTTCCTTCCTTCCTTCCTTCCTTCCTTCCTTCCTTCCTTCCTTCCTTCCTTCCTTTCCTCCTTTCTTCCTGTCTGTCTGTCTGTCTCATATATTACATCCTGACCACAGTTCCCCCTCCCTCCTCTCCTCCCAGTCCTTTTCCCCCAGCCTCCCCACCCCCCACCATCCACTCCTCTGTTTCCCTTTAGAAAAGGGCAGGCCTTCCAGGGATATCAACCAACCATGGCATAGCAAATTACAATAAGACTTGGCACCTCCCCTCGTATCAAGGCTGGACAAGGGCGACCCAGTAGGAGAAATGGGTATGGAATGATTGATTCTTAATGCAAATCAGTGGTTGCTGCTAGGAGAAAAAGCAAGGAATCTATTTAAGGCCCATGCCCCTCTCCTTCATGACCTGAGATGCTCCCTGGATGCCTTAGCAGGTGACAGACTGTTGCCGGCTGCTGTGGCAGCTGGTCTTCTGCTGTCAGGCCTGTGTCAAAGTAATTGAATCTTCTAAAAGGAAAAAAAATCACTTCTCAAAATAACTGAGAATAAAGGGCCCTTATCCCTGTACTGGTGAGGGGAAGGGATGAGGGAAGGGATATTCTCTTTAAATCTGGCACTCTGGTACAATGAAGTATGTTGGCAGTCTTCCAGGAACTTGAATGTAATCGGAACGAGAGCTGTTATACTGTGATATTGGAGTAGAGTGTGGATTACTTTTCCTGTGTCCTACCTTCAGTAGCTGTGCCACTAAGTACATATGACATGTGTTCTCCCATCACTGTGTCCCATGCCAGGATCAATAGGCATTTGGGGACCTTAGGCATGCATATAGAACACAAGTCCATGGCATGGTTCTAGATTCTGAGCCTGGACCCAACTCACATTTATAGCTAATCCACTGTCTGTCTCAGTTCCTGAGGTTAGCGATGGTCCTAGGGGGCAGCTAAGAAAGTAAGTTCTGGTTCGTGGGATTGTAGGGAGACGTATGCAGAGGGTAGAGGGATATTGGGGGCAGGGGTCAGCTTAGATGTGAACACTGATAAATAAAAGATCAAGTTCAGGTGTTTGTGTGGCAATCCAGTCCAGTTACAAGGAGGCTGTGAGGTCCCAAGAAACTCCAGCTACGGGGGTGATGACTCGTGCCAGGCAAAGGCAAAACTGAGGGCTTTGTGGCTGTAAATAACAGGGACCAACTTTGTAAGTCACAGACTCTGGGATGAGAGGAGAACTAGAAGGTGTTCAAGGACAGACAGGGGTCCCCAGAAAACAGACTCTGTCGTAAGGGTGAGCGTCCAACTGCTTATATTTACTCACTCAAGATTCAAGTGTCCCTCTTGTCTCCATTCAACTCATCTTTATTGGTTTATGGTTGGTACTCCTCATCCATTGGAAATGAAGAATATAGACCCTGGTCCCATAGAACATTCCTGAGAGAGAGGCAGATGCCAAGAGATCAACAAGTACATGCCACATGTATGTGTGTTGAAGGAAATTCTGAAAGGCAGGGCAATAGCTCGGGCTGCCATCAGACTCTGCAGACCCTACTGGGAGCCGTGGCTGCCTTGTAGAGTGGTGTTTAAATGGCGTTCTGGAGAAGTCTGGGACTGAGTCATATGGACATGGAGGGAATCTTTGGGCTGAAGACAGCATCTGACTGGCCTGGTTTGGTCACCTGCCACCAGTGAATCATGCAGGACATGGTCTAGTGTAGGACAGGCTGGGATGATCAGATGGATGAGTAGGGTGTGTGTGCTGGAAGGAAATGGGTTTGCTTTGACCAGAAGAAGAGGCTGTAGAGACTCAGTAGGCAGGAGAAAAGGATGTCCTCGCTGAGGGTAATGGTTCTCTTGATGAATTCTGCCCATAAACAAGCCGAGTGTGAGGGAAAGGGAAAGTGTCCTTGAGTGCTCAGGCTCTGGACGCTGCAGGAACGAGTTGGACAGAGAGATCTCTGGCAGCCACATGGTACTCCGGATTCTCAGAATTCCACAGACTTCACATAGCAAAGCAGGGAAAGATGGAGATGCCATGGACTATGTCTGAGTCCCCTACCTAGGTGTTGACATCTGCTCTCCATTGCCCAGAGAAAGAGACTTACTCCTCCAGAGTCAAATGGAAATCGTATTTCCACAGGACACTGCACAGCTGAAGAAGCTGCTGCTGGCACGGGTAGCTCTCACTGCCCTCAGGGGAGAGGATCTGTCAGTTTCCTCTCACTGTTGCCTGTGTCTAAGGATGAGGCCTGGGATAGGTAGTAGTATTCACCATCTTGCATTTGAGATTTTGAAATGTCTCCGTGTTTCGGCATGTAATGTATTCTTTAAGACTGATGAGCAGTATTCTAGTGTATGAACTTACCACAGTTTTCAGTCTTATTCTCAGGTCTTCTGGGTGTTTCCAGTTTTATCTGCCACAGACAAAGTACCACGAGTACTTGCAGTTTCCCAAGCACACTTCCGGACTTCTGTGCCTTTAACCATGCATGGTCCTGCCTACATCCTGAGAGGCTTAGGCCAAAAGTCACCCTTTCAAAAAGTCTCCTCTCTTGACTTATTACAACAAATCCTTCCTCCTCTCCAGTCCTCAACATATTGTTGATGTCCCGTCTATTTAATGCACCTTGAATCAGTTCTATGTGTTTCTTCACTGGGAGACCCTTTGTCAAATGGCTCTGGCTTGCCCCAGTGCCTTCTCAAAGAGGAAGCAGCCGAAGGAGTGACTTATTCAGTACTAAGGTATGAAGCCAGAAAATCTTCCTTCCATGGGCCTTCCTCTGAAGGCCGACATGGTGCTGGAATCTTTTTGATTGTGCTTGGACGACTCAGTTTCCCATACCCCACAAGGTGTATGGCTAGATAGCTAACTGCTGCCGGGAACTCTGGAATCACTTCCTGTGATTCAGGACTGGGTATAGAGGTGGGCGGAAGAATCTGACAGGAGCTGTAGAATTCAAGAGCTACACCACAGATTTGGAATCAACTCACCTGAACGACCTTGTCTGCGACTCCTTCAATGCAGACCAGGGGTTTTGTGATGAAGGAGGGATTTTTTTTTAATTCTTCTTGAAATGGGAATGACAACTGGACAGGGGTTGAGGAAGTTCAGGAGGGTGTGGCCACAGGTGATGGTGCTTCTTTCCCTAGTCTCTCCTGAGGTCTCCAAGGCCACGCAAGAGCAGGTGAACCAGTGTCTGGATGATCAGTCCTCTTTAGAGACCTTAGATTTAGAAGTTAGCTGTTCCCCTAGTGGGCAACATGGGAGAGAAGCACCATTCTACTTAACCCCTCCACCATGGGAGCAGTTAATTGCTGAGACTTTGTTCTACCTCCCACAAAGGAAGTTTTAAGACAATACAACTTTGGAATCTGTTGAGGTAAAACTGTTTCAATCCAAACGTACAGGGGGTAGAACAGAGAGTTGTGAAAAGTGTGTACTTTGGCAAAGAAAGCAGCATGAGCCAATCAGAAGTTGGAGGTAGCTGAGGACAAAGTCAAGGTAATTATTAAAGAGCTTTGCACAATGAAGACAAACCTTGCCTTTTGTACTGGGGCAGTAGGAGACGTACCTGGAGGCCAAGACCTCTCTCCTGAAAAACCTCAGTCTGGAAAACAGGAACTCGTTTGGAATTCCTTCCTTTAGGAAGAAAGGGCTTGAAAAGCAGAGGCCTAAGTAGGGAGTTCAGGGCCTCCATGTCCCAACAAGACCACACCTACAGCAGTGCCTTCCCAGGTTCATCAACCCTGACACTCAAAGGCCACAACAATTGTGAAAGGGACCAGGTTCCATCCTGTGTTGATAGGAGAACTTGGCCTCATCTCCCATGGAGCACTTGGTTGAAGTCATGTAGACTGCAAGAGTTACAGGGTTAGGGAAGCTTACTCCAAGGTCTCAGAGTGCTCAGCCACCAACGAATGTGAAGGGGCATCACCCCTTCTCTAGGACTCAGGAACCATTGTGGAAGAGGGGCAGAGAGACATTATATCACTGAATTTTGAAAGTTTCATTTCTAGTTTATAAAGTAGCTGAGGTTTTCTGGTGAGTGTTGTCTGATGAGTGCTCCATCTGCTGGGTGACTGTGTGGGGTTGCTGTACACACATGCCACTGTGCCCAGGTGTAAACCTCGGAACCACAGTACCCCTTCCAGGTCTGTGTGAAAAAGATAGTCTCTTTCACGCCAGAAGATCTGTTTGGGGATGATGGCTCATGTCCAGTTCGGCCTCATTACAGGGTTAAGTTCTATGTGGGTGTGGCTTGCTCAGCACTGTAAACCTTTTCCCTTCCTGTGCATACTGGAGTACCCATACCTCAAAGAAGGGCTTTGCATCTTTGCTTGACACAGGAGATTGTAGGCAGGGAGGTTATCAAGTGTTTGTCAAAGTCCTAATTTTATACACGAGAAACATGCTTCTGGGAAGGTATCACTTACACGAGGCTTGCCTCTATTCTGGACTTGCGTGGGCAACGGAGGCACAGCTGTCCTGTGTGTAATAGTGGACGACTCTGTAAAACAAGCACCATGACGTACATTTGTAACGGTGTGGAAGGTGAGGGAAAGGATTAAATTGCAGCCTTGGTCGTGCCCGTGCTTTAAGAGTAGTGATGGGATCAAAATGCCTTCAGGTGTCGACATGGAGTCAAGAAAGCCACTGATAATTATCTGACACGCTGTTTGAAGGTTAGGTGCTTAAACATCCCATCTCTCTGGTGGTTACACATGGATGACAGAGGTAAAGTGAGAAATGGTTAACACCGGTGTCTGTTCACGCAGCAGTGACTTGAAAATGTCAATGTATCTGTCATCAAAGATGAAGTTTAGCAGGCGAAAATGGGTCCGGGGTTTTCAGTGACTTTCAAGGAATTCCATATCCCACTTCAAGACTTCCAATTTGGCATTTCACAATTTTAGATTTTAGAAGTGAAAAGAGCAATGTGGGTAGATGGAGCAGAGGCAGAAACGGAGGCATGCTCTGGTGCCATCAGAGCCTGGAGGCTGGTGCAAGAAGAGCACCAGGTCAGGGCTAGCCTGGGGTACCTCCCTGTCTCACAACCCTAGCAAAATAATGCTAATAACCTTGTTCTTTTTTGTTGTTGTGCCACAAATCCATTCTAATGGCAAACATTTTTTTGAATCCAGAAACTGCCTTTTTGATCTGTGTACAGTGAGACATCCTCACCCAGCTCTGTAGACGGGTTTTAACAAACTCTTTTCTGTGGTTGACGGCTTCCACATAGACCTTCCGAATAATGTCATTTACAGATATTTACCCTTTTTAAAGTAAGTTTCCTCAATTAGCAACGAACCAAATGCATTCTGAAACCTCATTTGATTCTGGAATGGTAGTTAGTAACATTGGTGGTGGACACTTGAACAATGGCTGCCCGTTGCCTGCTAGTTCAACTGAATCAAGCCTTCAGGATAACTCTGCCCCCTCTCCCCAGATTTGTCATCTTGCTAGAATGTCCCAGCTGTGACAAATGACACCCACTGTTTTTCTTCTTGGAGAATCCTTCCTTTCCTCTGCCTCCTTTCCCCTCTCCTTTCCTTTCTTTTGATTAGTCACTATGGCCTCAGTAACTAGCCTAGGTTTTCCAAAAATTGGATTTAAATTTTTCACGCAGCAACCATGATGAAACTTGCTAAATCATAAAAAAATGAAAGACAAGAAGGCAGAGGAGGGACTACGTGGGAAGAGGAGGGGGATGTCATAAAAGGAAGCGAGTTAAGGCTACGGATATGATATAAACATATCATACATGTGGGTGACAGTGCCACAATGAAACACATTCTTATATACAATCAACGTATGCTGATAGAAAGAGAAGCTTTAACTTAGTGGTGTGGCTTGGATACTCGTATTTTGAAATCCAAAGCGGAAGCAACTTCGAGCTTGTTCAAGTGGCCCTGATGCAGAAGGAAGGCAAGGGGGGCCCTGCAGTAAGGGCAAGGTCTGAAGACAATTGTCAGCATGAGATCTCAGAAGATAGCCACTGAGTACGGCGGTGACATGTAAGGTTTGTGGAACGTTGCTATCTGTCCCATTTCCCCTTCTGTCTCCTCAGCCATCATGTACGTCATGGGTGCACTTGGCCCTGCAGTGGGATACTTACTAGGTGGGCTACTCATTGGCTTTTATGTGGATCCCAGAAATCCCATTCTCCTTGATCAGAATGACCCTCGTTTCATCGGAAACTGGTGAGTGTTTCCCACATTTTCTATTTCACGTCTTACTAGAGATGGCCAGTCACTACTACTCCACAGTTACAATTTCCCCAGCAAAAAGGGAAACAGAAGCTTGCTGGGCATTACCTGTGATAGATAGTAGGGAGAATAGTTTCCCCAGAGCTTATGAACATGGGGCCGTATGTGATGAGAGGACTTTGTAGAGAGGGTTAAAGTTGAGGATTTTGTGGGAGAGGGTATCTTAGGTGAAGGGGGAGGGAGGCGGCCAGATTCAGGAGGTCTGCTGATTTAAGAGGAAATCCTGGCATTTCATTTTGAAGATGGACAAAGGGCTGTGGACAAAAGAATGCAGGCAGGGCCTCTGAAAGTCAGGGAGGGAAGAGAGCTTCTCCTTCAGCTTGCATATGGGATGTGCAGTAGATACCCACGGCTCGGAACCAGGAGCTGACTCAGCGTGTTGTTGGAGTGAGTCACTCCATGTGTGACAGCTCGTCAGAGCAGCAACAGGAACCTAACACAGAGGCGTCTGGGTCACCGTGTCCAAAGCAGAGTGCAGGATGAGGGCACCTGTGACCCAGAAAATATCTTCTGTTCTCTCTTGTGGCTGTGATAAAACACTGACCAAAGGATTGGAGGAACGAAGGATTTATGTCAGTTTGCAGAGTATATAGTTTGTCATTTAGGGGAGCCAAGGCAGAGACTCTTAAGTGGGAGCTTGAAGCGGAAACCATGGAGGGATGATTCTGGCTGACATGCTCAGTGGGTAAAGATGCTCGGTGAGCGAGCCTAGCTCCCTGAATTCACTCCCTATAGAAAGGTGGAAGGTGAGAGCTCTTGCCACAAAGTTGTTTTCCGCCCTCTCCACGCATGTGCACCCATGCCGTATCACAGCACATTAGTATTAAATAAACCTCTCAAGAGTTAAAAACAAGGGCTCCTTGAATGGTTGCATGAAATCTCACACCATTCAAGCCTAAGGGAAGGCTGGGAATCTAGTCTGGGAGCATAGCTACATGACGAACAAAACCAAATCGGCCACTGCACACATCTGCTGGATTGGAGTGGGTGTTTCACTAGGTCTGTTAGAAGCACCATCTTGTTTATATTTGATGACTCCCAGAAGCATTTTGAAGCCTTGTTTTCAGATGAGAAATTCAACTGAAAAGAAAAATCATCCCCTCATTAACTCAGGTCCACATGTTCAGGGGAGGAACCATCGGCAGTTGGCTTGGTCCTCCACATTCATCATTTATCAAGAAAATGGCCACAGACTTGCCCACACATCAGTCTGATGGAGGCGTTCCCCAGTTGAGATTCCTTAGTTAATATGTGGTGAAAACGGTCCAATCCACATGTGTCTAAGCCACAACTCATGACTGCCCTGAGGGACCATGTGAGAGGCTTGGGGAACTCAAGGCTAGAGGGTGAATGGAGCGTGCTGTGGGCAGTGACTGATGAGGGCCTGCAAGCAGCCAGACTCTGACGCAGCCATGTTGACCTAGCTATGCTCCCCAACACTGATACCCACCACCCATTTTAAACCCATTTCTTTCATTTTATGTATTGAGCAAAATTCTGACTCCCTACCCTGACCCAAGCACCAGATTGGCGATTATACACCCCTTAGATAACTGTCTGGCACACAAAGCACAAAATGAGATCCAAGTTCGGCTGTATACCTTGTTGTACTCCTGGAAGGTTGTTTCTTACATCTCTGGCTTACGGGTTTTAAGTCCTTCATGTAAAATGATGAACTCTGAAAGTCTTGATGTCCAACATGCTTGTTAAAGACTGTGAGGACCGCATACATGGGGATAAGCAATGCATGCTTAAGCACTTGCAAAGTATTTGAACCCCATCAGCAATAAAAAATGCACACTGGACGTACAGTTGGGGGTTATAGCTTCAATTGCCAGCATCAAAAAGACGGAAAAACAAACCACCTTTGTTATGAGTTATTTGTTTTCTTTTAAGGAAAAAAAAGAGGTGAACTGGGCACGTGCCAACCCAGCACTTGGGAGGCAGAGCCAGGCAGATCTCTGTGAGTCTGAGGCCAGCCTGGTCTACAGAATGTATTCTAGGACAGCCGAGGCTACCCAGAGAAAGCCTGTCTCAGAAAATGGGTGCTGGTGCCTATTGCGTTGTGTGAGGCAGTCCATTGCTGTTCTGGTAAATTTCTTGTAACCAGGTGTGGTGGCTCAAGCCTGTCATCTTAGCACTAGGGAGGCAGAGGAAGGCAGAGAGTGTAGTCAACATCACCCTGAAATAATAACCAACTGAGACCAGTTTGGGCTACACGAGACTCAGGCTTAAACAAAGGAAAGCAAAATAAAATAAAAAAAAAACCAACTGTATGAAATGCATGCTATAGCAGAAATAACCATGTTAGCAGATCCATAGCTGTTCAGATTTCTTGTGTGACATCCTAATCAAGCTGTTGGGTATATCAGCCACTATAGTCCTAGTATAATTATGAATTTTTCCATTCATACCGCAGAAATGCAAGTGACCATTGCTTCCTCAGTTTTTTCAGTTTCCTTCTGCCTATAATTGATGAAGCTAAAATGACCTCTCTGCACTTTATCCTGACAACCCTCGTTCTCTGATTTGTTCTTAACTCCCAAACTGAAACCATAAATACAACTGACATTTCCCAATTTTTTAGGTGGAGTGGATTCCTTCTTTGTGCCATTGCAATGTTTCTTGTGATATTCCCAATGTTTACTTTTCCAAAAAAGCTTCCACCTCGACACAAGAAAAAGAAAAAATTTTCTGCCGATGTTGTTAGCGACGATGACATCATCAAGGAGAAATCAAACACAAGCGAGCAAGTGAACAAAAAAGTTTCCTCAATGGGCTTTGGAAAGAATGTCAGAGGTAAAGTATTTCTCTTGTGTGAGTGAGTGTATGCATGGTTCTTCAGGCCAGTGCTCACCAAGTGTGGGCCCAAGGAGGTGTGGTTCAGCGATAGAGGGCTGAGGTCTTGAGTTTGACTCTCAGCGGGCCCCAAAACACAAACCCTGTGACTCCACACCAGTGTCCCCCACAGGTGTTTGGTGCTCGATGGCCAGATAAGGACTGCATTTGAGAGGAAGGGCTGCAAATGTCCCTTTAGAAACTTGAGAGAATGACCTCTTTGAGGGATGGTGTGGGACAGCAAGTGCAGGGTGAGGCAGTGACACAGAGTGACAGTTGAGAAGAAGGACAAATAAGAACGAAACAAAATGACAGATATGTTGGACCAGCTGCCACGAAACTCATTGTGCTGTGAGCTGGTTTTGAGAAAGAAACTTAAGTTAGTGGTTTTAGCTGTTGAATTTGACAACAGTAAGACAAAGTTAAGCTTATATTTTGCAAGTCTTTAAAAGGAGGGATAGTCTGAGGACCAGAGAGCCATTTCTGGATCCCATGGTGAAAGAAGAGAAACATTCTCAAGGACTGTCCTCCTACCTTGAGGCACATGACACTCATGTGCGCGCGCGCGCACACACACACACACACACACACACACACACACACACACACACACAAACACACACACAGAGTGAAAAATAAAAACAAAGCCCCAAAACAGACAAAAACCCTAACAATTCATCTCAAGTGTGTTTTGCAAAAATTACTAGGAGATAACAAGATTAAATAATGTAAGAAATGGCCACCCTTTGGGAAGTTTGAGGGTTACTGCTCTAGGTCACAAAGACACATGCAACTGGATGTGGCATTTGCTGTAGATTCTGATGTCTGATTCTAACACCACAATTACACTGTGTAATGGAGAGTTTGTTCTAGGGAAGCAGTAGAGCAGTAGTATAGGGCGATCCTTGTGTAAGTATGAAAATTCACTGGAAAGGAATACTAACTACTCTTTGGTGACTCCATCAGTTGTCCCTGGGTGCTGGTAGAAAGATGTTTGTAGAAGGGACTATCTTGGTCTTTTTTTTTTTTTTTCATTTTTATTTCTCTTAAAAACAATGAGTTTAGCACACCTTTAATCCTAGGGTGGGCCCAGGGGTGGATCCAGGGGTGGTTCCAGGGTTGGGTCCAGGGCAGGGAGATTTCTGTGAATTTGAGGCCAGCTGGGTTTCTAAGTTCTAAGCCAGCCAGATCTAGACAGTGTTTCAGAAAGTGATGGTGGTGGTGGTAGCAATACACAATGATAACTAGTTCATTAAAGTTAGATTAAACGATGTAAAACCTGGACAACTTAAATGGCTTCTAAGTAGGCAGTCTTGGACTGATAGAACGGCAGTTAGCCACCTTTGTTTAAGGAGCGTATGAGTGTTTTCAGTTTTACTTCCTGAGTTCTTTGAATTAACTTTTATATAAATTGTACAGGATGGTGCTTATCAAATGCTCAGGATGAAAGGACTCCGGCATTTTAACTATGCACCCAGTGAGACAGACGGGTGTGAGAAAGTCACTAATATGTCCTGGAGTTGTCCCTACAACCTAAGAAGGATGATGAGCAAGAACATTGCCAGAGACTACTGGTTAAAAGCAATCATCAGTGCTTGGGAAAAAGCTGTTTCTTTCCATTTAAGTTGTAGATGTGATCTCCTTCCTCCCTATGACATTGTGACAATGTATTCTTTTGTAACTACTATAATGAGTTCTGACACTATTGTGGTACAGAGGGTTTCTCTGGCCCAGCTCTTCTCCTGTAGACCCGCCCACCACTTTCACAGTTTCATTCTCGACCACCATGATGATCACACAAACTGATTTCTTTCCCTTTTACTTATCTATGTATGCGCATGCTCCTGTACAGATACAGGTACCTTTGGCGTCCAGGAGAGGGCGCTGGGTCTCCTGGAGTTCCCATTACAAGGGGCTGTGAAATGCTTGATGCTGGTGCTGGGGACCTCTACAACATCAGTACCACTTAGCCACTGGGCCATCTCTCCAGCCCCCACAATTGGTTTTACAACTTAATCGAGATAAAGTTGGTACTAAGTAAACTGAAAACAAAGTAGACTCAAGGAAAGAGATAAAGGCATGGTTAGAAGTATTTATATTTTATAAATCAGGACTTCACTGTGAAATGTATCAGCAGTAGAAGGAAATGTTAATATCAAGTGCTAAGGTCCATACGACTGCTGAAGTTCTTTCTAAAGAGGTATCACATTTTATGTGTGTGAGTGTTTGACTGCATGCTTATCTGTATAGCACTTGCATGCTCGCCGCCTCAGAAGCCAGAGGAGGGCGCCACACCCCCTGGAATGGAAATAACAGGTTGTTACTTGCCTGCTACTTGGGTGCTGAGAAACAAACCCAGGTCCCTTTCGAGAGCTGAAAGTGCCTTTCCCTGCTGATCCAGTTCTCCAGGCCCCAAGGCTTTTCTGGATACTTTTTTTTCTGAGCTGCCCTTTCTTTTTATGGCCTCTGCCATGTTCTCTTCCCCATGCTTCTCCAAGCTTCCAGAGCTTTTGGGGGTGGGAGTGGAGTTCTATCATCATGTCAGAATGAGAAGAATCTCTTCTGAATTTAAGACTTGTTTGTGGAATTTTACATGCTAATTCATTAGTTTTCTTATGAATCCTTGTGGGTTTCCGACTTTTCTGCACAGGTGTGGATCATCTAGTGTGTGTGTGTGTGTGTGTGTGTGTGTGTGTGTGTGTGAATGAGAGGACTCTGAACATGTTGGGTAGTTGTTTTATGAAATCAGTTTCCAGTCTGACTTTTCTTGCTCATATTTCTGGTAAATTCTCATGTTTACTCTCCTTTTGGATTATGATTATAAACCTCCTAGCTGGGACACTGTTAATTCTTAACTCTAGTCATGCATGGACTCTCTAGCTGGTTGAAGACTGGAAGTTGAAGACAGAATCTTGGGTAGCCTCCGCTGGCCTTGAACTCACCGTGTAGCTGAAGCTGTCCTTGGAACTCTGGTCTTCTTGCCTTAGTCTTTGAATGTTCAGGTTATGGGCTTATTCCACCACACCCAACCTGGTTTACTTGTTCGGCAGAAACACTCTTGAACGCAGTATGGAAAACAAATACTGAAAATCTCTTGCTTAACTGAGGTATTTACATCATTCATCTTGCACACACCGTTGCTCCTTACAGTACTCACGGCACAGCAGCCATCGGGAGTGACATTCTAATATTAACCCAGCTCGCAGAAGGTCAATTGGAGCCTCTGGGTAGGAGTTCAGGCTTGATGCGTTCTGCATCACAAAACCGAGGCTCCTGGGGAAGGGTTTAGATTTCATTCAGAGATAAATGGGAGTTTGAGTCCCGAGTGTAACCATCAATACCAGCTCCTTTGAATTTCCTTAAAGAAAAGAAAAGGATCTGGGTTTTACAGAGTGGTGCCTTTTTGGTTTGTTTTATTTGTAGACAGGGTCTTGCTATGTCACCCAAGCTGGCTGTGAACCTCTGGGTTTAAGTGGCCCCTTGCTAAGCCTTCCACATGACTGGGCCTAGCAAGGCATGCCACCACACCTGGTTAGAGGGCTCCTCCTTTAGAGGCTTTCTTGCTGAGGCTGCTAGAAGAAAACCCATTTCACTCTCTACTTTTTGCTTCCCCATTTTGATGCAGACGTTGGGAAAATCTGACTCGGGATTCTAGATTCTCATAAATTATGTAGAATGAGGTTGATGCAAAACACCACAAGGAAGAAAGTCAAAACTTAAGTGTGTCTGTGTTGCCTTTCAACAAAGAGATTAACATTGATTCCTTCCAAAACTAAACAAAAATAAACACGTAAAATATTTAAGTGGATCAATGTTCGTGTGGTTTGGAGCCTACAATTCTAAGACCTTTCCCATTTAACGGAGTATCTTTCTGCATAGAAAAAAAAAAAGGATGGCAGCTGACTTTCCTTTGTGCCTACTTTTAATCTTAATTGTTTCCTATTATTAATTTAACACAGAATAAAATTTCTTCTAGCTAGCATTTTGTCTGTGCCAGTGTACAATATGTTTATAATAATAACCAAATAGCAAAGTAATTTTATAATTGTTGTTGTTGTCGTTGTCATTAAAGGATAATGTCAGGGTCTGAGAAGACAGCTCAGCCAGTAAAGGGCCTTCTGAGTGAGTAGGAGGATCTAGGTTTGGACCCCCAGAATCTGTTAAACTCAAGCGACGCAGTTCACACTCAACCCAGTGCTGGCCGTGGGGCAGGCTGTGGTGGGGTTGGGTTAAAGATGGGGCGGATCTCATAGAAGGTTTCAAACTTGGTTGTAGCTATTATGAAACGAGTGAGGTGTGATTTGGAGAATTCTCTGAGGGAGACTGGAGCAGTACAAAGAGAGTACGTCGTGAATCACAAGAAGGCTAGGATGCGCCCCAGCCGTGGAACATCTGCTTGACATATACAAGACTCTGGATTTGATCCCCAGCACCACAAAAGAGCCATAAAGAGGATGGGACTGACTGAGGGCGGGAGACTCAGCACTTAATGGAAGAATCAGGAAAGGTGATACATGGCAGCTCACCTGATCTCTGTAGAGGTCAGGGTAGCCAATAATCCCAGGAGAATCGAGTACAAATGGTAGATGGGTTCAGGAACACTGAATAGGTTTCTTGTGCTTGACACATTGTTGAGCATAGGTGGTAGACTCCTGAATGGTAAGGTTTGGAGGGGTGTGTGCATGCATGTGTGCATGCGTGTGTGTGTGTGTGTGTGTGTGTGTGTGTGTGCGCATGCGTGCTTGCAGGTGTGCATGGACTGGGTCGTATTGTGGAGCACCTGGCTGCAGGCGCCCCAACCTTTATTGGAACTCTTCCCTCCCAGGGAGCTGCCAAAAACTTTCTGAGGTTAAGTAGGGGAAGGAGTGGGATGGAGGGAGGAACCCACCGAGAAAGTTGTGGACAGAGCCTAGGTGAGGTTTGCCTGGAACACAAGGAAAAGCCAGCCTGCTCTGTGAGCTCTCATCTTCCCAGCCTGCGTGGGTACTCTTCACTCAGCTGCCAGAGGAGTCTGGTAAATGCATCTCCATCCTCTCCCACAGGACTTCCTGGATCTAATCCACGGCTGTATTGTTATCCTATCTTCTTACAGTCTCATCTACAAACCATGCTTCAGTCACATCGGACTCATTGCTGGTCCAGACATATGCTGACCCCAAGGCCTTTGCTGCTGCCATTCCTATGCTAAAGATGTTCCTTCCCAAAGCTCCTCATTTGCTTCAGCATGCTGCCCACTGAGGCCTTCCTCAGCCTACTGAAAAACACCTCCAGTTCACCTTCTAACGCTGAGCTCTTACCTTCCCCTATCCCCCCTCAGCTCTCTTCACACACCTATGATACACAGTTGTCCCTTGGTACCTTCAAGAAGACTCAAGGTGCTTATATAAAGAGACACAGTGTTTGCAGATACCCTTTGACACCCTCTTTTAGGCTTTGGGTCATGTCTACATTTCTGATTACACTCTTTACAACATCAAGACCAGACGAATAGGCTATATGGTTTTGTTTTTGATTAATGGCAGGAAAAGTCCCCACATGCTCAGGGCAGACGGCATTTTTTTCTGTTATTTTTGCTCTGTGGTTGGTTGAGATCACAGATGCAGAGCCCAGGGTGATTCAGGGCTGACTGGAATGTCCTTAAATCTTTGTTGTCTCCCTAGCGCAGCCCCACTGAGGTAAGGGTCCCTCACCCACCCTGCTCACCATGTACATCGCTGAGCTAACCCCACCGAGTGGAACTCAGTAAATATTTAATGGATGATTGCTCAACCTAGCGTTTATTTTACAGTCTGAAAGTATCCACACTCTTCAAAGTGAATCTCATTCAGGATGGGTCTTCTCAACTCAGCCAAGCCTCTCTGGAAACAGCATCACGATCCGCTTGGGATATGTCTTTTGTCTTTCAGTTTAAGTCTAAATCCGGTCATGCTGGCAGTGATGATTGACCATCAAAGATGTACTTGGGTCTGAAGCTCAGATAACAGACCCAGGAATTAGCAGAGAAAGGCACAAGGACAGAATCAACTTGGAATTTCCAAAAACTACCCAGCCTCAGTGTATGTGGCCTTTGCTATGTGTTGCCAAGAAAGTAAAGCATTAGAATATCAAGACAAGGTTTTGACTCAGCAATGTGGGTCCCAAAAGCTGTAGTTGTGAACCACACTGCCTTGGCCCTCTTGTGTGCGAGCTTTGCTGGGATGCACTGTAGTCTTCTGTTTTGTACCTTTCATTGAAGGCTGTGGTTGGGTTCCCAGGACTTGCTCAAGGATGCCTTCCCAAGGCCCTTTTTCTAAGCCTCCTTCAGCACAATGAGACTCAAATGTATCCTCCATCAGCATCACTAGGAAGCTCCAGGATTCCCACTTCAGGGGATCTGGCTCTCAGCATTTCAAACCACCATCCAGGTCTCACTGATGTTATGGGTTGAGGGACCGCACAAAACACCCATTGCTTCTTACAGCATACAATAATGAGAAAGGCTTTGCCTTCTACACAGAAATTAGAGTGTTTATGATGATGATGATAATGATGATGATGATGGTGGTGATGGTGGTGATGGTGATGGTGGTGGTGGTGATGGTGGTGGTGATGGTGGTGGTGGTGATAGTGGTGATGGTGGTGATGGTGGTGGTGGTGATGGTGTTAGTGATGGTGGTGATGGTGATGGTGATGATGGTGGTGGTGGTGGTGGTGATAGTGGTGATGGTGGTGATGGTGGTGGTGGTGATGGTGTTAGTGATAGTGGTGATGGTGATGGTGATGATGGTGGTGGTGGTGGTGATGGTGGTGGTGGTAGTGGTGATGATGGTGGTGGTGGTGATGGTGGTGGTGGTGATGGTGGTGGTGGTGGTGGTGGTGATGATGGTGGTGATGGTGATGGTGGTGGTGATGGTGGTGGTGATGGTGATGATGGTGGTGGTGATGGTGATGGTGATGTCGTGATGGTGATGGTGATGGTGATGGTGGTGATGGTGGTGGTGGTGGTAGTGGTGATGATGATGGAGAAAGAGGAGGACTTTTTTACCTTGCTGATCAGGAGACTCACTCTATGGTCATGTTTGTCTCCCTTGCTTTTCATGCTCTGTGTAAGTTCTCTTCATTTCTGATGATTTGTTTCATTTCTGATTCGCCTTCATTTCCTCGAGCCTTTCTTTGTTTTCTTGTGGCAGGCTACCCTTTTTTATCGGGGCATCGGGATGGTCAAGTAACAATAACAAGTAACAATGGGGCTGACAGAGAGTCCTAGGGATGAGAGAGAGCTCTACATTTTATACCCAGTGAAAACTGGCTGTGGCGTTACTCGCATGAAGAATCTCCATTCAGAAAGTTGGATGGCCATGCACTCGAGTGCTAAATCCAAGCAAGCAAGGGCGTGCCATGACCTGCTGACTCTTACTGGCGCCTTTTGGGAGCGCCATGATCTGCTGATTTTTCCTGATGCCTTACAGGGGGGTGCACGGGGAGGGGAGCATGACCTGCTGATTCTTCCTGACCCCTTTCGGTAGTGCCATTTCCATTTCTGTCCACGTGTCTGGGCCTGAGTGGCTCAGAGATTCTGCGGCTGGGCTGAAAGGTCGCTGCAATGAAGCAGGGGGTGCCGTGCACAGTGCCTGGGGGAGGGTGGGGCTTCAGGACTTAGAGTATTTTTGTGGGGATCTCATCTTTGGGCAGCCCCTGGGGTCATTGGTTTCTAGGATAATGCACAGGAAGTAGGGCTAGTATTTGTCTCATAGTGCAAGGTGTCATGCTGGTTGGTGTCTCTACCATGTTTTTGACTCACCCATGGATTTAGAATTACAGCAATGCCAGGCCCGTTGTTCCTTCTCTTTTAGCTCACTGTCCAAACGTCCAAATGAAATCAGGGGAAATGGTCATGGGTGCAGCACTCGATTCCAAAGAGGAATCCAGGAGTTTTCATGAAGGAATGCTCAACAAAGCTGCTCTAACTTGATTTTAGTGTTTAGAGATATTGAATGACGACAGAGAGGCCAATGTCGGACCTTGCAGAGCCCTTGGGCAGGGAAGGCTTGACCAAGGTGCAGAAATACAATTAAGGCCAGAAGTTAGATCAGAGCTGTCACTGGGATTTCTTTGGGAAAGTGAAAATTTAAAAAGATACTGAAAAAATAAAATTGATGGGTTATACTTAGTTTTAGAAAAATGTGAGAGGAACATCGACTTGGAAGCTGAATGTCAACAGGAGGAAACACACACACACACACACACACACACACACACGGGAGAAATTTTCTTGCAACTAAAAGAGAAAAAAAATCAGGATCTAAGTGGAAGGTTAAAATACGCTGAAAGCTGCATGAAGTGATTAGCATTCACACAAAGGAGTTGGAATCTTGAGGAAAATGTCAAATTAAATCATGTATGGTCTGGCAATAGGAGCTGGCATATCAAAGTCCTTGCGCTGCTGCTTAAAGAGCTGCTCCTCAGCTACTTACAACTGAAGCTTACAGAGACCCCTCCCCATTTATGTGCTGTAGCAACAAAACACTGTGTTCGTGAATACTGTATTCTCTTAACAACATCTTAATTATTCCTTAATGGGCTTTTAATTTGTAATCTTATCTAAATCTGCTAGGAATTGTTTTACATTTATTTCTTCCTGACTTTTTAAAATTAATTTGGTAGGCTAGCGTAGAGAGTGGCGGGTTTCTTCAGCTTCAAAGAGCTGTCCTTCGGATGAGTATGGACCAGCCCTCCTTAGCTCTCCGTGTGGTCTGTGCGTCTGCACCGTGGACCCCTTCACCTTGGGTCTCGTGCTCTGTGAGCTTAGCTGGTCCCATAAGGAAATGGAGTATCCATGCCATTCATTGTGTTTTCTCACACACAGATACGGTTTTCAGTATCCATTGCTGTTGTGATGTAGTAAAGACTGCCAGTGAACAGATACATTCTGAGGACGTTTTAGTGCCTCTGTAGGCGCGTGATAGGAGCTGCTGCAGCCTCAGCAGGAGCAGCCACACTGAGGGACTTTAGTGTGGCATGTGCATATAGTTCTGTTGACGGCATGTATTTCTCACTGAAAGTAAGTTCTTAGTAGGTACTTCTCTTCCCCTCGAAAAGATGCTGTGCCTTTGTCTTTGCTGGGGACGACTGTAATTTAATGCTTGCTGCTTTCTAACGTGCTAGTTTGACCGTTTCTTCAGGCCACAGTCTTACTTAAAGCATTCATGTGTTGGAGCTTGCTTGCCTAATGGTTGGGTCACGACAAACATGACAATATCTGCTGTCTACAAGGCTTCAGAGAAGAGCCAGCAGTAGTCCTGGCTGCACCACGACTAGTCAGAACCAGTTGTAGCCCTTCTCACACTGGGGCTGCTCAGAACCAGCTGTGGTCGCACCTGCCCTGGGACTGCTCAGAACCACCTGTGGTCCCACCTGCCCTGGGACTGCTCAGAACCAGCTGTGGTCCCACCTGTTCTTGGGCTGGTCAGAACCAGCTGTGGTCCCACCTGCACTGAGACTGATCAGCCTTTCATAAATATACATCCCTTGCCAATTTCCAGAAGAACACTACCATTCCATAGCTCAGACTTTCTAAAACTTTAACTAAAGAGTTGCATGGCCTTTGAGAAGCAGACGACAGATCCATTGCAGCATATCCCTTTTGTGAATTGAATGCCATTGATTTCCTTATCCGGAGGTGTGTGGTCCAGGGCCAGCAGGTCTGCCATTGGCACGGTCTGAAGCAAAGGACCTGCCAACACTATTAACAGGTCTTTTACACGTGTTTTCCTTTCTTTCTTCCTTCTCTTTCTTTCTTTCTTTCTTTCTTTCTTTCTTTCTTTCTTTCTTTCTTTCTTTCTTTCTTTTCCTTCCTTCTTTTGTCCTTCCTTCCTTCCTTCCTTCCTTCCTTCCTTCCTTCCTTCCTTCCTTCCTTTTTTTTTTTAAAACCAAACCAAACCAACATCTCACTATACATCCCTGGCTGACTTGGAACTCAGTATGTAGACCAGGCTGATCCTGAATTCACACAGATCCGCTCTGTCCCCTGAGTGCTGGGATTGAAGGTGTACACCCCAGGCCCGGCAACAGGTGTTTTCTGAGTGTCATTCACCTTACGTTACGTTCTCTTGAGTTTGGATACTTCACATTGCACACTTCTTCCCACATGACTTCTTTGTAATGTAGACGGCGTCTCTCGGCTTACGTTGGTGTCTTCTTAACATTGAATTTGGCTTGGTGGCCATCACATTTCCTGATCTGCTAGGTTGCCTTGTCAGCCCTGAAATTGAAATTTATTTTTAGTATCAAATGATTAAAACCCTGATCATCGTTATCATCATTCAATGCATCTGTCTGATCTTCACTGCGTCTTTGATTGTATTGTGACACATTATACATGGCACCAAGGAATGAATCTAGAATATATTCCATAGCATTAAACAACAGACACTGGGTTGTAAACCTATAGATTTAGCAACTTCTTGTCCAATTTGTTTATTCAATCTATGCTTTTGAAATAGTTTTGGACATACATAATATACATTTATGTGCTTCAGGCAGGCACACAGAGTCCTGGTGACTTGGTGACCAGTGATAAGTCTTCAATAATTAAAATTCCTTGGAAGTCGCAGACACATGCTTGCTGGAACCTCACATTGTCATGCAGCTTTCCTAAGAGCAAGGACGTTCTCTGGCAGGACCGCTGGGCAGCCATCAAAACTCAGAAATACGCAGTGAACTGTTTTCACCATCTATACCACGGGCTTGTCTTCTCAGTGAAGCCCTTTATATTCGAGGTCTAACCTAGGAACACATATATTCAGTTTTTGGGTCTCCTTCTGTCTTGGTCAGATTCTCATCTTTCTGTTCTTTATGATCGTAACCTTTTCTCAAAAGCATAGGCTGTTATCTTTGTAGGATATCCCTTAGTTGGGGTTCGATGTTGTCTTCTCATTTATGTACTTTTAAAGGCTTAGCACAAAAACCATGTTATGCTAAGTATACCCTAACTGGGCACATAGTATTAATTTGCCCATTAATCTGGTTAATTAACCCTTTGCTCTCTGGATAAGGTTGCATTTGCTAGGTTTCTCCATGCAAAAGTTAGTAGAGTAGGATAAATCAGTACATAATTTATGAATGCCTCATAGGGGAATCTTTTGAGGCCACATAAGATCAGTGAACTCCCATTCTTCATAGTCATCATGCTTTGTGACATCACAATGTAACGTGAGCAAACACAGAAATAGTTTCTACAAGATCCATGGGGTAGGTTTTGTCCCAATGTGGTCTGTGTGTGACTTCATGTTTGAATGTCTGCACATACTGGCTGCTGTTGACTCATTAACTTGGACATCATGCCAAAGGCCTGTAACTCATGTCTGGGGGAAGCATCATGGCCGTATGCATTTTCTCCTATGCTCATTCATCCCAGCCACATGCAGTTAGGGAACCATGGGAGACCTCCTTGGCAGCTTCTTATTTGACCCTTTATGCTTTGGAGGCAAAGCTTTGTTGTATAGACGAGGTTGGCCCTCAACTAATGGTTCCTGTGTCTTAGCCTCCTGGGTACTTGTTTTATAGGTTACATAATGCCTTCATCCTGCCTGATATTAGGGATATTTTAAATAAGCAAGATCACCAACAAAACACATAATGAGAAAACTGTGACAAACTATTGTGACAAAGACCCACCCTTACTACTTCAGAGTGGACATGTTTTCTTCTTCTGCCAGGAAAGGGGAGTGTGGACAGCTTGCAGCTTTGAGTGTGGTTGTGAAAGTGCGTCATGTGTTAATTTCAGGCTTACAAGTAAATTTTCGCGAAAAGCCAGTACAATCCACAAATAATGAGGATTGGATGCACATTGTTCTTGTTGGATTTTCACAAAATTCTTTTGGCATCCATCGAGCTCAGAAAATCCCAGTCCATTGAAGTGATTTCTTTGCCAGTATTTCCTGATTATATTTTGTATACTCTGACTCCCTACTCTGAAGTCAGACATTTCTCTGTTCCTTATAGTAGAAAATGACTTTTAGAAACCAAGAACCGCGTGATGGGTGGACCCATTCTTACTGCAGTATCCTCATGTCAGTCTTGTGTGCAATAATGTTGCAAATAACATGGATACATCCAAACACGTTCTTGCACCTGTGTGTGTGCATCTGTCTGAGACCTGTCAGTCAACCTATTATATCTTTTATTTATCTGTTATAAATCACCTATCAATCAATCTGTTCTATCATATCTGCCTGTCAATCGATCGATCAATCATCTATCTATCATATCTATTCACCATCCATCTATTATCATCTAATGTATCTCTCATTTTCGTATATATCTGCTCATCTAATTGGATCATATGAGTACCTTAGTTCTAATCTAGTACTTATCTGTTCCTTCTTTCTACATTTCTAACTTCCTTTCCGGCAGTTAGTGTTCTGATTTCCATCCTTCTTAATGTAAGTATTAGCTTGGTTTCTATATGTAAAAAATACTCAGTGGTACCAGCCCAAGAATAGCCCTAAATCTTCTGGCTCCTTCAGGGCATTTGGGCAAAACACTAAGCCCCAGGCAGTGGATATGGAGGGTGAAGGGTGAAAGGAAGACTTACTTATTGAAAGTCTAAACCTTGTCAGTTCTTCTTAAGTAACAACCAACTTTGGTTTTATTTATTTATCCAGTAAATTTTTAATGATATGAGAGAATGCCCATATATATATAATTTTATATATACATAATGCCTATATATGTATATATATATATATATATAATGCCCATATATATATATAATTTTTTCTTTCTTTCTTACCTTTGAAGCTAAAGGACCATTTTTCAAACCAAATGTTTCTAAAAGACATTTAGATGCAGACATGGCTCAGTGGGTTGCAAGCATCTAAAGATGGAAAGATGGCTCAGTGGGTTGCAAACGTACATGGCTCACACAGAGGACTAACATTCAGCCCCTGTGAAAACTCACGCCTGTAGCTCCAGGTCCAGGGGATCTTGCTACTGCTGGTCTCCAAGGGCACCTGCACTCATGAGCATAAACTCACACAAAGACATACATAATACACACAATCAAAAACAAACATATAAGATGAAAAACAAATTTGAGATCACAAATATGATGTAAACTATCCTTGTGATACAAATATTATCAACCTGTGTTTTAAACCTCCCTCCTAAATGGTTTAGATTCAGTATTTCCTTTTAACATGCCAGCTAAACTGAACTAGAATCTTTGAGTGCTGGTAATCTTAACGTACCAACTTACAATATGATGTTTTAAGGTTTATAGGGAAGACTTGTGAAAGGTTTAGTTGTTTTTCTTTGGTGTGTTTATGTTAAAGGTCAAGTATGCATTTTAATTTTCCCCCTAAAGTCTCAAAGCTCATAAGCTTAGCTAAGACCTAGACATTCCATTTAACTACATTTTGAAATGATGTTTGCTAATGCTCTCTACTTCTAAAGTTTCAGATTGTGGTGAGTGGGAGGCTATGAATTAGAGTATCAATAAAAGTGGACCAATCCTAACGGAGTGACTTTATTATGTTGTAATATAAGAGATAAGTGTTTTCCAAGGTGATATTTTCCATGGAGATACAACAATTATTCAAATGTGTATCTTTCATTCTGTAAAAATGAGAAATACAGAAGTTTATAAGACATGGAATGTTCTTTTATTCCCCTCGCAGCCTTCATCAGGGTTCCACAACTTAAGCCCTTGGGAATTTGGTATTAATGTATTAAGACGTTCTCATTTGATCCTCAGATGCATTCTTTTGGCTTGTTTAATTTTTACTTAATATGACCATATGCGCATAGTGTAGCTTGCTTTACTTATCAATATAATACATTTTCTTTAAAATTCTTTTGTGCTAGCATATATAGCTGTTTCATTTTTAATGATCACCTTATATTCAATTATATGGCTATACCATAATTTGTTTGAGCATTTCCCACTGATGGCTATTTAGATATCCCACATTTTAGTATTATAAATGATGTCATATGTGTAGCACATTCTATTAAGTAAATACCTAGACCTAAGAATGAGATTTTTCTTGAGATGCTGCCTAGTGTGTACTGAACCTCATCTCTGGGCTCTCATTCCCTCATGGCCTTTAGTTTTTCAATCCAAGGTACTTGGGGGTGCCTGACCTGGTGTTCTCATGCCTTGCCACACCTTTAACTATGAATATTTCATTTCATAAGCAAGGCTCAAAGACCAGATGCCCAACATCATCTACCTGTCTGCTTTGGGCATCTGCAGTGTGGGACCAAAGACGTGCCAACTCTGAAATGCATCGTGGGCTTAAGAGATGACTCGGCTCTTAAGGCTGCTTGTTGCTTTTTCTGAGGACCCAAGTTCAGTTTCCTGCTTTCATTTTGAGTGATTCCCAACCCTAGTAACTCCAGCTCCAGGGGATCTATTGTACTTTTCTGAATTCCTAGAGCACCTAGATACACACCTATGCATACCTAAAAACTCCCCGCTACACACACACACACACACACACACACACACACACACACACACACACACAAACATAAATAATAAATTGAATTTTAAAAAAGAAAAATGTCTCTTTTCAGGAAAGAGGTAGCTGGGAGAATTGGAAACTATAATGTAGGACTAACTCACAATTACTTTGTATATTAAAGAAACTTTGGGGTCTTAACAAAATGTGTTTTAATTAATGAAAAAAGCAAATAATTAATTGAAACTTTTTTAAAATGTAGGAATCATATGCTGTATAATGTTTATGAAGATGTTTGTATCTGAGTATGCTTTTAGATGCTATTTCCTTCAATATTTGGTTTGGAGTTAGAAGAACCAGGATAGTTTTAGGCATCTTCAGAAGTGGGGTGGTGGTGGTGCACACCTTTAGTCCCAACACTTGGTAGGCAAAGGTGGTGGATGTCTGAGTTTGAGGCCAGCCTGGTCTACAGAGTGAATTCCTGGATGGCCAAGGTTACACAGAGAAACCATGTCTCAAGCCGACCCACCCCCACAAAAAGCAAACCCAGCCAAAGCCAAACCCAGTCATCATCGCTTTCTGTTTTTACTTTGTTGCAGAGAAGGTCACCAGAGAACTATTTTCAGTTCATTAAAGCACTAAGAGCCTCAGTTTTCTTTTGTTTTCCATCCCTCGTTTGTAACACTCATGTATCACTTCTGTCATTTTGTAGACCTACCGAGAGCAGCTGTCAGGATCTTAAGCAACATGACATTCCTTTTTGTGAGTCTGTCATACACAGCCGAGAGTGCCATTGTCACCGCTTTCATTACCTTCATCCCCAAGTTCATCGAGTCACAGTTTGGTATCCCAGCTTCCAATGCCAGCATCTACACTGGTAAGGCACTGCCGCTAGGGCTGCTCGTAAGCATGGCCGTTGTGTCCCTAGGTCGGAATGGAGGGAGTGGTGATGGTCTAGAGTGCGCTGCCAGCTCCTGCTGCCCTCGACGGAGCTTGTGATGGGATGTGCTTTCCTTCATTCTGATTGTATTCATCTGATATATCCGTTATCTATGTTTGGAAAAGGGAGAATATTGGATGTTTATGGGGTTTTGTGGGTCTTGGTTACACAGAATGGAGTAAGTGGTGAGGTTCAGATTTAGATCTGGATTGGTCTGCTTGTGGATTAGCATCTTAAAGTGCTAAGTGAGTAAGTTGGTGATTCAAAATCCGGAGCAGTCCCATGGTTTCAGGGTTTCCACCTGTAAACCTGAGTAGATTTCAGTTGAGTTCCTGAAGATGTATGACATTTAAGGAGATGCCTTGTGAACTTTATTTCAGTTGTTTTGTGTCCAGTCAAGCTGACTTTTTAGAAGTCTTTGATGTGTGTACTTGTAGAACTTCATGCTCAAACCTTATTTGATAGTAAGTATGATACTTAGTAATGTGGGATAACCAATTCTCCATTCTGGGAGAATTGCAATGTTGTGTAATATCACGACTACTCCCTTAGTGGTGATAGAAATGGCCAAGGACTCCATCCACAGAGAGCTTAATTTATCGATAGCAGACGATTAAACATTTTTGAATAATAGTAAGTTTTGAATAAGTAGTAAGTTTTCATATAGCTTGGTTTCCTATTCCTGCACTTAAACCCTGCATGCTTGAATTATCTAAAAAGAAACAGAAAAAAATAAATCCTGTAAGAAGAGAAGGTGATCTAAAATAGGTTTGCTTTATCTTGTGTGTAGAAAGGCATCCAAATTGGTCCTGTGCTCCTGGTTATAAACTGTTTAATAAATGCTGTATGGCTGTGACTGCTGTAAGTTGTGAGTTAACATCTGTTTCGTTCTTCTTGCTTTTGAAAGTGCTTTCCTCTCTCGATGTGACATCCCCAGATCGTGTTTCAGCTTGGCTAACAGAAATCAAAGGCCCTTGTTTCTGGTTTAATTCTTACTTTGTTGACCAGTGATTCACGGAACCAAGAGCTTCTGGGACTGGATTCGAAGCTGAAGAACACTGCACTCATCGCCCAGACTAAGTTTCAATATAGAGAGGTGTGACTAGGAAGGAGGTTCATAACCAAGCGAATCTGGTGCTTGCTGTGTTGAGCAAAGTGCTGTGGGCCTAGTTACCACAGCCCTCCTTCCTCAAACACCCTTACTAAGTCAGCTCTAAAACCCCCAGAGGAAGACTCAAGGCTTTATCTCCAGGTTGATTTGACTACGAAAATCAACCCTGTTTATCACTCATTGTGATAGGACACCGTTGTTGTTTATGTATTTATTGTTTGTGTACATGACACTGTGTCAGCATTTCACTCCACTTATTCTGAATCTGATCTCACTGCACAGCCCAGGATAGCCTGCAACTCATGATCCTCCTGCCTCGGCCTCTATGTGTAGAGATTATGTATATGTATGGGAGCCGTTACATCTCACAGAAACTTGTCTTTCTGTTTTTTCTTTCATAAAATGTGGGGATTCAGTCATGTGTGTCTGCATTTCAGGCACACTGGAAAGGGCAGAGCTGTCTGGGTCATCCCGTGGCCCTCCTGTGATCGGTTTTCACACCAGGGCTCCAGGGCAGTCTGCAGCTGTAGAGAATTGAATTTGGACCGATGGGGCCATCTCTTCAGTGAGGGTAGAGAAGAGGCTAGCTAGACAATTCGGTGAGGTAAAATGGAGGAGAAAAGTTACAGTGTGGTCTAGAGGGTTGGGTATGGAGCCCCAGCAGCAGGGTTGAGACACTTGTCTGAATGAGGCCAGCTCACAGAGGCTGTTTACACCTCCTCCACGACACAACGAGGGACGAGGGAAGCCACGTGACTAAGTGCAGCTCCATTCTGGTCACAGCGCCCACCAGTGTCCGCCCTTTCTCATCTGTTTTAAATACAGCTTGTGCGTTTCACAGTGTTCACAGTCTCCCATGTTCCCCGTGGCTTTGGAAAGAGAAGGTACTTTCTCTTGATCATCTTCATTTGACTCATAGACCAGGAGCAAATTCCAGAAATACTCCGGTTGGCCGAGAGCAGAGGTACTTTACTAAGTCCCAGTGAGATTGAAAAGCAGAGTATTTCTCTAAAGCTCTTCCCAGGCCTTTGCCTTGCTAAGGATCACTTTCCTCTTACCCTGTGGACACAGACTTTAATTTTTTGGAAGACTGAGGATTCCTCGATGTTGTTGCTCTCTGAAGCCCTTCCTATAAATGTAAAGTGAAATGGAAAAATCATGAAATTTTCCTGGAAAAAAATTGTTTTACAATAGTGTTAATTTCTTTCTTTTTCTTTTCTTTTCTGTTTCTTTTCTTCTTTTTCTCTTTTTGAGACTTATTTATCATGTCTCCAGTGTACTGCCTTCATGTATGCCTTCAGGCCAGAAGAGGGCACCAGATCCCATTACAGATGGCTGTGAGCCACCACGTGGTTGCTGGGAATTGAACTCAGGACCTTTGGGAGAGCAGCCAGTGCTCTTAATCTGTAAGCCACCTCCCTAGCCTTAGTGTTAACTTCTTTTTTTTAAATGTATTTATTTATTTTATCTATATGGATGCACACTGTAGTTGTCTTCATGAACACTGGAAGAGGGCACCAGATCCCATACATTATTAGCTGTGAGCCACCACGTGGTAGCTGGGAATTGAACTCAGGACCTCTGGAAGAGCAGACCATGCTCTAAACCATCTCTCCAGTTCAAGTGTTAACTTCTTAACTAACAAATTTTTCAAAATTAAGTTATCCTTTCATAGTTGATTGATTGGACCCAGGGCATCACGTGTGGCGAAATGTCCTCCACCACTGAGCTACACGCCAGACTTAACACTTATTTTTGAAAATATTGGATAACTATTTCAACACGATTTCTTGTGATGTGTCATAGGGTTAAAAAATGTCCCAGACAGGTCCTGGAGACAAGTCTGTGAACAGTGACTCATTTATATTGTCCCTCTACGTCAGCTTTGGACAGGGCTTTCTGCCTTGGACAGGACACAGAAACATAAAGACCTAAACAGGGCATCCCCTTGCTCAAAGTAAACTTTCTATGTTCATACTACAGAAAGAACACTGTAGGGTGATGGGTATTATATTTCACTTAATAAATGTACATAGTATATACATATTTGGGCATATTACATTGTACCCCATATATAATTTTTGTTGATTAAAATTAAAGAATTAAAAGCAGACACCCCACTCAACCTCCACAGGCTGCTTCGATAAAAGATTTTGGCTCCAGAGATTATTTTGGCTGGCAAGATAATGGTGCTCGAGTTGTTTTCATGGCAAAATGCAATTAGGCTATGTATGTATGTATGCATGTATGTATGTATGCATGTATGCATGTATGTATGCGTTATGTGTGTATGTATCTACCTATCACCTATCAATCTAGCATCTATTTTTATCATGTATCCTCTATCTTTCTATCCATCTAATTTATTTATTATCATCTATTGATCATTTATCTAACAGTCAAAGTTGTCTATGTGGAGTCAGAGGAGTAAAGTGAGCAAGGCAGGCTGGGGGGGTGTTGAGAGGGGATGAGATAAGACTGGAGGGGGGTTGGGAGGGATGAGATAAGGCTGGAGGGGGGTTGGGGAGGGATGAGATAAGGCTGGAGGGGGGTTGGGAGGGATGAGATAAGGCTGGAGGGGGTTGGGGAGGGATGAGATAAGGCTGGAGGGGGGTTGGGGAGGGATGAGATAAGGCTGGAGGGGGGGTTGGGGAGGGATGAGATAAGGCTGGAGGGGGTTGGGGAGGGATGAGATAAGGCTGGAGGGGGTTGGGGAGGGATGAGATAAGGTTGGGGGCAGTTGGGAGGAATGAGATAAGGCTGGTTCTAGTAGGAAAAAAACGAGGAGGAAAGGAGAGTAGTTCCAGGGAAGGTTGGAAACAGAGGAGCCAGCCAGCCAGGCACATAGGCATGGGGCCTGACCTTTTTCTCAGGGAGCGTCAGCAGTACTTAAGTTCACTATGGTCACTCTGGCAGAGGTGATGACGTCAGTCCCTGGTGAGGATGTCATCATCAGGGCAGGGCACTCAACTTTACAGCAGTCTCTCCTGTGGGCCTCTGTCCAGATGCAGGATGATGCCCCAGGGCCTGCTTCCTAGGTACTCAGCCTCTTTGCTAACCCAGCCAGTGTCACATTACTTAAATAAAATATGGTGAAGTTGATATTTTGATGGGAAGAATCACCAGTTGGATGCTGTGACCTTTTAATAGTCTCTCCCCTTCTGTTTCCACATCACACACATCCACCGCTTCCTGCCCCTGCCCTGAGAGCTCTTCCTTCTCTGTTATGCCCCCCTCTACTCTCATGACCCACATGTGGCACCTGCTGTGTACAAAGTGCTAATCATTTTCAGTGGACGGCGTTGTTTAATCCATGTGATCGAAGCCTGTGCTGTGGGCACTGTTAACTATGGCCATTTTTCCAATGAAGGAAAGAGCATCCGGGAGGTTTAACTAGTTCGCTCAAAGGGGAGTAGATGCGAGAGCTGTGTGTTTCTCGGAGACTGTGATTATCATCCGCTGTGTTAACTGAAGCAGTGAAGAGGCACGTGCGACTGTCATCCATTCTGACCACTCGGTTCTTCACTAGTCTGACATGTCCCGATGGTACCCTACACCTGTCCCATTCTGCAGGAGCCTGTGCTGCTGAACTGGGTCAGAGGCATTTGTCTTCAAAGCTCTGTGACCTTTCTGTGTCACCGGGGATCCTACCCTTAGGTGCAAATAGTGACAAACAGTTAAGACACAAAGGCATGTTACAACAGCCATGGAAATTGTTTTGTCTCTCCAGTCTAGATTAATCAAATTCTCTTCTGTGGGAAGAGGACTAGGTGCCGATGGTTTTGTTTGTTTGTTTGTTTGTTTTAACTTTGCTATGCATCTTAGATGCAGGGCAGCATGCACCTGCACGGACTCATGTCACGTTTCTGTGTGCATTTGTAGCCTCTGTAAAACCAGTTCTTTCATGTTATAAAGACAGCCGAAAATTCAGTTTTGTTGCAATTTTTATAAACATCGGCATATATTTTCTTTCTGACATTGATGCGGATGGCTCCAGACGCCTTCCCATTTCCAAGGCTAAGCAACGGCGGCGTTGACTCAGAGATCTTTGTTGGCACCACAGAGAGAGCGCTGCATGCCAGAGAGAGCACTGCATGCAGAGAGAGCGCTGCATGCAGAGAGAGGGAAGGGACAGTGCTCACAAACCTGCATCTTGTAGCAGCCACTCACGTCTGATCGCTAATGCCACTCTAGTCCTGTTGTGAGGAGTGTGTGCTGCCGGGAACTATAAACGACAGTTATGAGACATTCATGACACCGAGATAAACTCATCTTTAATGCTCAAGAAAGCTTTATAAATTTAAATATTATTGTTCTTGTGTGTATGTGTGTGTGCATATGTGCATGTGTTTGTGTGTGTGTATCTCTGTAATTGAGTGCATGTGTGTTTGGTGTGTATGTATGTGTATTTGTGTGTCTGTGTGTCTGTATATTTGTGTGTGTATGCATGCACACGTGTCTTTCTGTGTGTTTGTATGTATATTTGTGTTTGTGTCTCTGCGTGTGCCTGTGTATGTGATTGTATGCATGTATGTATATGCATGCACACATATGTCTCTGTGTTCCTGTGCATGTAATTGTGTGCATGTGCATGTGTGTGTATGCATGCATGCATGTGTCTCTGTGTTCTGTGAATGTAATTGTATACATGTATATATGTGTGTGGATGTGTGTGTCTGTGTGTGTATATGTGTCTATGTGTGGGGGAGTATGTATATGTCTGTGGGTGTGCATGCATGCACTAATGTGTGTGTGTCTCTGTGCATGTGTGATTATGGAAGCACGAATGTCATGATCCACATGTGTGGAGGTTAGAGAACAACGCTTTGGAGCTGGTTCTTTCTTTCCCTCTTCATGAGAATCTCAGGGGTCAAACTCAGGTCCATCCTGAATTAGGCATGTGTGGGAAGCACGTTTACCTGCTGAGCCGTCTCACGGGCATCAGGAGGGCTTTTGTAAAAGATTATAGTAGGAAATACTAGGATATTCATTTTCTTTACTTTCTGCTTAAATGAGGGAAGGCTTGCTTACCACACGGCAGATCACATGACAGGTACTTAGCTGGTGCACAAATGATGACAGCTCAATATATGTTGTTTGCTAAACATGACTGAGGAGGCCGGAGTGGCATGCAGACATGGTCATGTTGAGTGGAGGAAAGAATGGTGATAGCTATAATCTATGTGTGCCCAGCAGCCTCTCCTACTGCCTAGTAAAAGACTGTTCCCAACTGTCCCCACTTGAACTGTCCCCACTGTCCCAACTGTCCCCACTTGAAGCACCATTGCTGTCCTGCGTGCAACATCTGGCAACCACTGTGTCCAAAAAGAGGTGTCCTGACTGAAATATTTTATATTTTTAAAATACTTGTTAAGTGGTGAAATATTTTACTTTTTCTATATTTTGTTGCTCCCCTAAATCCCTTCTATACATTAAGCCTCAACAACAGGGCTGTCCGTGCATCTTAGGAGGTGCCCGTATGGAGTGCTGGCAAACTAGCATACGTAGCATTCATTGGCTGCATGACCGTGCAGCCGGCCCAGGGGAGGCAGTGTCGTGTCTCTGGAAATCCTGGAGAGAACTGATTGCCTTTTAAGGAGGAAGGGTTTGTCCAGGCTCCTGCTTTCAAAGGTCTCAGCTCTGGTGTGGCTCATGGCTTATGTGTGGTGAGGGAGTACACATGTGGTGAGCTAACTGTGCTTGCCTGTGAAGGCCAGACAGCAAACAGAAAAACAGGAGCAGAATCAGGCCCCAAGGTCCCCTAAGGGACACACTGTTCCCAGCTTAATACCAGACTTTGTGTTTTAAATATTCTTCCACCTCCCACCAGTACCACAGACTGGGAACCTCACCTTCAACATGTGAAAATCCGGGTAATATTCGAGATCCAAACCACTGCAGACGCGTTGATCTGCTCGGACTAGGAGACCTCTACCTCGGGGTTTATTTTGTAACATAGAAGACAACGGCGCGAGCTGGAACGGTCTCTTTAATTCTTTCTGCTGTAAAAATGTAGATGTGATAATTTTTCTAAGGCCGCCAGGTTAACAATTTGTGTACTATTTAGACACCTGCTCACCCATTTCTCAGAACAGTCTATTGCTACTACACAAGTGGGTTTATTAACTGATTCATCACTCTGGCCTTGATGGCAATGCAAATACCTGCACACTGTGACTGTGACCAGCTTTTGTTTGTCGGGGGCAGTCCTGTGCCATCCGTAGACAGACCCTTCCGGATGCTGATAAACCCTCCAATTGTAAAACTGTGAGTTCCGTTCCCCAGGGTTTCTATAAACAAGCAAAAAAGATGACCTCATCCTGACACAGTTGGCGTATAGTACACTCTCAGGAAAACTTGCTTTGTCTTCTATTTCTAGTCTGTCACTTTTGTTATATTTAAATTCCCAGGAGAAGGTGTTTTCGGGTTTGCTAACTTTAAACAGTTGTACTTCTATAACATAGTGAATTCAAAGTTTTCGAGACAGAGTCTCACCGTGTAACCCTTGGCACTTTCATGGCCCAAGCTGGTCTCAAGCTGCTGGCAATCCTCTTGCCTCACCTCCTCAGTGACACAGCGCTGGCTCTAGTAGATGTTTTAAAAAACCGCATTGCCAGCCAAGTAGGAAAGCAGCGCTTGCAAATTAAACTGTAAAAAGGGAGTGCTTTAATCCTCACCTGTGTGCCTGGGAAGGGATCTAGGTCTCCGGGCATGCCTGAAGATAAGTTTTTAAATTTTGTTTTATGTGTATTGGTGCTTTGCCTGCATGTGTGTCTATGCACCATGTGTACCTGGTGCCCATGGATGCCAGACAAGTGTCCTCCTCTGAAACTGGTGTTAGACATGATTGTGAACCAGCCAATGAGTGCTGGGAACTCAACCAGGTCCTCTGGGAGAGCAGCTGGTGCTTTAAACCACTGAGCCATCCTTCCAGCTTAAAAAACAAACAAACAAAACTTGACCGTTAGAGTAGAGCAGCAGATGCCATTGGTGGTGGGAGACAAGGAGTCTGTGGACAGACGCACCTGCTTACAGTGGGTTATGGTTCTCTCCGTGTGTCTCTTTGATGGCTCCTCCTCAGGTCACCTGCTGTAGTCTCTGGGTGGTCAGGCTACCAAATTACCAATTAATTAATTAATTGTCGGTCTGTGTATACACTCCTCTCCCTTCATTACTAGATCTTGGAATCAAAGCGTACATGCTAGCAAATTCACACACTGACCGGGAAGTTAAAACGGTACTGCTATAGAAGCTCTTGGCTTTTATGCTTGATGCGTTCTCTCTGCTCAGCTTGCAGCTGCCCCTCCTTCTGAGTCTCCCATCGCCTCGTCTTTGGGCGCCGAGTGTCCCTTTTGCATGACCCCAGCAATCTTCATGGTTTCTGGCATTACAATGATGACTTTTGTTTTGTGTATTTCCAGCCCAACCTGGGGTTAGACCTGTTAGATGTCTTCAGGGAATGCTAGTGCCTCTTAAAGAATGTGGTATTTCAGCAAATACAGAGGCGAATGCCAGCAGCAAACCACTGAACTGAGAATAGGTCCCCCGTTGAAGGAATCAGAGAAAGAACTGGAAGAGCTTGAAGGGGCTCGAGACCCCAAAAGTACAACAATGCCAAGCAACCAGAGCTTCCAGGGACTAAGCCACTACCTAAATACTATACATGGACTGACCCTGGACTCTGACCCCATAGGTAGCAATGAATATCCTAGTAAGAGCACCAGTGGAAGGGGAAGCCCTGGGTCCTGCTAAGACTGAACCCCCAGTGAACTAGACTATGGGGGGAGGGCGGCAATGGGGGGAGGGTTGGGAGGGGAACACCCATAAGGAAGGGGAGGGGGGAGGGGGATGTTTGCCTGGAAACCGGGAAAGGGAATAACACTTGAAATGTATATAAGAAATACTCAAGTTAATTAAAAAAAAATAAGAAAAAAAAAAAAAAAGAACGTGGTATTTGGAAACCGCCATCTATCTGAACAGGAAGTCTGCTCATTGCTGTGAGGTTGCCTATATATGCAAAATCACAGGCACAGTGATATATATATATATATATATATATATATATATATATTATGGTGATATTTACACATATATATATATATCAATACATACATATATATATGTATATATATATGGTGTGGCTCAGATTTTAGAGTGCTCCTCATGGATTCAGTCCCCATATTGTATAAACTGAGTGTGACAGCCCATGCTTGCCATAGTATGCCTGTGATTTTGCAACAAAAGCGAAGTGATCTGAAGTTTAAGGTTGGCTTGGGACATATGAGACCTTATCTCAAAACAATAACTAATCCATGACATTTGCCTATCTAGTTTGAGGTTATGCATAGTGAATTACCTCATTTCCTTGATATTCGTGGTGATTAATGCTGTCAACTCAGAGTCAGGTAGGATTAACCTCTGGGCATGCTTGCAAGGGGCTCTCTAAGTTAGATTAATTGTGGAAGGAGTGCCCACTTTAATTTGGGTAGCACCGTTCCTTGGCCTGCAATCCTGGACCAACTAAATGAGAAAGTAAGCCACCCGTGAGCCTTCATCTCTCGGTTGTAGAAATAACGTAGTCTCGAGCACCTGCCATGTGACTTCTGTACTCTCAGATTATGACCCAGAATAACCTCTTCCTTAAGTTGATATCATCAGTTATTCAACATAGCAGTGAGACAGTACACTATTGTATATAATAACTAATAATAACTGTTTTAATTAATACAGTATTACATTGCACTGTCTTTCCTCCATAGTGGAAATCACATTCCCTAATGAATTTAACACAGTCACTTTGCCCAAGTGTGTACTGACACCCACGTGTGCACATGTATGTAGCAGGTCGAGTGCCAACTCTCAGTACAATAAGCAAGTAAAACCAGAAGAAGCTTTTGGACTCCCAAGGTTCCTCTCCTTGCTCTCTTTCAAACTCATGGCCTCTTTTTTCACTAGGAATATATAGTATTCCTAAGTATAAATGATCATTCGGTATAATGTCACTCATATGCATGTTCGTAGGCCTAGTCATTTGGTACTGGATAACCAGCTGTTGTGCTCTTCCCTGAGGGAGACTATTTTTTCCACAACTTTTTCCCAGCATTCCCTAGCTGCCTGCATTATCCCTAAGTTGTGCAGAGTTGAGGCCTCACGAGCTTTCCCTGTCCACGTTGGCATTCCTGTTGGTGTCACCCTTGCTAAGCAGTTGTGCTGGTGAGACTTTGTGGGTGTGGCAAAGGGTGTTACTTCTGATTTTACAAGCTCATCTCTAACTCCCTGGTCTTTTGGCTCTTAAGATCTATCCGCCTCTTCTGCAATGTTGCCTGAAGTCTAGGAATTGTTTTGTAGGTGTTTCGGTGGGACGGGGCATTTTGACTCTGCATTTTGATTGGTTATGATTTTATGTAGTAGTCTCCATCTATTGTAAAGAGGAGTTTCCTTGACAAGGGGTTATAAGAACAAGTCTTTAGAAGGTAGTTAGGAGTGATGCTGTTTTAGTGATGTAGGTTCTCCTCTGAGACCATTGCTTCATTAGCTCTGGGTAAGTGGTTAGGCTTCTAGAACCAGGAATGTTTTTCTCCTCGTGGAGCAGGTCGTAAGTCCAGTTAGAGAGTTGTTGGTTACTGCCAGAGCATGCATGTCATTGCTGCACCCTTAGGATTGTATCACCCTGGCCATCATCGTGGTTCACAGGGTCAGAGCTGGGTAGGACAGTTGCTGGCTTTCCTCCTTTGGGAGCTTGAACGTAGACTATTTTTTGATACTTGAGGTAACCGAGTGCTGGGCTTCAGGATGGCATTTCCATGCACTCTTCACCTTGTCCTTACCCACCCTGCCCCCACTCTCTTTTCCCATTTTTCTATCCCCCTCTTGCTGATCCCCCAATGTCCTCCCCTTCTGCTTCTATTTTTTTCTCTTCCCTTAGGGTCTCTTTCTGTCTTCTCACGGTCCCCTTTCTGCCTTCATCAAACACACAGATTAGAGAAAAGGAGGTTGTAGAGGATAGAATGTAATATCGCAGTTATAGACAAGTCAATAAAGAAGCAGGTGTTCAGCAAGCATCTGGTCTACAGTGCTGGCCTTACAGGACTAAGGGCAAATTGTCCTCACTTCCATCTCGTCCAGACATCTCTCATTCAGAAGTGATATCTGTTGACACATAAAGACCATGTCCATGGCTAACAAATACATTGGCTCTTAAGAGTAGACAAGAAATGCTTGTTACCCCACAGGCAGGAAGTACCCGTCCTCTTTATATAAATAATAAAACACGGCAAGCCATTTTTAGAAAGTGAAGCAATGCTCTGCTGTAACCTGAACCAGGGCAGGCTGGACCACAGGAAAACCACTTTGCTGGCAGGCTCCGTTTCTGAGCATGCTGGGTTTTTTTTTTTTTTTGTTGTTGTTGTTTTTGTTTGTTTGTTTATTCCATCAGCCAGGGGCAAAGCACAGAAGTCAGTAGCTATGTTACTTATAGATTCTTCAAGTTTTTGTACTGAAAGTCCTCTCAGAACTCTATTTGCAGAAAGATGATGTGATTTGTTTGTGTTTTGACTTAAGTGACTTTTCGAAACACTATAGGTATAAATTTCTCTTGTAGGATACTTCGTATATATTTGTTTTATATAGAACAGTAGTAACATCCAGTATGTTGCAGAAAACATACTGATTTAGACTCTCAATTGTGGGAAGCCGGTGTGAAGTCAGGTGCTTGTATCTTAGCTCCTGGGAGCTGAGGCAGGAGGCTGCCAGGTCCTAGGCCAGTTTGAGCTACACAGGCAAGTCTGTCACTGTCACTTTCCAGTCAGAACTACAACACTTCAGAGTTTCTGTTTCATGCTCTGTAAACTGAACATATTGGGGAGTTGGTCCTGTGTTAGGATCATAGGTTCCTTTGTTCGTTTGCTTATTCTTGGGCATCAGAAAAATGGAACAGGAGAGATTTCAACTGAGTTCCATGCTGACTCAAACTGCTCCCAGTCCCTGTCCCCGTGTGGACTGTTGATCTCATAAACTAGTGCTTCCGGGAGTGTGTTTGCATTCTCAGTAGCAGAACGGGGGAATTGAAGAAAGCTATGGAGCTGGGTGGCAGTGGTGGTGGCAGCACAGACATTTAATCTCAGCATTCGGGAGGCAGAGGCAGATGAACCTCTATGAGTTTGGAGCCGGCCTGTCTTACAGAGTGAGTTCCAGGACAGCCAGGGACACATAGAAAAACCCTGCCTTGAACAACAGACAATCAAACTAACGAACATACATGGATATATACTTTCCTTTCTATCATACTGATCAGAACTTAAAAACTCATCGAGTTGTAAGGGAGGCTGGGAGATAGAGCTAGCATTGCAGGCGAGCATAAGTCAAGCTACTCCTCCATAAGGAGTCTAGTGCCATACTCAGCCTAGTCCTGTTTTTGTGAGCCAAACTTTACAAGAATGTAGTTATGCCCCTGTGTACACATGCCCATCAGTGCTTTAGTTCTACAGCTGCTGAGGTAGATAGCCAAGTCCACACCTGGCTTCCTGAGTCCTGCTCTAGAAGAAAGAAGAGTAGTCATCAGAGATCTAGATATGATCTTTGTCATAACTTCTTTCCAAATTCTATGATTAAAAAAACAAACAAAAAACAAACAAGAGAGGATGGAGAGATGCTCAGAAGTTAAGAACTCTGGCTGCTCTTCCAGAGGACCTGGGTGTGATTCTCGGTACCTACAGAGCAGCTCACATCTGTCTGTAACTCCAGTTGCAGAGGATCCAATGCCCTCTTCTGGCCTCTGAGGGCAACATAGTGTTTCTCAGATATGCATGTGGGCAATACCACTCCCAGGCATAATTTTTAAAAGAAAATATAAATAAGTAAATAATATATGAACAATAAAAACCAATAGTCAACAAATCAAATAAATAACAAAATCCTGAGCCAGTTACCTGATAAAGGAATGATTTTTACAAAGGTCTAACATTAAAGATGAGGCTCTGGCTTGTCTGCCCCAAAACTAAGGATAGACAAGGTCAGAGCAATAATGGAACCAAGGAGAAGAGAAGAGGAAAGAGAAGAGGAGAGGAGAAGAGAGGAGAGGAGAGGAGAGGAGAGGAGAGGAGAGGAGAGAAGAGGAGAGGAGAGGAAAGAAGGGAAGGGAAGAGAAGGGAAGGAAAGGGAAGGGAAGGGAAGGAAAGAGAAGGGAAATGGAGGGGAGGAGAGGGGAGAGGAGGAGAGAGGACAGGGGAGGAGAGAGAGAAAGGGGAGAAGAGAAGGCCATCAGCTGAGAAATGGCAGACGGGTTCTGATGCTTTCTGTTCAATGGCTACTCTGTAAGACTGACGAATTCATTAAGACCTGCAAGCTATGTTCTCACGTGGTTATGGATGGATGCTCAGACCATGGGGTTTCTAGAATACGTCTTTGTTCCGAATCAGCTTTGTTATTAGAAACCTTAGAGTGAAGCTTCCATTATCTGGTGCAATTATGCAGGGCAAACAAACTACAGTTCAATGGATACCCATCGGGTCTGGTTTTCCCCTTCTGTTTCTGCCTTGCCTAGTCTTTTCTTTTCTTCCTTTCTTCCTTTCTTTCTTCCTTTCTTCCTTCCTTCCTTCCTTCCTTCCTTTCTTCCTTTCTTTCTTTCTTTCTTTCTTTCTTTCTTTCTTTCTTTCTTTCTTTCTTTCTTTCTTTCTTTCCTCCTTCCTTTCTTTCTTTCTTTTTTTTCTTATGTGTTCTGGTTTCATTAGAGCAAAGAAAGATGAGTGATTTTTGAGGTTCCTTTTACTTTTTTTTTGTTTTTTGCTTTTTCCAGAGCTGAGGACCGAACTCAGGGCCTTGAGCTTGCTAGGCAAGCGCTCTACCACTGAGCTAAATCCCCAGCCCCTGAGGTTCCTTTCAGTTATGAATTTTTCTGAGTTGCGGCACCTCTGGGTTCTGTTCAGGGATAGGTAAGATGGAGGTCTAAGTGGGGCGTGACTTAATCCTCATGAGAATTACTCTCCCCTTCCTCCTTTGCTTTGGCTGGGATGACCCTTTGTCAGTAGGACTTCAGCCTGTTAAGTGTGCCTCTGCTCTCCACACACTCATTTCTCTTCCTGGGCTGAGAATCAATTTCACTGAGTTCCTTTCTCCTTCTACCATCTGGGACAATCTACTTAGTTATTAACTTATTACTTTGCCACATTAGACTGTAAAATCAGTATGGGCGAGAATTCGTGCTAGATCTATTCACCATGCATCTCCAGTTTAGAATAGTGCACAGTTGGTGTTCAAGAAAGGGTTTCTAGTAAACATTTAAATAGCAAACAATTTATTAAGTTTATGAAGTGACTAAATTAAAAGTTATAATATTGCAAGTTCTCTAAAAGTTCACTTAACAATATTCCTGCAAATAATGCACAAATAATGTTTTCGTAAAGCTCTGCTTTAGTTTAGAGATTAGAGACACACTGTGCTGAAGGAGATGTATGGAGGCCATAGCTAGCCGGCTAAGGACACCTTCCCCCTAAGACCAGACAGTGACAAATATATCTGCATTTGCTACCTTATTCTGCTAGGGATTCTTGTCAGGTCATGGGGAAGGAAAAGGAAATAAAGACCATTCAGGTTGGGAATGAAGAAGGAAAAGGACCTCTGTTTACAGGTTTCATGCTTTTTTAATGGAGAAAATCCCAAGGCATCCATTAGCAAAGCTACTCTTACTGTGCTTCTAAGTAGGGTAGCAAGACAGAGGAGAAAGAGATCCTAAAACAAACACCAGCAGGAGTGAAGTTCTTAGGAATAGTGCTCAACAAATGTATGCAAAGCTTGCATTTTGAAAGTATAGAATATTAAGAAAGCATTCGTCGGAGAAAGGATGTCACCTGGGCAGAGCTGAAAAAGATTTTCTTGCCAAACGGAAACTGACCATAGTTACAACACACCAGATTCTGGAAGTTAGGAGGTAGAATTTGTGTTCTCGCCACAGAACACATGTCACACACTGTATGTTATTTGGCTTAATTTAGCCATTGAACAGCATATGCATATTTTGAGACAAGATGCTATATATAGCAAATGTATACAACTTAGTAATCTAGACAATTAATGACTGTTTAAAAGTTAAAAAGAGTACATCGCAGGAGAAATCCACTTTATACTCAAAGACTGAAGGACTTGGTATTGTTTAGGTGTTAATACTCCTCAAAGTGACCTCTAGATTCAGTGCAGACCCCATCAAAACTTCCTAATCATCAAAATGGTATGGTACTGGCTTAAAGAAGACAGAAATAGTAAGGAATAGAATTGAGAACCCGAAACAAATTTACACACATGATCAATAGACCATGTGTTGTGTGTTCACCATGTGTGTTCATGTGTGTGGGTTCACATGCATATACATTGCCTGTTGGCTGGAAGTTGGTTTTTCTGTGTGTCCACCTTGATCATTCTCCACTTTGTTTACTAAGGGTCTCTCACTGGACCTAGAGCTTGAGGATTGGACAGTCTGGTTTGAGAGGCTCTCAACTTTCGTAATGCTGCAACCCTTTAATACAGTTCCTTGTGTCACGGTGAGCCCCAACACACAATTATTATCATTGCTACTACAGAATTACAATTTTGCTACTGTTACGAATTGTAATGTAAATATATTTTGGAGCTAAAGGTGTGCCAGAAGGGTCACGACCCACAGGTTGAGAACCAGATGTCACCTTCCCCTGGAGATCCCATGTCTCCTGAGGGACTAGAGGAGGGCTGCCATGCCTGTCTACCCAATATATGGAGGTGGGGGAATCTGAACTCCAGCCCTTAGTTTTGTGTGACAAGTAATTTATCCACTGAACTATTTGCTCAACCATGATGTAGGTGATCAGGGCACCAACAATATTCAATGGAAAAAGTGAATAGCTTTTTTTTTTTTTTTCTTTTACAACCGAATCTGGAACAAGCAGGTAGCTTAATGGGAAAGAATTAAATTTACCCCCATATCATATTAAATAAATACAAGATGGCTCAAAGTATAACATAAAAGGCTTATAATATTCCTAGAAATAAGCATGCACACAAATCACTTGGGTCTTAGGCTAAGCAGTCTAGGCCATGGGGGGCGGGGGACAAAGAAACTGGGTTTTATTAGTGTTAAGAACTTTTGTATCAAAGGGCACCATCAAGAAATTAAAAACAGATGCCACATAGGGCCAGGGAAATATTTTTAAAACGTCTATCAGCTGTGTTTACAATAATTCAAAACTTCCAGAAAAATAAGGCAACTTTAGGAAATGAGGAGAAGCTATGAATAGACATTTGTCCAGAGAATGGCCAAGGGCACCAATGACCAAAACAAGCCCAGGGACAGACACCTGATCCAGTTAGTTACCAGAGAAACAGACCAAAGCCACAGTGAGTTACTATGAGATCCTATAGCACACCTGTGTGTTGGGCTACATCAAATATTACCATCTAGAACTGTTGGTACAAATGTGGAAGGCACTGTTGGCAGGCGCGTCAAGAGATCTAGCCCTCTGGAAAACAACGGTTCAATGCATCTTCAAACACATGACCTGGAAACTCCGTTTCTAGGCCTGCTTCCAAAGGAATGAAGCTTACCGCCACATTAAACAAGATACATATGTGAACTCTCGCAACAGTGTTATTCATAATACCCCCAGTGTGGACATAGCCACAGGAGTCCGTCACGTGATGTGAGAATAAAGAGCAAGGTACGAACAGACTGCTTGGCCCCAAGGAGAAATGAAGAACAAAGCCCTGAAAACCAGCAAAGTGGCAGGACACTGGAGTGGACGGGACAGTTGATGGAGTGACATGAAAATGTTACAAAATGGTGGCGTTGCATCTCTGGGGTGTATTGTGCATGCGCCGGGCTGGGGACTGTGTAGCTGGAGCTCAGTGGTCAAGAGCTGGCCTAGCATATGTGAGGCCTTGTGTTCAAGTCCCACCATCCCCATGTGGAACTGCATGTTCCATAGGCAAATCTATAGTGTGCTAAATTGTCTTAAAAAAAAAAAACGAGGAGTTGGAGAGATGGTTTGGCAACTGCACTGGCTGCTCTTGCAGAAGATCCAGGTTTGTGTCCCAGCACCTGTATGGTGGCTCACGTCTGCTTGTAACGCCACTGACCACCGACAATGCCCCACATGTGCAATAACTTGCTTAAGACTCCTCCCTACTGTTTCCTGAAGCCAGGGGGTAAAGGGAAGTAAATAGGCAGACAGAATATATCTGAAGGCAAAACGTTCATACACATAAAGTAAAAGATAGTAAAAAAAAAGAAAGAAAAATTAAAATACATTCAATTAGTAATCACTAATTGAGACTTTAGCCCAAAATGACAACTCTGGTCTCCCACATGGATCCGACAGATTAAATACAATAATATATTTTTGAACAAAAAATATTTTTATTAGTCTTTGTGAGAGATGGGGCATTTAAGTGGGCGTGGTTTAGGTGTGTCAACTTTTTTTTTAAACCTCCACTCTGCTGCCCTTGATGGGCAGAGTTTGAGGACTCTGGTCCTCCGGGGAGAAGGAAGGCTTTGTCAGGTCTTTCAGCTGAGCTCCTGGTGGGCGGGGAGGTGGTCAGTTTTCTGGAAGAGAAAGCTCTGAGAGACACAGGACTTGGACAAACACGGATGTGGAGAACGGCGGGAAATTGCTGACCGAAAGTAGATCTTGCCTGAAGAGCCTCCACAGAGAGCTTTCCATTTGGCACAGGCCCAAACCTGTGCCCTGAACAGGAACTGAGTGCGATAACCTGATGCTAATGTCTTTGCTTGCAGCTTAGTTTTGATGACTGAAAACGTTATTGAGCTCCCATTACTGTCTGTGAAATTTCCTCTACAAAAGGCCCAGGTCAGCCCCCACCTCTGCGGTCATTCGCTGAAGGTTCATTCCCTCCCGTTTCCCAGAGCCAGAGATGAAGGAGATACCTAAGCGTTTTCCCATTGCAAGTGCAGCTGCTCTGTGGTTTCACTGCACGGATGCAGAAAGCTGCTCTAGCTGCGTAAGGTATAGAAGGTCAAACCGTATTTATTCAGTTTGATTTTGGAGTCCCTATCACGACACATGTGACACCATGTGACACCATGTGACACAGCTGAGCATGCAAACCCTTGTGACGTTTCAGCTGAATTTGTCAACTCTGCAGTGAAAACAGGGTTCCTTTCTCTCGGAATGTTCCTCCGTGTCACCTCTCCTCCGGTGTCTAAGTCTTTGAGTCCCTGAGATTAGGCTTCTCATATTTCTCTCCTACGGTGCAGTCTTAGCATGGCCGAAATGTGTGATGGGTAATGAGATCTGTTGGGCCTACGAGGAGTAACGTATGAGCTGCCTACAGGAATCTTCAACCTGAAGGCAGTGCGGAGCCGAGCTTTCTGAGCCTTTTTAAATCATTCCAGCGAGGCCATGCCAGAATTCAAGAGCCTTCTCTGTCGCTTTGATTGGGTGGTCCTGTTTGAGTCATGCAGTAGCTGTCATAGCAGAAAATGGAGGCCCATGAAGACTCCTTCAAACGCTGTCTTCTCAGACTGGAGATCAAGACGGGAAACTAAGTCAGCCACACACACACACACACACGCACGCACGCACACACACGCACACAGCCTCTCTTTGTCTGAGGTCCAAAGAGGTTTGAGGTCATATCATGGAATATGAGGTATGCAAAGCAATGTTTTGTTCTCTGTCTTCAAACAGCCACAGGATTCTCAGGGAAGGATTCCGTCAAGCAATTCAGATGCTACATGTGCTGAATTGCCTTTGAAGGGGCTCCTGAAAATTTTCCCAACAGTGAGGGAAAGACATTAAAAAAATGAGAGGTACCACTATTATTTGTAGTCTGATGTGCAGTCTGGGCGAAGATGAACTTACCGTGTCCTTTATCCTTGGGTCTTTAGTTCTACTCTGATGGTAGGGGTACCTACTCTCTGAAAGAAGAGGCTTGCAAGAGATGATAGGATAATTCATCCCGGCAAGAGAAAGGAGCATCACAGAGTCGGGAGTACGGGCTTTTATAGAGCTAACTTAGCCCAGTTGTCTGCTTTGCCACAGGCAGGTGTGGCATGGAGACAACACCCTGCCCTTCCCATCTAAGAGACCGTGGGTGATGGGGTACTTGATGCATTGCTTGCTTTCCGGTTGCTGTGCTAAAACACTTCAAGCAAAGCTTACGGAAGAGCGAGTTTATTTTGGCTTATCATTCCAAGGGGATGAGTCCATGGTGTCAGAGTGTAACCATGGCAACAAGCACCAAGGACTTGTGGTAGGGGCATGAGGCAGAGAGGGCACAGGGACCGGTGTGAGGCTCTCAACTCTCAGTGCTCGCCTCTGGTGACATACTTCCTCCCACGCACTACACCTCCTACACCCCAAAGAGCACCGCCAACCGGAGATCCCGCGTCAGATGCCTCAGACTGTGGGGGACGTCTCATTCAAACTGCGTAGATCCCTGTGGGGAGGAAGAAATGCTTCTAGACAAGCTAAGCCCTAAACGTGAGGGCTTTGTGCTTTTTATAAGAGCCGCTCTAATTCTAGACTGTTAAATTCATAAAGCTGAGAGGGAAATGAATCGCTGTGGGAAAAGGCAGCTATTGTAATACCCAACAGGTTGTGCGTGCGTGTGTGTGTGTGTGTGTGTGTGTGTGTGTGTGTGTGTGGTGTGTGTGTGTCCTGCTGGAAAGACAGAAATAGACACAGAGGCCAGGGGCAAGCAAGTCAGGGCTAGCACCAGGTGCTATAAAAGCCCATCATTTTTTTTTTTAAGATTTATTTCATGTATGTGAGTACATGGTCGCTGTCTTCAGACACACCAGAAGGGGGCATCTGATCTCATTACAGATGATTGTGAGCCACCACGAGTTGCTGGGAATTGAACTAAGTGCCTCTGAAAGAGCAGCCAGTGCTCTTAACCACTGAGCCATCTCTCTAGCCGCTGAGTCCATCATTCTTAATACTAACAACAGTGACAGTGCATTGAAGGTCTCTGCATCTGGGACATTCTTAGTGATGAGTGTTGGCCTCCTTTTCTCTCCCTGCCCTTCAGTTTCTGAGATGCTAAGCATGCTGTCAGTCAGTTTAGACATACATCTTACGTCTGTTTACAACACAGGCAATGCCTCAAAGTGGGGACAAGAGAAAAAGTTCATCTTGTTCCTAAAATACCTGATGATTAACTAACCACCATTCTTCACAAAAGGGTCAGCAAGATCGTAACCTGAGGAGAATCTTCAAGGTCTCTTTGTGGATACGTCTGAGGGAAAAAGGAAGCAGGACAATTAATACATCAGTTTCCTAAGAAAAACGAGAATCCCAAGATTTCCACCTAAAGATGGCAGAGAATTTCTAGAACTCTTCTGCTGGAAGCAGAACCTTTTGCCAATATTGAACACTTTAGTGAGTGCCTTATATTCAGGCTCTATTAATTTAATATAAATGTATCACTAAGTTTGTGAGTGTTACAGTTAAGAGCACACAATGGCTAAGTATCAAAGACTTATTTATTAAAGAACACATACAAGTTTATGTTGGGGCCGCATATAGGTTGTTTAAATTCAATCCTCCTTAAAATTCGCTGTTTTAATCCTAGGTTGTTTGTACAAATGTATCCAATTCATTAATATTAGGCATATCACAGAGATATTCAAAACAGTTAAAGTGATGATGATGATGGTGGTGGGGATGGTGGTGGTGTTGGTGGTGATGGTGATGATGATGATGGTGTTGGTGGTAGTGATGATGATGATGGTGGTGGTGGTAGTGATGATGATGGTGGTGGTGATGATGATGATGGTGGTGGTAGTGGTGATGATGATAATGGTGGTGGTGGTGATGATGATAATGGTGGTGGTGGTGATGATGGTGGTGGTGATGGTGATGATAATGGTGGTGGTGGTGGTGATGATGATAATGGTGGTGGTGGTGATGATGGTGGTGGTGATGGTGATGATGATAATGGTGGTGGTGGTGATGATGGTGGTGATGGTGATGATGATAATGGTGGTGGTGGTGATGATGGTGGTGGTGATGGTGATGATGATAATGGTGGTGGTGGTGATGATGATAATGGTGGTGGTGGTGATGATGGTGGTGGTGATGGTGATGATGATAATGGTGTTGGTGGTAGTGATGATGGTGGTGGTGGTGATGGTGATAATGGTGGTGGTGGTGGTGGTGTAGTGATAATGATGATGATGGTGGTGGTGGTAGTGATGATGATGGTGGTGGTGGTGATGATGATGATGATGGGCCAGTGAAATGGTTGTATGGGCAAAGATGCTTGTCACCAAGGCTAAGGACCTGAGTTTGATCCTTGTAACCCATATAGTAGAAAGAGAGAAGCAACATCCACAAGTTGTCCTTAGACCTCCACATATACACTGTGATGCTCATGCATGTGTGTGTGCATACATGCGCATATACACGTGTACACACACACACACACACACACACAAATACAATAACATATCTTAAGAAATGGTGATGCTAGTGACAGCCAGTGTTTACTGAATGCGTATGGTGGGCAGACTCCGTTCTAACTTCTTCCAATGTCTTCCCTCACTGGCTTCTTACAAGTCTCACCACTGTGCACAGGAGTCCTGGAAAGCTCAGAAACTTATCAAGAACACACTGCAGGTGGCAGGGAAGGGTTTGTCTTCCTTGCACTTTTCAGGAGCCAGGAAATGACACGTCTTCCCTCACCAATCCGACCCTTAGGCCTTCGGGTCCTGGGCTATGAGCAAGTGGCGTTTCCATTCCGCCCCCGTCCATTTCGTCCTTTCCCCCTCTCCTCAGTAATGTCAGATGCATTCCTTGGTGTATACTGATGCATTCTCCCACATCCTGTGGTACCCTGAGTTTTAGGTATCATGGGCCCGGGGAGTGATTGGATCAGGAGATTAGGGACCACAGAATTGTCTCCTCGAGGGTTAGATGAGAGGTGGTGTCATCAGAGGATAAACCTGGGGCACTATGGGATAGGGTCTTGGCTCTTTCGGGTCTGGGGTCTCAGGAAGGGGAAGGGCGGTGCCAGGAAAGAACACGAAGACAGAGCTGGTAGCAGTAACTTCAGCCTGGAGGACCCTCTTTTATATCCCCTTCATAAGGGAGTGGCACCATTAGAGACCAAGATGGTAGTGTGTTGGTGCTGGGGAAACTGGGCCATCAGCCCCAAGACAATCCGGAGCCAGATCTACTTAGAAGTCGGTGGGACCATTCTCACACGTAATGTGACCACCTGCGTGTGCGTAATTAATGACTCGGCTGCTAGCTGAGCTCAAAGCCCGAGTTCAATCTGTTTTTAACACTGTTCGTCCCTGGCTTTGTCATTAACACTCATTCTCTTCAGAGGGCTTCCTCTTTTTCTCACTGTGCTCTCAGAGAACATCCCATCCCTCAGATTCAAGTGTAACTTTCAAATCTCTCAGCATGACTCTTTTGAGAGCTCACAGGCCCCAGTGTGAGGTTCTTCAGGCTCCTTACACTCCGGGCTGTAGTGGAGATGGTGACACTGCTGTCTGTGCTGTCCGTACGTTGTCCTCCTATTCAGATCCCCATTCAGTGAGTGCCACACACTGGCTTTCCTTATGTAACTTACTGTGCTGTCAGTGTGGTGACTTCCTGCAGCTCACCGGGACCCTTGCAATTCACTTCTTCTGACCACTTCAGACTCACGTTATCCCTCCATCTACGCTACTGCCTATAATGCACTTCGGAATGCTCTTCATAAGGTGTAACTCTCATCTGAGCCAGCTCAGAAGTCTCCAGCGGCCTCTCCCTGCTCAGAGATGCAATCTGAGTTTCTTTCCCTGCCCTCTTACCCCTCCTCCTGCACCCTGGCACCTCCCATCATCGTACACTGAGCAGCCTGGGTATTTTGAAGCTCTGTGAACACCCGGTACCATGACCTCATGTCTTCACGTGCATTTCCTTTGTTCAGCATGGTCTCTGTGCCGGGCCGTTCGATACATTCTTCCTCGTCCATTGAATGTCAGCTGAAAATAGCCACTGTGAGATCTCTTCCAGGGAGCACTCAGCTTCCCCTTTCCCCGTGTTTTTCCAGCAACTTATAGGATTGTTTTATTGAAATTCTCTGCTAGCTTGTATGTCTGTCTTTTAGTTTGTAAGGTACACAGGGTGGGGGGGGGGCAGGTATTCTATGTTTTTCCTCCTTCTCCTTCTCTTCCTCCTCTTGCTCCTTCTCCTTCAAAAAATGGATATTTTATTTATTTACATTTCAAATGCTATCCCCTTTCCCAGTTTCCCCTCTGCAAACCCCCATCTCATGCCCCCTTACCCTGCTTCTATGAGGGTGCTCCCCCCAACTCTCACCTCGCCACTCTAGCATTCCTCTACACTGGGGTATCGAGCCTTCACAGGACCAAGGGCCTCCCCTCCCATTGATGCCAGATAAGGCCCCTTCAGCTTCTTCAGTCCTTCCCCTAACTCCTCCACTGGGGTCCCTGTGATCAGTCTGATGGTTGGCTTCTAGCATCCACATCTGTATTTGTCATGCTCTGGCGAAGTCTCTCAGGAGACAGCTGTATCAGGCTCCTGTCAGCATGTACTTCTTAGCATCAGCAATATTGTCTGTGTTTGGTACCTGCAGATGGGCTGGATCCCCAGGTGAGGCAGTCTCTGGATGGCCTTTCCTTCAGTCTCTGCTCCACCCTTTATCCCTCTATTTCCTTTAGACAGGAGCAATTCTGGGTTAAAATTTTGAAGATGGGGTGCGGGGGGGGGGGGGGCGGCTCATCCCTCAACCGGCAGGCCATGCCTAACTTCTGGATCTGGTTTCAACAGGATCTCCCTCCCCTTTGTGGGGTATTTCAGCTAATGTCATCCCCGAGGGACCCTGGGAGCCTCTTGATTTCCTGGCACCTGGGACTTTCTGGTTGTTAGCCCCATCTCCCCATCCCCCATTGCTACACACCTCTGATCAATTTTCTAACCCTCTGTACTTCTCCCCCATCTCCTCCCATACCTGATCCCGCCCCTCTTTTCCCCATCCTCCTCCTTTCTTCCTCCCAAGCCTTCTCCTCCTTTTTCTCTTCTTTTTTAAGACATGCTTTCTCTGTGTATCCCTGACTGTCCTGGAACTCACTCTTTTAACCAGGCTGGCCTTGAACACTCTGAAATTCACCGGCCTGTCTCAGGAGTGCTGGAATTAAAGGCATGTGCCACCACTGCCTAGCTGTTCTTCATTTTTTAAACAAAGATTTATTTTATTATTAGTTTTTAATTATGTTTATTCGTGCATGCATATGAACGCAGATGCCTATGGAAGTCTGGAGGGCCAGGTCTCCTTGGAGCTAGAGTTACAAATGGTTGTAAGCTGCCCGTTGTGAGTCATGGGAGTTGAACTTGGGTCCTCTGCAAGAGTCCCTGTCTTAACTGCTGAGCCGTACCTCCAACTCCATGTCTTTTTCTACAGTGTCATGGAACACCTCCAGGAGGGCACTGGTCAGAATTTAGAAATGAGTAATAAACACAAGACTCGCTTAGTTTACTCAGGCTCATGTGGCAAGATTACCATGCACGGAGTGGTTCGTGAGTGTGAGGATTTGGTTTCTCACAATCCCAGAAGGAAGGACTCCAAGATCAAGGTATTGGAAGATTTGGTGTCTGGTGAAGGTCTGCTTCTCATAGATGGGTCATTTTCAATATGCCCATTATGTGGTGGAGAGAAAAGGGAAGGCTCAGGTCTCCTTATCTTGTTCGTGTGGTGTCCACTTCCCTAATAGCCACACTTCAGGAGTTAGGAGGTTAACAAATGAATTCAGGGAGACATGAGCATTAGGGCAATGGCAGTAACTGAGGCCCACTTTATGGAATAGAGCATGTTCAGTACTGCAGGACCCCTGTGTCCTGAGCTGCTCATTGACAAGTTATCTTGGCTTTTATGGTAACTACCCTTCCTTTACACTCACGTTACCACATGTGCATCCTAGAACATTACAGCTCGGTTCTCCTGGGTCTTGATCCTGACACACGTGTGAACATGTGCACATTTTATTGCACTCGTTTCCTTGTGACGTCTTTATGAGAGCTGTCCACATTACGTGTGGTTACAGGTCTTCCCTTGTGTTAGGAATATTCCTCATACACTGTCTGTGATGGGATATTTGGCTTATTTTCAGTTAGGAACTACCAGGATGGTTAGTAGACACCATCAGTTTCTTTGGGGTATAAATCTGGGATGGAACTGCCTGTCACGGGGTGTGTCTACCTTCTGTTGTACCAGGTAATGACAAACTGCTTTTCAAAGTTGGTCCTACTGTTTCTAGTCCTCCACTGCCGAGAGTTTCCAGTAGTTTTATCTTGTTCAACATGTGACATTACCAAACTTGAAAATGTTTAAAATGGTCCGTGGTGGAACAACACCGTGGTTTTAACCCATGCTTCTAGCTCAGTAATGAAAGCGCATCTTTTCATGTGCATAGGACATTTGGATCTTCTTTTTGGTGAAGGGCCGATTTAAATTTTTCATGAATTGTTCACCTTTTTAACAAATTCTTCCTTCTTATTTTACTGCTTTGTAAAAGTATTTGTTGTACCTTTTGGATTCGACTCCTTCGTCAATGTTTTTTGAGTAGTATACTGTAAAATTATACACGCGGTATTTATGAATTAGAGGAATTCTGATTCTTTACCTTAGTGCTGATGAGCAAACAAAGATAGAACAATTAGAGGAGGCAATAGCAGTCGAGGCTAGTACAAATGAACCCTTTCCTCCTCCTCTCCCCAGGTGTCATCATTGTCCCCAGCGCTGGTGTTGGCATTGTCCTGGGAGGCTACATCATAAAAAAACTGAAGCTCGGTGCCAGGGAATCTGCAAAACTCGCAATGATCTGCAGTGGGGTGTCTTTGCTGTGCTTCTCAACCCTGTTCATTGTTGGATGTGAAAGCATTAACCTGGGAGGCATAAACATCCCTTACACAACGGGGTGAGTACCTTTCTGGAGCACTGTCCACCATCCCCCCTGCGTCAGTGGGAGTGAAGTGCGAGCACTGTGTGATCCCACACGTGGGCCGGACTGTCTCTCCTCCCTCCTCTGTGTGTGTCTCTGGAGCTCATGCTCCTAGAGGGTGGAGGTCAGAGGGTGTCATCTCTGTCTGCGTCCCCTTGGGTCCTCACAAAGTCACCTCCATGGCCTTTTAATTATAGGAGACGAGGAGGAGACACTTATTGTACTGATTAAAATGTTTTTAAAGTGCACTGTTCATAATGGGTGGAGAGGTAGCTCACCACCAGGAACGAGGTCAGTACACCAGTAACTAAGTTGGATCCCCAGAACCCATGTAAAAGTGCCAGATGCAGGGGTACACACTTGTAACCCCTGTGCTGGGGAGCTGGATGGGAGAAGGTGCCTGCGGCTGGCCAGCAAGTCTGGTCTAATCTGTGGGCCCTAGGCTAATGCTGGACCATTTCAAAAATCAGAATGCAAAGTTCCTGACGAGCAGAAGCACCTGAGCGTGTGTGCTCATGAGTGTGTACATACATGTAGTCATGTGCCCATGCATATGTTCATGCATGCACCCACATGAACCTACACCCAAACCCATCAAATTTATGAAATTCAATCCACTGTGGAAAGTCTTGAGTCCCCCCATTCGCCTACTTCTTCCCGCCTTTGCAAACTAATATAATACTTTTTGCAAACTAGATAATACTTTTCTTTCATTTAATGTTTTTTCAGAGTACATTTTCTTTATGTTTTCCCTCCCCCAACCCCTCCCAGATCCTCTCACTTTCCTACTCAGCCAATTTCATGTAGTTGCTATTAAAAACTAAATGAAACAGTAAGACAAAAATTCCAGAACAAAACAAAAATCTCATACAAACCAAAAACTATGGAGTTCGATTTATGGTGTCCAACTGCTCCTGAGCATGGGGCTGCCCTGGACTGTGCCTCATAGACCTAGAGAGCCATCACCGAGGAGAACTGAGCTCCCTCTCCCAGCAGGCAACTGCACGTAGCTTCTTGGTTAGGGATGGGACTTTGTGTCCACTTCCTCTTCTTGGTGCTGAGATTTTGTCTGTTTGAACCTGTAAGGTTCTGTGTGTGCTGAAAGTTTCGGTGAGGTTATAGGTGGTCAGCCCTGCTGTAAAGGGAAGATGCAGGGTACTTCAAGCAACCCATCAACTTTTGACTCTTAAAGTCTTTTTTGCCCCCTTTTTACACAGATCCCAGAGCCTTGAGGGGAGGGTTTGGTGAAGACACCTCACTTAGGATTGAATGCTCACTCTGCACAGTGTCCATTTGAGGGTCTCTGTTAATTGCCATCTACTGCAAGAAGAAACTTCTCTGCTGAGGGTTTACAGAAATACTGACCAATGGGTATAGCAATATTTCATTTGGAATAATTTCATTGCGATTTTCCTTTATCAGAATAATAGTCTTAAGTTTCCCTCAGGCCCATGATCTATCTAGTGTCAGGTTCTTGGGCAGTTTAGCAGTGTCAGGAATGGGTTCCATCTCATAGAGTGGGCCTTAAAATCCAATATTATTTTATTTGTTTTAAATTTTTAAAAATTGACCTTTTTTTTGTTTTTTGTATGAGAGCTCTGCCTGCATGTATGCCTGCATGCCAGAAGAGGGTATCGGGTCTCATTATCATATAACCAAAGTGAAGAGCTGCCATGTGTTTGCTGTGATTTGAACTCAGGGCCTCCAGAAGAACAGTCAGTGGTCTTAGCCGCTGAGCCATCTCTCTACCTAATTTTGAAAAGTGGTTGATTACTGCCATGACATCCGTGCCACTATTGCACCAGTGGATGTTGCAGGCAGATGGCTGTTTTAGGTCATAGACTTATTAGTGGTTACTTTTCCTCTCTGGTAGCATGCAGTGTGCCTTCCAGTATCATGAACACTAGTCAATAAGAGTGAAGCTTGTAGGTGGGCACCACCTAGGTCCTTCTACACTCAATATATAAGTACATGCTGTCTTCAGGTCGTGGAGACCAATAGCATTGAAAATAGCCTGTGAAGTTTGATGGAGGAATGACTGTGTAACTGGAGATTTTCCTGGGTGGCGTAAGGTGATCAGTTGGGGCATTGTTTACCTCATTATATGGTGATTTCATTTAAATTCTTACATTATGTACAGGTTTTAGGGCGCTTCTACAGTAGTTGGCTTCTGGAGTTTTTTTCAAAAGAACTTTTGTGTTAATTATCCTCCCTATATTTCCTCTTTAACTTGTCCTCCACTCCCTCATTATTTAAACTACCTAGTTCAGTTTCTTCCTTATCTTTTAGTAATCTATATTGTTTTCTCCTTCCTTCCTTCCTTCCTTCCTTCCTTCCTTCCTTCCTTCCTTCCTTTCTTCCTTCTCCTACTCCTTCTTGAGATAATGTTTTCACTATATGACATAAATGAGGGTGGCCTCAAACTCACAGAGACACTCTATTTTCTTCTGCTCCTAATTGTTGGATTATAGGTGTGTGTAATCACACCTGGCTAGTAGTTTCATTCAGTTTTGTGTACCTTTCCAAAATTTCTTTATATGTCAAATACTAAGAACATCTGCTTTGATTTTTTTTTTTACTGTTTTACACTTTAGCTTTAGCATTTGACAATTGTTTTTCTGAGCTTTGTTATTATGTACCAATGTGTTCGGATATTTCTATACTATTAGAAAAAATTATGGAACATAGTGAGTGAGCTCTCAACCCAGAACGTCAAACATTCTTCTATGTGGCTTACATGTTTTATTAACTTGTGAGAACCTACAATATTGTTATATAGATACTATTACCACAAATTTATAGGTGATCGGTCGTTTGTTCAGTTTTAGCCATGTTACTTTCTCACCAAGACTTTCCCTCTTCACTTTGGGTATATTACTCCTCCTCATTTCTCCACAGCATTCAACACCCCTGAAGCTACTTTGTTTAATTAGTTCCTTTTTGATAACCTTCTTGACCTAGGTCCTTGAGATAAATTCTTTTGTTGTACACAATAGTGGTGTCTCTCATGTCTAAAGCAATGCATGAAGATTTGTTGCATGGATGCATGGATGGATGAGCGGATGGATGAGCGGATGGATGGATGAGCGGATGGATGGATGAGCGGATGGATGGAGGAGCGGATGGATGGATGAGTGGATGGATGAGTGGATGAGTGGATGAGCGGATGGATGAGTGGATGGATGGATGAGCAGATGGATGAGCGGATGGATGGATGAGTGGATGGATGAGCAGATGAGTGGATGAGTGGATGGATGAGTGGATGAGCGGATGGATGAGTGGATGAGCGGATGGATGAGTGGATGAGCGGATGGATGAACGGATGAGCGGATGGATGGATGAGTGGATGGATGAGTGGATGAGTGGATGGATGAGTGGATGAGTGGATGGATGAGTGGATGAGCGGATGGATGGATGAGTGGATGGATGAGTGGATGAGTGGATGGATGGATGAGTGGATGGATGGATGAGTGGATGAGTGGATGAGTGGATGGATGAGTGGATGAGCAGATGGATGAGTGGATGGATGAGTGGATGAGTGGATGGATGAATGGATGGATGAGTGGATAGATGGATGAGCGGATGGATGAGCGGATGGATGGATGAGTGGATGAGTGGATGGATGAGTGGGTGGATGGATGAGTGGATGGGTGGATGAGCGGATAGATGGATGAGTGGATAGATGGATGGGTGAATGGATGAGTGGATGAGTGGATGGGTGGATGGATGAGTGGATGGGTGGATGGATGAGTGGATGGGTAGCTGGAAGGTTGAAAGGTAGGGGTGAATAGCTGGATATCTCCAAAAGATTTTGTTCATTTGTTATGCTGCCCACTTAATGAACTCTTTTAATTAAAAACATCTTTTCCCCCTTTAACTTAAGAAATGTTTCTCCTACTATACTTGTACCCTTTTTGGCCTCTATCTTAGTCACTGCTCTATTGCTGTGAAGAGATAACATGATCAATCACTGATTATAAGAGAAAGCATTCAATTGGGGCTTACTTACAGCTTCAGATATTTAGTCCATTATCATTGTGGCAGGAAGCATGGCTATTTTCAGCAGGCACTGGAGCAGGAGACAAGAACTACATCCTAACTGATAGGCAGAGACAGACTCTGGGCTTGGCATGGGCTTTTGAAACCTCAAAGTGACACTTTCTCCAACAGGACCATACTTTTTAGTCCTTCTAATCTTTTCAAATAGTTCCACTTTCTGGTGACTAAACATTTATATATATATATATATATATATATATATATATATATATATATATATATGATCTTTATGGGTCCCATTCTTATTCAAACCTCCCCATTTCATTGCCTGTCCCCCACAGGCTTATCACAATATCATAATGTAAAAATGTATTCAACCTAACATCAAAAGTACCCATAGTTGCAGTATCAACCTTGTTTAAAAGTCCACAATTCAGAGTGTCTTCTGGGACTCATGGTGATCTATCAACTATAATCACTGTAAAATCAAAATAAAAAAAAAGCAGAACACATACTTCCAACACACAGTGGCACAGGATATACATTATCACTTTAAAAGGAAGGGAAAGAAGCATAGTGAGGAAATACTAGACCAAAGCAAAGCTGAAAATCAGCAGGGCAAACTCCCAATTCTATATCTCCATGATTGATTTCAAAGAATTGTTTAGATCTCCACCTCTTTCCACTTTGTTGCCTGTAGCGTACATCTCTCTTGGGCCGTGTCTATATCCAGTCTGCCGCTTTCCTTGGCAAGGACCACACAATTCTGGCATCTCCCACATCTTGGGGTCTCTAACACAATCTAGGCTTCACCTTCATAGCTCCATGGAATGCTCTCTGAGCCTCCATGCACACACACCCTGACACATGTCTGGCCTCAGCAGCTTTCCTTAGCCATGAAGGGAGATTCTACAACCCCTTTCTTATACCCTTGACTCTAAAGCCAGAGCCATGGCTGAAGCTGCCATTCCTGCTGCTTGCTGGGACTAGAACTTGGCACCTTTGTTCAATTAGATTTGTATCCGTTTTCTATTATTGGTGGTTTTCTTCACCACTCAAACTTTCATTTGCTTTCACAAGCTGGAAGCATAGGTGGGTGGGGTCTTGCTCTGAGGACACAGTTCCCTTTACTCCATTTAGCATCAAGCTTTTCTTTTTATCTCCTTGAGTACTGGAGCTTTTTGTCTTCCACATTATATTTCCTGATGCTCTTTTTCTACCCAAACTGTACACTTTGCAATTTTCCTTGTTCAGTTTGTTCCTTTTCATTATAGATCTGCATAAGAGTGACTACTAATAACCACAGGACGAGAATCAATACTCGGCTGTCTTGAAATCTCTGCCAATGTCATTAATCCAACACTCTTCAATTTAGTCCAAGACAGATTTCTTTTTTCGGGGGAGGAGGAGAAGAGGAACAAGGGCAAAAAGCAGCCAGTTTTCTCCAAAATGTCACAAGAATGATCCTAGGCCATTGTAGCTGCTTGTATTGTGAATGCTAATTATGTTCCAAAAAAACCTGCTTACACGAGAATGTCTGCACATGTAGCTTTGGGGAGCCTGCCTCCAGTTGGTTCTGACTGGTGAATAAAGATGCCAGCAGCCAGGAACTGGGGAGGAGTACTCAGGACTCACATGACTCACCAGAACCTTCTCCCCATTTAATTTGTAAAATGCAGGTGAGGGCAGGTACAGGATGTCATTGGATGAGAGGGAAGGATGGGCGGGAGAAAGGTTTGAAGGAAGAGGGGGAGACTGGAATGGAAAGAGAAAGAGACAGGAGGGACAGAGGGAGAAGCCCGGGAAGGACAAGATGGCTGCTGATGTTAGGATTCCACGCTGTGCCTTTACAGGTTGTTATAAATGTTGTTAGGGGACGGATGTGTACAGGGCTTTGTATGGTTAGGTGGGCAATTCTATCTTATCAGTTGGGTCAAAGGTTATTTATTGTGTTGTGTGTTCTTTTATTGACAGTTTGAGTGTAGGAAAGTGCAGTGGCTGGAGACACTGGTCTGCTGCCTCGGAGTCGAGATGTGTTTCTGTCAAGATAGCTAAAAGATATCTTGGGGCACCCCAGTGCTGGACCTAGAGTGGGTAAAAGACTATATATATAATATATATATATATTATATATATATATATATATTTACAACAATAATGATCCTACTAGGATGGCGCAAAAATCCTACTTAAAATGTTCAATTGCTTTTTTTTTTTTGGTCTAATTTCATAAAGCTTCCATATTCCAACAACAAATATGGTAGGTAAGCCATGGCAATTCCCCACTTCATGGTACCAACTTCTGTCTTAGTTTTGTTCTACTACTACACTATGACCAACTTGCTGTTATAAGGGAGAATACTTCATTGGGGGATTGCTTACAGGTTCAAGGTTTTAGTTTATTATCATCATGGTGGTGGTGGCCTGCAGGCAGACCCTCGAGCAGTAGCTGAGAGCTCCATCTTGATCTATAAGTAGATTGAGAGAGACTCTGCTCTTGGCATGGGGTTGAAGCCTCAAAGCCAACCCCAAGTGACATACTTCTTAATCCTTCTAATCCTTTCAAATGGTATCTCTTTCTGGTAACTGCATTCAAATTAATGAGGCTATGGTGGCCAATCTTATTCAAACCTCCACAGCCTCTTTCTTTTTGTCCTGTGATTTCCAAGGCAATTGTTATTCTTCTGTTAGAACTTACGAAATGGGTTTCTCTTTGTTAACTTACTCCGCCATATTTCATAATTTTGTACATTTTGCTCTGAGAGCTTTTTTCCAAAGGACTTGTTCTAAATTCTTCATATAGTTTCTAAAGATTTGAGGATTATTTTTTCTTGTTGACTCTTGATTGCCCTCCCCCCGCCCCTTTCTTAGCATCCTGATATTTTAGAAAGTAAGGTCTCCTTGGATCTCTTACGATTAGGACTTTTTCCTCTACTTCTGTGCCTTGCATCTTATCATTTAGTTTTAAAGGTTTTTTCTTTCTCTATTTACTGACAATCATCTTTCCAGACTGACAGCCCTCGGGCCAGCCTCTCTCTGGGTATGCCTGCTCCCCATGCCATCCTCAGTACAAGAACGAACGGGTTAGTCGAGGTTGTCAACATCTAGAGAAGTTTAGTTTCTTAAATTCCTTACAGCTTCCCTCACAGCTTTCTGATGCTTTTCTGGGCTCCGAATTGGAGCTGGTGGTAAGAGGAGTGGAAGGAACCATTCATGGCCTATCTCCCTCAGTGGGGCCCATTGTGTTCTCCTCCACAGATCAATGAGCTCATGGTTGTCTGCTTGCAACTGTCATGGTGTTTGCTGCCAGTTTTTTTTTAATTTCTTCAATAGTACATGATTTTATTCCTTTTACATCTAATCTATATTTATTTCAAATATATTTTTAGAAAACCTGAAAGCCAGAGTCTGTATCTTACCTGCATCAGAACTATAGGTTCCCTCAAGTCTCCTAGAGACTCGCTTAATACCACTGTGTCCTGCCAACCCCAATCAATTGCTTTGTAGTCCCCTAGCATTGCCAGGGGAGATTATGTCATTGTGCTCATTGACTCCATAACAGATTCATGCGTTCCAACCTTTGCAGGCCCTCATCTTTGTAAACAACCCATTTTCCTAGCCAAGGTCAGCTTTCTTCCCCAAACTCACAATGATGCTTCCTTTTTGTGCTTTGTAATCCATTTCCTCAAGTCTTTTAAATCTTTAGTTTTGTTTTTCTTAGTAGGCAATCAGCTCCATGTCAGTGAGAAAGTGAGGTTTCTACCCCTCTTTCCACCCAAGCCATCTTGTCTAAAACAGTATTATTCTCAAAGGCAAGTGTTAACTTTATTGTTTTCTAGCTGGGTGACCTTCCCACTACCCACCACACACACTAACAATCTTGGCTATTTTTTGTGTATAGTTGGTGAAGACATCAGTCTCAGCGTGCTGAGAAGTTAAAATAACTCAGAGGGAAGAAAGGGAGGTGCTACCTCCTCCCATGTCCAGTGTAGAGCATCTAGCTATTGTTAAGCAAATGATAGTTGTTTTTCTTATGAAGATTATTTAGGACTCATGTTTCCTTACATTTCTTTCTTGTCCCTCTTCTCTTTCCTCAAGATCATGCAAAGCAACTCAATTCGTTCTAGAATGCAAGTGGATGCCAGGCCTCTGCCTGTGCACAGGAAAGTTACTCAGTGTTGCTGAACCTCTCTAGAGCTCCATGTTAACACACAGCTTAGAAGTGAGAGGCGGTGGCACACACCTTAAATCCTTGCACTGAGGAGGCAGAGGTAGAGGCAGGGGCAGGGGCAGGGGCAGGGGCAGGGGCAGGGGCAGAGAGGCAGAGGCAGAGGCAGAGGCAGAGGCAGAGGCAGAGGCAGAGGCAGAGGCAGAGGCAGAGGCAGAGGAAGGGGCAGGGGCAGGGGCAGGGGCAGAGAGGCAGAGACAGGGGCAGAGGCAGAGGCAGAGGCAGAGGCAGAGGCAGAGGCAGAGGCAGAGGCAGAGGCAGAGGCAGAGGCAGAGGCAGAGGCAGAGGCAGAGGCAGAGGCAGAGGCAGAGGCAGAAGCAGGTGGATTTCTGAGTTCAAGGTTAGCCTGGTCTACAGAGTCAGTTCTAGGACAACCAGAGCTACCCAGAGAAATGTTGTCTTGAAAAGCAGAAGCCAAAACCCAGCCAAACAAAAATGCATCTTCGGGACACTTCATCTGACTGGAATCACTTGAGAAGGATCATTCTATCTCAGAACACCGGCTACTGCAGCAGGGAACCAGGTGTCCTGGCGCTTTGCAAACTGATTTCAGTGACATTTGTGGATTAGCAAAAGAAATCATCAGTTTTCATTGATAACTTCCCTGGCTTTCCTCCTGGTTTTAGGAAGCTACTCCACGAATGGATTAGAACGGGCCTTTCTGGCATGCCGCTTTCAGAGTGTAGGTACAGTGAGATCCTTACTGCCTTGGCTCGGTTTTCTTCCTCAGTGTACAAGCTCCTCAGTGGCATGTGGATGCTTACCTTAGTAACTTTAGTTTTCTACCTATTATTAAATTATACTTCTTCTCTTTTCAAAGATGGGGGTTCCCTGACTGGTCTGGAACTTGCTCTGTAGACCAGGCTGACTGTGAACTCACAGAGATCTGTTCTCCTCTACCCAGTGCTAGGTTTAAAGGGATATGCCATTGGGCCCAGCACACATTCTAGTGTTTTATTCTATGACGTCAGTAAAGAGATAAATAAGGGAGAGGGACCTTAACATTGTAAAGGATCTGCTGAGGCTATAGCCCAGTGGCATACATATTAATGTCCAATAACCAGCACCCTTCAGGTTCAGCACATAGATCTGTTAAAGTGTTCCAACGACAATAAAGTAGCAATAGGATGTAAAGGGAACTTTAGATTTGAGAAGTTGATGTGTTTTCAGCATGAAGATTCTAGGAACTGTAGTTGATAGCCTGATCCATTTCCACTTAAAGCAATTCCATCCCGATACCTGGATTTTCCATACAGTTTAATTAATTAGTGTGTTTGGATCCCCCTCTGTGGCTAGCGACTTCTACTCAGCACAGGTGTATCTTAACCGTCTCGTAGTCAAGTTGGCATCCATTATGAAAGTCATGACTTAAGACTCTAAGTAAACACGTTGCATAACGAGACCGACCACCTCCCTGCTCCCTCTACCTTCAAATACTCTCTAAAGGTTGATTTAAATGATGGCCAACTGCACTTCCAACAACTACTGTCTCTTGACATATCATTTAATAGCTCCAGCATGAAAGATGATAGCTCTTTCGTCTACCGGATGTCATCTCTTTGTGCTTGCCATCTACTATGCCACCTTCTTGTGACTTCAGTGTCTGGATGAAGCTGTTTCCAGAGGCGACTTCCTGAGCTCCCAGATGTCTGAGAAAGGACAGGTTTCTGTTTGTGGCAGTGACAATGGAAGGCCTACTAGTGGTCTTCAGAGCTTGAGGTAGCTTGCTGTGCTACAAAGTGCCCATGAGAGTGGAATGTATCACTGTCTTCCTACACACCCGGAGGGGGCAGGGTTTTGTTTCCAACTCATATCATACAATGATGTGCCTTGTTGCTATATATCACTTTAAATAAACGCTGTTCATTGTGCATTGATTGATAAAGATTAGCCAATGCAGTTACACATATTTTTACTTATTTTGTTCTTGACTCTTTAGGGCTGGTTTTCCTAAAGAGAGTCTTGGTAATGCTGGGCAGATCATTGTATCTCACAGTTTCTTAGTTTTTACATTGAGCAACATTGCTAGACAATCTCAGAGCCCTCTTCCATTTTTGTAGCTCATGCCAGCCATTTGGAGCCTCAGTTGTAAAATATTTGATCATAAGGTCCTGAGCTCCACTTGAAATTACGTCATATTGACTCACTGGGCACAGAGACGGTGTACCTCTACTTCTAGCACTTGGGAGGTGGAGAAAGGAGGTCAGGGTGTCATCCTCAGCTCCATAGTGAGTTTGAAACCAAGGCTATGTGAGATACAAGCTCAAAAAAAACCCCAACAAAACAAGATTCGCCTACCTGCTTCATGAATAACAGGGGCAGCTCGTGTAGAAGTCTGCCTTGCCTGGAATTCTTTTCAGTTTTGAAAGATGGTAGCTGGTATCTTCGTGCTGGTAAGTAATATGTCCCTGTATATCTCTCCTTCCTATCATGGCTTCGCTTCTGGCAAATGAGAGATTTCTTAGTGCTTTGAGATGTGCCTTTGCACCGCTGCGAGAGTTCAGTGTGGCTTATGGCTGTACCACGCTGAACATTTTATCTTATTTTCTCTCTCTTTACCATACAGGTCCTTTGGGTATATTCTGGCTTCCAGTTTAATGTTTTTATGGAATAACTGAATGTGCGAACGAGTGGGTCCCGCACCTCCACCTGTTTCTTGTGCCTTTTCTTAAGCTTTCCCCCCTCTGCTTGTGTGTTTTTTTTCCTATTCAGATGTGCTGACTTTGTTTTATTATTTTATTTCACTTTTAAATTGTCCCTAAGAAGCCTGCTTATTTTCTAATGAAAGACAGATCCTGATGGGAGGAAATGTGGGGAGATACTGAGAGAAATAGACGAAGGAAAACCATAATCAGGCTATTATGTGAGAAAAAAAATTCTGTTTACAATAAAGAAAAAAAAAGATTGTTTGCAAATCACCCCATTGCAGAGGTGAACCATGCTGGGTGCCTCCTACTGCATTCTGTGATGACCTTTCCTCTTAACGACCTTTTTATGAACACCTACCTCCTTTCCTGACAATTCTACCTGCTGCCTTCATCTAATTGCTTTTTCCTTTTTAACAGTATCACTGCTGCCACCGCTGCTATTATTGTTGTCGTTATTTGAGAAAGGATTACAGTCCCGGCAGTCTAGAAATTATTATGTAGACCAGGTTTGCCTTGAACTCACCACCCAAGTCTTCTGAGTGCTAGAACTAATATTTATTTTCACGTGTGTGTGTGTGTGTGTGTGTGTGTGTGTGTGTAACATGGGTGTGGTCCCTGCAGAGGACAGTAGACATCTTCCTTGGTAGGAATTTGAGGGGGTTGTGAGCCGTCTGACGTGGACCTGTCAGAACTCTTCCTTTGGAAGAGCAGCACGTGCACTTCCCAGCCGACCCTCCAGGCCCCTAAGTTCACTTTTCACTGAGTTTTCACTACTGTAATGCTTTTCTGAAATCAAGACCAACAAGACAGCCCTGAGAGGGACACTCCTGACTGTGTGATTGGAGCGTGTCTTGATGTTGGGTTCAGGTCGTGCCTTTTGAGTGGACAGTCTCATAACTGGCAGGCACCAGCCATGTGAGGCTGTTGCACACAAAGGTGGAGCAGGCTGTCAGAAGGAAATGCCGAGCAGCTTCTAAATAGCAGCGATACCAACTGTTGGCCCGGAATTAAATTCTGTCAATCTTAGTGACTAAGCACAGAGACTAATAAAAGCTCCTCTCACTTGTCATGGCTCGCAGGTTGGTTCTTGAAGTGTTAGTGAGGTGGCTCTGTATCACACTGCACACTTCCACATGCCTGTAGTGATCATGGCACCAGGCTTGGAAAGCCCCACTTTACCGTCTTCAGAATGAGTTTATTGGCTGGGCATCTCATCTTCAGGCACTGTTGACACTTGGGCTAGGTACCTGTTGCTCCCTGTCGAAGGCAGAGCTCTCCTGAGTGTTGTGCTGTGTTTGCTTGCGTAACCCCTAACAGATGTCCACAGCACCTCTCCGTTAGGACAACCAAAGCTGTCTCCCACCACTGCCAAAAGTCCCTGCCTTCCCCTCCTTCGCTGCCATTTTACGCCTCCTCCCCATCTTGTGCCTTTACATATCATCTCTCATATCATCATATCATCTTTATAGCTATGGTTTGAATGGATTTGCCTTGGGTGGAGTTTCTTGGACTTACATGTTATGTCACTTCTTTGCGTCTGGCACTGTGACTCCATTGGGAAACAAGGCCGACCTTGTTTGACTTTGACTTGCATTTGGGCATTTCTAGTGATTTCTGCTTAATCTTTCTTGTTTAGTTATTTCTGTCAAGCTAGTGATAGGATTCCTAACTGGCCACCATTGCAAATCACTTACCCTTGATTTTCTAAGTTTACTCTGTTCCTTTAATAAGTTACTCTAGAACAGTTCAAAGTTTTGATAAATAGAACCTACTCTGGTAACGGTGGCTGATGGGTAGATTCCATGTCTGTGTGCTCACAATAATTTTAAAGATTCAGTAATGAAATGTGCTTTCTCTATTTCATAGTTCAAAAACGCAATGTTTGAGGTAAAAGTCATGGTAATTAATCTGATTGGTTTATCATGTAATATATATTGAAATAACACACACACTCCACAAATGTATAGGAGTATTATATAGAAATTATAAATGAACTAAGGTAGGGTGTGTGTCTCAGTGCTGGAATTCATGCCTTGTGTGCACTGATTGCTGGGTTTAATCCCCAGTGGGCCCCAAATCAAGTCCAATGGAATAAGTCATGATCTAGACTCATTAAGACACAGAGCCAAGTGTTTTCCCAGCAAAGAGTTCTATGAGGGTTCAAGTCACTGGACTCAGACATGAGTTCGTTTTGTTGATGAAGGTGGACATTGGGGTTGAGACAGCACAGATAATTTGAATAAATTTCATCTAATGAAAACATTTTTCTTAGGCTTTGTTGTAAATTTGTAGAAATAACAACAGAAGGTGGCTACTTCATGGTGTCATACATCTGATTCATGGGAATATTGTCTCTAAAATAGACAATTCGCTTGCTGTCAAGATTGTTTCCTTATAATTCCATTCTCGGTCTTACTCATTTTTTTTTAAATTCTCTCTCTCTCTCTCTCTCTCTCTCTCTCTCTCTCTCTTTCTCTCTCTCTCTCTCTCTTTCTCTCTCTCTCTCAGACCGTCTCTGACCATGCCCCATAGGAATCTGACAGGAAGTTGTAATGTTAATTGTGGTTGTAAAATACATGAATATGAACCAGTCTGTGGATCAGATGGGATCACGTACTTCAACCCTTGTCTGGCTGGCTGCATTAACAGTGGCAATCTTACCACGGGGGTGAGTAGACACCAGAAGCAGCTCTTCTATTGTGAGACTGGCATCACGAGATAGGTGATGGGACCCCAGGGATCCACAATGACTTCGGTTCCCCTTGTTCATGAGGCTCCAAAATAGCCCTGCAGGCATCTCGGAAAAACACCTCCTGCGAGGATGTGGGTGTGGTGTTCTGGTCCTCAAGAGCTGGCTTCTACTTTACATTCAGGCCAACTCAGGGAAACCTGATAAGGCTTTCGGTCCATTCGTCCCTCTGCCAGGCTCTTTGTAATGGATCTGAAGGTCAAGGTTACCACACTTGGCGTTGAAAAGAGACTAGAGGCTAAGTGGTGGATGTGAAGATGGGCGGTGACCGTTTTTCATAAGCCTGTCACTTAACTTTCTCCCCCACCCCTTAACATCCAGAGTAAAGATATTTCTGTCAGCTGAAGAATAGTCTATTCTGAGACTTCTCTTCCCTGTGAATTATAAATAGACTTTAATACTGTGGGAGAAGGTTTTTATATTCTACTCTATTCGTTACTGAGCCCAATTTGGATGTTAGCATGAGAACAGATGGGAGGTGATTGCCCTAATTTAAAGGTTAAAATGCATTTGCTTCTTCTGTGCAAATCTAGAGACTATACCATTGACCTAGAGTTTAGGGGTGTCACTTTTTTTTCTGAATTTGACACCAGAGGGCAACATGGAAATTACTATTGCTGGTTCCCAATGACATTGCTGACAAGCTCTGGAGTGTGACTGTATTGAAGGCACGAAATAGTTTCTTTGCAGTGATCCCCCTGTTGAAGACTGGACATCCTTAATGGTCTAAATGGTCAAACTCCTCCACCTAACCTGTACTGTTTTAAGCAGTTACCATGAGAACTAGTCTGGTCAATTTCCATCTAGTAAGAAGTAACACTATAGGCATAGGACTAATTGTTCAGTTTAGCGTTTCTTACCTTGTTTTGGTAACATTGAGTAACACCCAGAAGAGTTCTGTTTTGATCATCGTGTCTGCTCAGTAGATACAAGCGGTGGTTACTGGAGAAGACTTGGCCTCCCTCACCCCTCTTCAGTGCCCTCTAACAGGATGTCCTACTCAGTAGGGCTTAGATATGTGCTGGAGAAAATGAACAAGGGCTGTTGAGCACAGTAGGGTTTTCAGATGGCTGGAGTCTGTCAGAGACCAGAACCGGGGCCAAGGCTACAGTACAGACGGACGCACTGACAACTTCATCCTTCCATGTGGAGGTCACCAGCCTGTTGAGGGGATTGAAAGGATGGTAAATGGGAGTAGCCAATGGGAAGTTTCTCATCACCGGTACTGAAGCCGGCAACCCTAGGCCACAGCGGAAGCCATCATGTTTGTTAGGAGTTTGGCAGATGCTTGTTTCAGGATTCGCTGTGTGCTCAGGTGTGTGCTAGGCGCTCTGGTGAGCACACATAGGAATCAAGCCAGTTTCTGTTTTAAAGGCTCCACTAACTGGGAGTCTACAAGTTTAACAAGTGTGTTTGTGAGTCGCACCGAGCATGTGGCATGTCATACAATTGAGGTTTGACACTTCTTAGGGAAGTTTCTGGTTAAACAGTCCGACTAGCAGGTTTTGATATTATCAAGGGAAACGTTGACCCTTTAGTGCAGTAGTGCTGTTAAGAAAGTGCTTTGTGTGAAAGATCTCACGTTGTTTAAAATCCTATAGTTATTTTCAAGCATTCTTACTTTGTCAATATTCCAGTGACAGGCTTTATTTTTGACCAGTATATGACTTATCTTTATTTGCTACTCAGGTCCGAAATTACACAGAGTGCACTTGTGTCCAAAGCCGACAAGTGATCACCCCGCCCACAGTGGGGCAGCGCAGCCAACTTCGAGTGGTCATCGTGAAGACCTATCTCAATGAGAACGGCTACGCTGTGTCTGGGAAATGCAAGCGAGCCTGCAATACCCTCATCCCCTTCTTGGTCTTCCTTTTCATAGTTACCTTCATCACAGCGTGTGCTCAACCGTCAGCCATTATAGTGACACTCAGGTAAGAACAGTACCAGGCAGTACTCAAGAGAGCGTATTGCAGGAGGACAGAAGCCAAACAACACAGGGGATATTAAGGTTGCATGCAAGATGGCTGAAACATTGTTTATTCTAGATTTTTTCCAGCGGGGCGCTATTCTGATTATTTATTAAACTTTCTTCCCAGTGATTTTAGTGTCTGAAGCCTTTGTGCTATGAGGTCAGACATCATGAGTTGAAAGCCAGATTTACGGGACTGGTGCAATGGCTTGTGGTTAAGAGCGCTAGATGCTCTTCCAGAGGACCTGGGTTTGATTCCCAGTACCTACGCACATAACCTTCTGTAACTCCAGTTACATCTGACACCTTCCTGTCCCCGTCAAAGGCAGCAGGCATGCAAAAGATGCAGAGAGAGAGAGAGAAAGAGAGAGAGAGAGAGAGAGAGAGAGAGAGAGCCATCTCTATGCTAATGTCAAGAAGCCAGACCCTTGAGGAGGGCAGAAATACTTTGGCAAAGTGAGTGGATTGTGAACATTGCAAAGGGTATCATCTCTGGCATCGTGGATACTTAATACTGCACCTTTGGGATCAGCGAGGAACTATGCTGAGCTTGCATTTCAAACTGCTGAGCTCCTTAATTTTACCATTGTATAAAGTCTTGGCTCCGAATCAAGGGAAGGATAGACTTGGAATCTGAGCTTTCGGTCGGTCAGGTTGTGCTTTCATGCTGTATTGCAGATCCTGGTTGGGTTTTTGTTTTGTTTTGTTTTGGTTTGGTTTGGTTTTTCTCCTAGGAGAGGACTTGGAAGCTCCTTTTGTTCTGTTGCATTCAGCTCAATTTGCTATTACTTGCATTGAAGGCTGTGCACACGTGACCAGCTAGGAAAGGACACTTGGGAAGCCTGAAGGACACACTGTGGGTTGCAGGGAACAGGGATGTGGTACAGCAGAAGCCTGAGGGAGTCCACCCTTGCTCCTTTCCCCTCAGTTCTTCTAACCCCACAATGCTGGGCAAGGGGTGAGAAACATGCTCGCTGAGAGTGTCAGCCTGTATCACATGCTGACTTCTTCCTCACTGGACCCTGAGATAGACATTCCTGAATGGGAGGAAGCAAGGCATGCAGGGCTCATGGGTTTACTCACTGTCAGCAGGTCCTGGTGGAGTCGTCATGTAGGCAGAGCCAGCAAATGGGTAGGAGGCGCAGATAATATGAGGGTGAAAGTAAGGGTCCCAGGCTCGGAAAATGTTCCACTCCATGTCTAGAACTAGTGTGCATGAGATAAAAAGCATAAAGTACTTCATCGTGTGAACACTCTGTGACCTGTTAGTAAATTTACCTACCTGAAACATCTCATTCTGTTCCCACTGTAACTCTGTAAGGAGTGAGGTAGACTCTAGAAAGGCCACCTCACTGTACCGATGTTCGGTTTGAGCATGAAAATTTATGAGTTGGGGCAAGGGCGGGGTCAAAAAAAAAGAAAATTTGTGAGTCAACAACACCAAATCTCTGAAGAGGGGTCATTTAATCTCTGCTAATTGCAAAATCCATAAGTTCCAGTCTTTCCACCACATGGGACTTACCTAGGACATCAGTTTTCAGAGGAGAGCGTGGCTTGGTGAAGCTTATTTTTTCTCTGGCTTTTTGTGTGTGTGCATGTGTCTGTTGTGTGTGCATATGTATGCATGTGCATGTGTGTATGCACGTGTGTGCGTATGTTTGTAATGTCTGCCTTTACTTTGACTTAATTAAGATTTCTTTTTTTTTCAGTTACAAGTCATGTGCATTTTATTTGTATAAATAGCATTACATTATAAATGCCTTGTGATATTATAGCACATACAATTATAACAAAACTCATTAAATAGTATTTTTTTTTTGAGGAAGGAAAGGTTTATTTTATTGGATAGCTTATAGACCACCAAGAAGGGAAGCCAGGGCAAGAGCTCAAAGCAGGAACCCAGGGGCAGGAGCTGATGCGGAGACCATGATGGACACCGTTTATCGTCTTGATCCTTGTGGTTTGCTCAGCCTGCTTTCTTTTTTTTTTTCTTTTTTTCTTTTTTTCGGAGCTGGGGACCGAACCCAGGGCCTTGCGCTTGCTAGGCAAGTGCTCTACCACTGAGCTAAATCCCCAACCCCTCAGCCTGCTTTCTTATACCACAGTAGGCTGGGCACTCTTGAATCAATAATTTTTTTTCAGTTACTACTGTACTTTATTGTGTTCAACCAAATCACCATGTTACAAAAATAGCAAGCTGCCATAATAAAAAATAAGGCTCCTCTATCCAGCACCAGATAGCATCATTTTACTTTCAAGCCTAGAAATTGCACACTTGTATATAAACCAACCGAAGATGAGGATTGAGAGTTCATCTTGGTGGATTTTTCCTTTGATGGATATGAAGTGTCCTTCCTTATCTTTTTTGATGACTTTTAATTGAAAATTGATTTTATTTGATATTAGAATGGCTACTCCAGCTTGCTTCTTCTGACCATTTGCTTGGAAAGTTGTTTTCCAGCCTTTCACTCTGAGGTAGTGTCTGTCTTTGTCTCTGAGGTGTGTTTCCTGTAGGCAGCAGAATGCAGGGTCCTCATTGTGTATCCAGTTTGTTAATCTATGTCTTTTTATTGGGGAGTTGAGGCCATTGATGTTGAGAGATATTAAGGAATAGTGATTATTGCTTCCTGTTATATTCATATTTGGATGTGAGGTTATGTTTGTGTGCTTTTCTTCTCTTTGTTTTGTTGCCAAGATGATTAGTTTCTTGCTTCTTCTAGGGTATAGCTTGCCTCCTTATGTTGGGCTTTACCCTTTATTATCCTTTGTAGTGCTGGATTTGTAGAAAGATATTGTGTAAATTTAGTTTTGTCATGGAATATCTTGGTTTCTCTATCTATGTTAATTGAGAGTTTTGCAGGATACAGTAACCTGGGCTGGCATTTGTGTTCTCTTAGGGTCTGTATGACTATGACATCTGTCCAGGATCTTCTGGCCTTCATAGTTTCTGGCGAAAAGTCTGGTGTGATTCTGATAGGTCTGCCTTTATATGTTACTTGACCTTTTTCCCTTACTGCTTTTAATATTCTTTCTTTATTTTGTGCGTTTGGTGTTTTGACAATTATGTGACGGGAGGTGTTTCTTTTCTGGTCCAATGTATTTGGAGTTCTGTAGGCTTCTTGTATGCCTACGGGTATCTCTTTTTTTAGGTTAGGGAAGTTTTCTTCTATGATTTTGTTGAAGATATTTACTGGTCCTTTGAGCTGGGAGTCTTCACTCTCTTCTATACCTATTATCCTTAGGTTTGATCTTCTCATTGAGTCCTGGATTTCCTGTATGTTTTGGACCAGTAGCTTTTTCTGCTTTACATTATCTTTGACAGTTGAGTCAATGATTTCTATGGAATCTTCTGCTCCCGAGATTCTCTCTTCCATCTCTTGTATTCTGTTGGTGAAGCTTGTATCTACAGCTCCTTGTCTTTTCTTTTGATTTTCTATGTCCAGGGTTGTTTCCATGTGTTCTTTCTTGATTGCTTCTATTTCCATTTTTAATTCCTTCAACTGTTTGATTGTGTTTTCCTGGAATTCTTTCAGGGATTTTTGCGATTCCTCTCTGTAGGCTTCTACTTGTTCTCTAAGGGAGTTCTTTATGTCTTTCTTGAAGTCCTCCAGCATCATGATCAAATATGATTTTGAAACTAGATCTTGCTTTTCTGGTGTGTTTGGATATTCCGTGTTTGCTTTGGTGGGAGAATTGGGCTCCGATGATGCCATGTAGTCTTGGTTTCTGTTGCTTGGGTTCCTGCGCTTGCCTCTCGCCATCAGATTATCTCTAGTGTTACTTTGTTCTGCTATTTCTGACCGTGGCTAGACTGTCCTATAAGCCTGTGTGTCAGGAGTGCTGTAGACCTGTTTTCCTGTTTTCTTTCAGCCAGTTATGGGGACAGAGTGTTCTGCTTTCGGGCGTGTAGTTTTTCCTCTCTACAGGTCTTCAGCTGTTCCTGTGGGCCTGTGTCTTGAGTTCACCAGGCAGGTTTCTTGCAGGGGAAAAGTTGGTCCTACCTGTGGTCCCAAGGCTCAAGTTTGCTCGTGGGGTACTGCCTAAGTCCTCTCCACGGCGGCAGCAACCAGGAAGATCTGCGCCGCTCTTTCCGGGAGCCTCCGTGCACCAGGGTTCCAGATGACGTTTGGTGTTTTCCTCTGGCGTCTGGATGTGCACAGAGTGCAGTCTCTTCTGGTTTCCCAGGCGTGTCTGCCTCTCTGAAGGTTCAGCTCTCCCTCCCACGGGATTTGGGTGCAGAGAACTGTTTATCCGGTCTGTTTCTTTCAGGTTCCGGCGGTGTCTCAGGCGCAGGGGTCCTGCCGCTCCTGGGCCCTCCCTTACGGGAACCCAGAGGCCTTATACAGTTGCTTCTTGGGCCAGGGATGTGGGCAGGGGTGGGCAGTGTTGGTGGTCTCTTCTGCTCTGCAGCCTCAGGAGTACCCACCTGATCAGGCGGTGAGGTCTCTCTCCCACGGGGTTTGGGAGCAGAGAGCTGCTGCGGGCCGGGATCCTCGGGTCTTAATTAAGATTTCTATTGAGATGAAACATCATGGCCAAAAGCAGTTGCAGAGGAAAGGTTTTATCTGGCTGACACTTCTACATCACAGTCCATCACTGGAGGAGGTCAGGACAGGAACTCACACAGGGCAGGAACCTGCAGGCAGGAGCTGAAGCAGAGATCTAGAGGGGTGCTGCTGACTGGCTTGCTTCTGTTAGCTTGCTAGGCCTCCTTTCTTATAGAACTCAGGATCTCTAGTCCATGACGGCCCCACCCATGATTGGACGGGCCCTTCCCCATCAATCACCAACTAAGAAAACAATCTACAGTCAAATCTTATGGAAGCGTTTTCTTTATTGAAGTTGCCTCCTTTCAGATAATTCTTGCTGTGTCAAGTGGACATAAAACTAGCCAGCACATACTTTCCCCCAATCTCGAAAGAATTATGAGAGTGGTTTTCGTTGGATACACCTTCCAGTCTGGAACATTCTGCCAGACAGAGAAAATGAGACTGCAATGGTTAGGATCAATTTTTACATTTTTTTCTTAGTGAAGGGATTTGGGCTGCTCATTTAGAGGAGCTCCCCCTTCAGTCAAGAGCCTTACCCGTCTCCCATTATTCCCACAGACACAGTTAGCCAGTCTCTGATGGTGATTTATGAAGGGAATCTTGGTTGGTCACTGTTAGTAAATTCTCCAGGACGAATATTCTGGGAACGTACCTGCTTAGCTTATGGTTCTGCCTAGGGCGGGCTTGGTCTGACAGGCGTTTCCTTGGAGCCACAGTTCTAAACCATTTTTCCTTCTTCCCCGTAGGTCCGTGGAAGATGAGGAAAGGCCCTTCGCATTGGGGATGCAGTTTGTTCTGCTGCGAACACTTGGTACGTCCCTGAATTTCCAGTGTGCCCTTAATTCCTCTTTACAGCAGGCAAATGCTATGGTACTTTAAAAACAGAAGTTGCTTGGTGATGTTTGCCAAAGAATCTGACAAGTTCAGAGGACACTTCCCTATTTTTCTTTTTCTTTTTTATTTCAACTAAAAGCTGACCAGCTCCTGGGACAAAACAAAAGATGGTTAGTTTCCTTTTGACTCTGAATACGAAGGTGTACAAAATTCCCCCAGAGTTTTGAATTTTAAGAAATCGAAGTCAGGAGTTTGTTATCTTGACTTTTAGGTCTCTTGACAGGAATGTGAGAGAAACCGGGTGCGTTTTACTTGGGTACCTTCAGGTTCTTACTGTTTTGGGGTAATTTTATTGGCTTCATCTTGTACAGTTTTCTGAGGCAAAGATCTTAAAAAGCAAAAATAGAGAGGTCACAAAAGTTCACAGAGGCACTGCACACCAACAAGAAAAGTTCTGGGTTTCGGGGTGAACCCAGAAGAGGGTAACCCTTAGGAAACTCATCACTCCTTCAAGCTTTGTGGCTTCCTGCCCCCGTCTGCCCCACCCCCTCCCCTCCTGTCCACGCACAGCCTCACCCCCCCTTTTTCTCCATCTTTATTAACTTGAGTATTTCTTATTTACATTTCAATTGTTATTCCCTTTCCCGGTTTCAGGGCCAACATCCCCCTAACCCTCCCTGTCTACATGGGCGTTCCCCTCCCCAACCTCCCCCCAACAATCACATTCACTGGGGGTTCAGTCTTGGCAGGACCAAGGGCTTCCCCTTCCACTGGTGATCTTACTAGGATATTCATTGCTACCTATGAGGTCAGAGTCCAGGGTCAGTCCATGTATAGTCTTTGGGTAGTGGCTTAGTCCCTGGAAGCTCTGGTTGCTTGGCATTGTTGTTCATATGGGGTCTCAAGCCCCTTCAGCTCTTCCAGTTCTTTCTCTGATTCCTTCAACGGGGGTCCCGTTCTCAGTTCAGTGGTTTGCTGCTGGCATTCGCCTATGTATTTGCTGTATTCTGGCTGTGTCTCTCAGGAGAGATCTATATCCGGTTCCTGTCAGCCTGCACTTCTTTGCTTCATCCATCTTATCTAGTTTGGTGGCTGTATATGTATGGACCACATGTGGGGCAGGCTCTGAATTGGTGTTCCTTCTGCCTCTGTTCTAAACTTTGCCTCCCTATTCCCTCCCAAGGGTATTCTTGTTCTCCTTTTAAAGAAGGAGTGAAGCATTCGCATTTTGGTCATCCTTCTTGAGATTCATGTGTTCTATACATCTAGGGTAATTCAAGCATTTGGGTTAATATCCACTTATCAATGAGAGCGCACCATGTGTGTTTTTCTGTGATTAGATTACCTCACTCAGGATGATATTTTCCAGTTCCAACCATTTGTCTACGAATTTCATAAAGTCATTGTTTTTGATAGCTGAGTAATATTCCATTGTGTAGATGTACCACATTTTCTCTATCCATTCCTCTGTTGAAGGGCATCTGGGTTCTTTCCAGTTTCTAGCTATTATAAATAAGGCTGCTATGAACATAGTGGACCATGTGTCTTTGTTATATGTTGGGACATCTTTTGGGTATATGCATAGGAGTGGTATATCTGGGTCCTCAGGTAGTTCAATGTTCAATTTTCTGAGGAACCTCCAGACTGATTTCCAGAATGGTTGTACAAGTCTGCAATCCCACCAACAATGGAGGAGTGTTCCTCTTTCTCCACATCCTCGCCAGCATCTGCTGTCACCTGAGGTTTTTTATCTTAGCCATTCTCACTGGTGTGAGGTGGAATCTCAGGGTTGTTTTGATTTGCATTTCCCTTAAGACTAAAGATGTTGAACACTTCTTTAGGTGTTTCTCAGCCATTCGGCATTCCTCAGCTGTGAATTCTTTGTTTAGCTCTGAACTCCATTTTTTAATAGGGTTATTTGTCTCCCTGTAGTCTAACTTCGTGAGTTCTTTATATATTTTGGATATAAGCTCTCTATCAGTTGTAGGATTGGCAAAGATCTTTTCCCAATCTGTTGGTTGCCGTTTTATCCTAACAACAGTGTCCTTTGCCCTATAGAAGCTTTGCAGTTTCATGAGATTCCCATTTGTCGATTCTTGATCTTAGAGCATAAGCCATTGGTGTTTTGTTCAGGAAATTTTCTCCAATGCCCATGTGTTCGAGATTCTTCCCCACGTTTTCTTCTATTAGTTTGAGTGTATCTGGTTTTATATGGAGGTCCTTGATCCACTTGGACTTAAGCTTTGTACAGGGTGATAAGCATGGATCGATCTGCATTCTTCTACATGTTGACCTCCAGTTGAACCAGCACCATTTGCTGAAAATGCTATCTTTTTTCCATAGGATGGTTTTAGCTCCTTTGTCAAAAACAAGTGACCATAGGTGTGTGGGTTCATTTCTGGGTCTTCAATTCTATTCCACTGGTCTATCTGTCTGTTTCTGTACCAATACCATGCAGTTTTTATCACTATTGCTCTGTAATACTGCTAGAGTTCATTGTTGAGAATAGTTTTAGCTATCCTGGGTTTTTTGTTATTCCAGATGAATTTGCAAATTGTTCTGTCTAACTCTCTGAAGAATTGGATTGGTATTTTGATGGGGATTGCATTGAATCTGTAGATCGCTGTTGGTAAAATGGCCATTTTTACTATATTAATCCTGCCAATCCTTGAGCGTGAGAGATCTTTCCATCTTCTGAGGTCTTCTTCAATTTCTTTCTTCAGAGGCTTGAAGTTCTTGAAGTTCTTATCGTACAGATCTTTCACTTGCTTGGTTAAAGTCACCCCGAGGTATTTTATATTATTTGGGACTATTATGAAGGGTGTCATTTCCCTAATTTCTTTCTCGGCTTGTTTCTCTTTTGTGTAGAGAAAGGCTACTGATTTATTTGAGTTTGATGCCCATCAGTTGACTTCCTCCAGCTCATTTTCTCTTAAGTGGCAGTCTCTCATTTTCCTCAACTGTTGTTTCCCTTGACTAATCAAAGCCATTGTTCATGGGACAAGGTGGGGAAACTGGTTTATTTTTCACTCACAGTTCAGTTTTGAAAGGTGAAATGCCTTTAAATGTCCTCTTTTCTGAAGCGTTCCCCAGGCGTTGCTCTCTCTTGGTGCATCAGCGATTCTACAGATTCCTGGTTCGTCTTTACCCCAAATTCATATCAAATAACCCAGCTCCCTTGAGAGAGTAGAGCCCTAATAAGTATTTTTTTCCCCTTTTCAACTCAATCATCAAGTTGACAAACTCCTGTTTTTGAGAACATCTTTTTTAGCCAAGCAATATGGTGAGCACGCCTGTAATCTCCACATTTGTGAGGAGGAGGCAGGGCATCGCCGAAAGTGTGTACTTAAGACATTCCAGGCCTGCAAGGGCCATGCCCACTGCAATACCCAGTCTAAATAAATAAATAAATAAATAAATAAATAAATAAATAAATAAATAAAATAAGCGTCCTAAACAACAACAAAAGTAGCACCTTTCAGTTCATGGCAAAAAGCAGAAATCATGATTCTTCACTGTGTACAATGTATCTGAAACCCTCCTTAACCAGCACATTTTAACAAAAGCATCTTCAAAACACTTCCAGGTCTTACTGACACCAAACGAACCACACCAGGATTTTTTTTTCCTGGTGTTGATTATTGAAAGTAGCCAGCTTTGACCTCAGGGTCATCAACCCACAGCCACTGCAAACAGAATTCCAGGAATCTGTGGAATCGCTGATGCTCCAGGAGAGAGCAGCACATGGGGAACGATACTCAGCTCAGTGTGGTCTTCATTTATGTCGTGTGCTCGGAAGTATAGTTTTGCTAACCATCCACATTTGAATTTCACCAGACTAGGGGAAAAAAAGACTTCTCAGGTTTTTAAGCAACCTACCATTTAATCTTACTATAGGTTTCATGTTAAAGATTTGCTTTTATTGTTTTTGATTATGTGTGTGTATGTGTGTCTGTGTGTAGGTGTGGGCACTGGACACTCTGGAGTTCGAGCGAGGGTGGCTGTGAGCTGCCTACGTGGGTACTGGGACCCTGACTCAGGACTGGGAAAATCACCCAACTCTCTCAGCCGCTGAGCCGTCACTGCAGCCCCTAGACCTTATTTTCAACAAGTACAGATTACTCACAAAGTCCCGTTCACAGGCGTTCATTTTATCCCTCTCCCTTCCCTCCTTCCTTGTTGCTTTAACGTAGCTGGCTCTTACCTCTGTGCACTGAGCACTCACGGACTGTTATGAAGGTTCTCAGGACGCAGAGCATAAAAAGGAATAGGCTCTGTATCAAGGCGTTTATGCGGTGACAAAATGGCCAAGGCTTTGAGTGCTCGTTGGTAGTAGATAAAGTAGAGGAACACGCAAGACACAATGTTGGCAGAGTGGTGTCCAAGAGATTCAGGGAGTGACAGAAACGGGTCTTAGGCAAGTGAATGAGTTAGGTATGGGGGCATGTTTTTGGCAAAGAGTGTGTGCTGGAGTTTGATGCAGTCAGCTTGCTTTCCCGTGGAGTTGGAAGAGACGTCTGTTATACAGAGCCCAGACAAGGGACCTTCAACTTCTCCTAGGATTTTCAGAAGCTTCATAGATGGATTAGAGGCCCTGGTTATCTCCACGCACCAAGTACCTTTGTGAGGTTAAAATTCAAAGTGTCTTGTTAGCTGCAGTGGGGTCAGAATGGAAGCCACAGCCCTCAGCGGGGTCGTTTGGTGGACTGCGGGCTCCGTCAGGGACCTCTGCTTTGGAGAGGTGAGTCTGCTCACTGGGCCACAGGAAAGAATGTCAGCGTGAACAGGAAGAAGTTCAGAGGCGTTTACTAAGACACTGATTAGACTTGAGCGTGCTGGGAGGCCCTTTGGACAGAGGCAGTGCACACCGATGTGTGGTCCTGGCCATCTCAGAGAGAGTTTTAACTAGTGTCTTACAGCAGCCATATATTCAATTTTAGTAGCCTCCGAACTTGGTTTAAAGGGATTCTAAGAAACATTAATGGCTTTTTCAGCAAATGAGATCAGAGGGTGGTTTTGAAGTTTAGTGGATGGGGTGATAGACTCATAAAACCACACATCACAGGGTTGAACAAACCTCACTGGCCTAGATCACCATGGAGTTCAGAGGTGCTTTGATTATCTTGTCCGTGATAGTGGCAGTGACAAGCAATAGCAGGGTGCTGCTGAGAAGGGGGAGGGGCTTCGATGCGGGCCTCCTGCATACTTTATTCCTGTTCTTCCAACATCCTTTTTTAAAACACCTCTTTAAAAAAGAAATATTGTTTTGATGTGGGCAATCATAGTGAATTTTGTTAATTATATTGAGATTCTGTGTGTGTGTGTGTGTGTGTGTGTGTGTGTGTGTGTGTGTGTTAGCTGCTGGTAGTGTGAGACTTTTGTTGAGGCCAGAGGTTGACATCTGGGCTTCTCTAACTCATTATTTAATTATATATTTATAGTTCCTGGATCTCACTATCTACTTCTGACTGATCTGAAACTCACTATGTAGACCAGACTGACTTCGAGCTCACAGAGCTCTTACCTTTACCTTCAGAGTCCTGTGATTAAACATTCGTACCTCCATAGCTGGCTCATCTTTATCTTTCTCCCTGACCCTGAGCTAGTCTGAATGTTTTCCTAGGTTGGCTGGCTCGGGAGCCCTCGGGCTGCTCTGGAGTTAGACATGTGCTGGCTATGAACAGCTTTTTCCATGTGGGTTCTGGAAATTTGCATTCTGATCCTCACGGACACAGAGCAGGCGCTTTACCCACCGAGCCACCTCCCCAGCCGTTCATTGTAAAATTTTTGACTTTCAACTTCAAAAGACTTAGGGCCGACTTCTTTCTATTCCCGGATGCCCTTCACATTCTCTGTCTTTCTATCCTGCTCCAGTCTGACTTAAGGGTGTCAAGGTCCAGCGTTAAGTTTGAGAGGATTTTGTGCTGGCATTCCGGGCACTAGGCAGTTCTTTCAACTCAAGTCTCATCGTGAAAACTTTTATCAAGGGTCCAGTGTAAGGACCTGGCACCCAGAGAAAGCGGAAGCTACTAATATCAACCTAAAAAGCACAAGGGCACTCTGAGTTGTAAAGTGAAAGACGCTAAGTCTCTGGTGCTTATTTCCATAAGCAAATTGCAATTAGAGGAAAACGTCTTTAAGAAAATTCAATTAAATGAAAATCATTCTCTTGGCATTGACAAACAAGCATCTTGCTCATTACAGATGGTTTTCTCTTACGAGCTGTGCTATATCTCTGTGTTTTCCTTTCTCCCCATGATGGCAGCATACATTCCTACTCCGATTTACTTTGGAGCCGTGATTGACACCACCTGTATGCTCTGGCAGCAGGAGTGCGGAGTGCAGGGCTCCTGCTGGGAGTACAACGTGACGTCATTTCGTTTCGTCTACTTTGGCCTGGCGGCTGGCCTCAAGTTTGTTGGCTTTATTTTCATTTTCCTGGCCTGGTACTCTATCAAGTACAAAGAGGACGAGCTGCAGAGGCGGCGGTGCAGAGACTTCCCGCTGAGCACTGTGAGCGAGCATGTGGGCCGGCCCAGCAAAGCCGAGAAATACTCCCGGACTACATCGTGCCCAGCCTTCAGCACCCAGGGGGAATCCCACGAGGAAACTGCTCTGCAGAAGGGATTCCCGGGCACCACACAGACATATCCTGGACCTTTCTCAGAAGCAGAAAGTTCCTCTGCAGACCGAGGGCTGGACGAGAGCCTCGATGCCGCTCTGTAGCATCCCTGCTGGAGCCTGGAGAAGGAAGACTTGTGTTGTTGGTTGAGTTGAACACGGCAAGTTGAGAAACACCTGTGCCTTCTTTCCTTTTGTAAACCTCCACAGACACAATCCTCAAACCAACAACACTCAGTACACACAGCCACTGTTGCTGAGGGCTCGGTACCTCAACGGGACGGACAGCTTCCCCCTCCAGGGAGGAGTTTAGCTGGATCTGCCGCCATGTCTGCTAGGTTCACTTAATGTTCACAGTCCCTTTGGGTAGAAGCCCGAGGTCCACGGTTAACCGCGGGAAAGGCTATGACCATACATATCATTAGCATACACTCCAGACAAAGGTGAGCTTCACCAGGACTTTGCATTTGCAAGTCAAGAGTTTTTAGATTTGAGCACCTACTGTGAGCTCTGCAGCAAAGCACAACTGAATTTGCCTCAACTATGCAATTTGATTGGAAATAGAAAAGTGTGGCATGTCCCTTTGGCTTTCAGAGAGCAAAGCAGAAACGTTTTTCCTTAGTGGAAGCTGAATGTTCCCTAAAGCACTGTTAATCGCAATTTAAGCCATAACAGACTTATCAATCAGGTAAAAAAAAAAAACCTTCAAATGCTTCAATGCTTCAAAGAACTGTATTATTGTGCAATGGAAGGGTTTCTTGAGAAGTATTTTCTCTAAGTCCATTCACTCCATCTTAAGGTAGACCAAGAGGCTGCTGAGTCGCACGTCTGCTGGCTTGAATATATAAACTACAGTATTCTTTCCTAAGGGGCTTTAAAACTAGTGTGCTAAACAGTACCGCTGAAAACTAATCTGAGATGCTCGATGGGGAGGAAATGATGATCTTCTCTTCCGAGGAACTCTCGCAGCTCTAAGGGCCCACTGAAACTCGCTAAGAGTTACTGCTACTTTGACATACAAAGTAGTTGATAAAGAAAATCCTGAGGTAAGATGGAGTCCCAACTAGGGAACTTCACTTCTCTCTTAACATACTGGCAAATCTCTACTGATTGTTTTCTCTGTGTGGAAGGTGGTCATGGTTGCCTTGGAGAATGAATGATTCAGTCATGAAAGCTGTACCGTGGATATGAAAATCACTGCCCAGCAGACGGGAGGTTTGTCAGCTGAACACAGAATATGATCATACTTAAATAACGAGTTGGAATGTAAGGCGAGCCAGTCTGCCATACTGAATCCTGTATGGCAGGATTCATCGTTTCACGGTGCCCTTTGCATGGCCGTTCTTCTGTCTTTCCTCAAGTGGCTCTGAGACAGGATAATTCCCTTCCTAAAGGCACCTCAGGTCCACTGACAGCTGTTTATCTTTGTCTCTCGGCTTTAGGCTGCTCAGGATGCTTTCTGTATGGTGTTCTTACGTCAGAGGCCTCTTGGCAAACCTTTGTGCATCCGACAGTTGGTAACTCATGGGATCTGGCTACACTGGACCAAGATGTCCAATGCACCATAAAATTATAGCCTCTCTGTCAAAGAACTCATGTCATGTAAGGTGACCTCAGGAAATGTTTCCTCGTCTGGAAGAGAGGTGGCTGACAGAAGGGCCATGATCCATTCAATCTTGGCAGGGCACACAGGTAGAATTATGAATATTCTTATTACAGTTCCTGGTATAGAATTGACTTCCTGCCCGTGTAGGAAGCCCACAAGTCAAGTGGTTTTCTGGGTAATGTCTATAAGAGGCAGAGCTAGTGCCTAGGTGAAAAGAATCTTCTTTGACTCCTGGGCTTGGCTGCCATGGAGGTGGGATGCTTAGCTAGGATAGATTGTGAATGCTGGGTGTCAGATTTTTGACCAGAGTAACAAACATGAGAGGTTTTCATAAAGTCTTGCAGGTCAGCCCACGGTGTACTCTTGGGAGTTGGTGTCCCTCACTGGCCTCTGTGGGTGACTGTCATTCTTTAGAAGGGATAATAAGTGTCCTTTGGTGTTGATGCTAAGCTGATTAGGTTGTAGAGAGGTGGTGCTTTCTTAATTTTTTTCTGTGATATTAAGATATTTTATTAAGAAACTTCTGGTGGAATTGGTCCTGTTTTGGTACTAAGATTGATGGGCTCACCAAGGGTGATTAGAACGCTTCTGGTCCCTTCCTCTACCTTGAATTCAGTTCAGCAGTTTCTGACTGAGCACTGGTTATGTGTTGATGCCATTCATTGCTCCTTGAGATCCTATGGGATGCAGAGGTCAGAACTCGAAGACCTTGGAAGTGCACTACAGCATGCAAATATTAAATATTGATATTAAGTAGCAGGTGTATCATTAATGTACTAGTGGTGATTGTACACTAGGTCCTGAAAGTCATGAGGGAATGAAGTTCTGCATTCTATATCAGTTAAAGATTGCTCCCCAGATGTCTTAGCTCCAGTAGCATCATCTGAATATTGCATAGCCACGGAGTGAGTATTTCATAGGCAGTGCCATTCAATTGTGCTGATAGAAGAGGTCTTCCGTTTCTGGCAAACTGGTTGCTTTCCTTGTGGCCGCAGCTCGTAACAGAAACTAACTGCTTTCTGAGCATAGGCTTTTGGGTTGTTTTGACAAAAGGCAAGTTGTTCTTGTATCATCTCTATAAATTAAATTGTCTTGTTTGGCTTCAGTATGCCAATCTAATACGAAGCTTATGGACTTAGAAACTCCCAAGGGCAGAGGGAGGAAGGAGGTGGAGGAACCTTCTTTTGATTTTCTTCCTAGTATGAGGTTCTTGTGTTGTGGAGGTGCCCTCACAGGTTGAAGAGAGTTAAAAGTCATTTGGAACACCATGAGGATGGGGAGAAAGAGAGCATTTGTTGGGGTGAATATTTGCAGGATGGTTTCCCAGCATTCAACACCCACTGCATTTTCCAGTTTAAGAGCGGGCGAGGAAACACGGTTTCCTTCAGTGGCGCAGGCCTGAGCTCAGGACCTTGCATATGACCTCAGGCCCATGTTCCCTGAGCAGCACCCCAGTCTTCTCTGGAGAGCATTTTTTATTTGTTTTTTTAAAAAGCAGATTTGAAACCCTAGGCTCAGAAAGTTGAAGCCAGTTCTTCGGGTGGCTCAGAGTAGCAGTGACAGGGGATGAGTGATATGTCCACTGTAAAATAGGTTAGCACCTATCACTGTTTGATGTACTATTGTTTTTGAAGTTATAGAGACATTCTTTAGAGACATTTATTTCCTTGTATGAATAGAGGAAACATAGCACACGCCCGTGTGAACCACCCACACTTCATGTTTAACTAGATTCTCAAAGTAAATGTTATTTATGTAGCCAAGTATAATACTAAAATCATTCATTATAACTTACTTCAAATGTTTATTTATGGGTTGAGTTTAATTGAGAACACACCCAGTTTGGTTATTAATTAGGATCTTAGCAGAATTTCCTAAAGTGAAATGTTATGAAGAAAGGGTTAATTCTGGCTGGTTGAATCTGAGCTTTGGGTGTTTCAGGTGTATTATTTATTTCTTTCTCTTGTCAGTAGATTAACATTTCTGCTAACTCATAGACAGCCGTGGGTTTTCAGAGTCTTAGTGAAGATTTAAAAAGAACATAGAAAATGGACTACAAACCACAGACTCCGTCTGTCACCTCAGGTGACTGTGATGGTAAACTATATCTTTGCACTCAGGGAAGCCAGCACCCACAGGAGTTGCTAGAGTGGGGCTCCCAGAGGTCTCAGAAATCCTGTCTCACCAACCATCCAAAACTTCTGTTCGGTCCACAGTTCTAGCTCACAGTCTTTGATGAACTTCTAGCCAGGAAGTGTCTTCTTTGTTTTGTTTTTGAGGCTGCTTCGTAGAACCCTGTGTGCACCAAGGAACATCACTACAGTGTGGAGGGACCCAAAGCCCCCATGGGAACTCTCCCATGAGCTCTGTAGCAAGGCAAGCACTTGCCTAAGGTGCTAGCTGATAATAACTTGTGACAGTACGTGTGTGTGTGTGTGTGTGTGTGTGTGTGTGTGTGTCTAGAGGTGCAGAGTGTGAAGGTATCTGTTGCTACATAGGTACATGCTGAGTATTCTACGTAGCAGATAGAAACCAGAATGTTGTAAGTCCCTGAAAAGCCAGATTCGCTAATTCTGTTCTGCAGACTTGTGAGTAGCCTTCCGCGGTCAGGAGGGATGGCTGGCAGGTGAGGCTAGTGGCCTCGTGTACTTTGCCTTTTCCCTCTTCTGTCAACTCACCTTTACTGGTAGTTTGTGGTCTACCTGACTGTCGAAGGCCAAGAAGATACTGCTGGCATTGTCTGTCCCAGACTTCCTGTTGTGCTGCTTCAACCAGATTTGTGTTTGTCTGAAGAGGTTTAATTTAAGCAGTTCATTTGTCCTCAGCCTTATGGAGGGTCAAATGTGACCAGAAACTCACCTTACTGCTGTTGGCTTTGGCAACATTAAATATAAAATGCCTCGGTGCTAAAGTGTTTGCAGACGCATGTTCCTCTCTGAAGTCAGTGTTTCAGTGCTTTGCGTTTGGAAATCTGGGGGTTCCCCCGAGAGGACAAACCCCGCTGACTTCATTTCCACAGTCCAGAAACTCTAATGCAAAACTGGGAAGTGTACTGGGGAGTCCTCTTCTACACAAAGGTCAGTGGGAGAATGATCAGATGCTAAAAAATAATTTCAGAGAGATAAAAACACATTTAGATAATCTTCTATCTTCTACGGAAAGTTTCAAGCCCTGGGAGCTGCTCTTCAGCTCTGGGTTGGATGCTGTTGTCTCTGACTGGTAGTTTACTCTATATATGGAAAGTAAAGAAACTAATGTTATTGAAAACAAAAGTAATGGTAAGGCTGTTCTAAAGTAAACCGAGGAGTAAGACTCCCCAGTGGGCATTTGTCTTCAGTATATACCTCTACCCCAAACTTAAATGATGATCTAGAGAATGAAGTCCAAGGCCAGCCTTTACTTTGTAGTGTAAGGAAATGTGAAACTGTGTCAAACTGGTATTAGGATATCTGTGGAGTGTGCGTATGTGCGTGTGTGTGTGTGTGTGTGTGTGCGTGTGTGTATCTTTCTGGCTGTGTGTCTATGTGCTTCTCTGTAGAGGCATGTTTGTGATGAAAGGCTGCTTTGAGTCATAATGTAGAGTTTCATTTTTGTGGTTTTTAGAACAAATATTTATTTGGAGATCTGCTATGGTAAGGGCCGTATGACTTACTTCTTTATGTCTAATGAAACTGATTGTCAAAGGACTAATAAACCTGGGTTTACAACATCATGAATACTTGATTATTGAAAATTAAGGGGGGGAAAAGTTCAAAAAAAATAAAGTGTGTTGGATTGAAACTTGGTTGTCTCTAAATTTTGTTGTTGTTTGACGTGACTCGAGGCACCAGAGTGGCCCATACATCAGCCCGATGTTGACTGTATCTACAGGCAGAATGTTCTGTGCAGAAATTATTATGACCACAGTTTAAGGAGCCCATTAAAGCATTTTTTTTCCTTATGAACTTCCTAAGAGATTTCTTTTAGGTAGTTTATCATTTACTCAAATTCAGCAGACTTTTAGACTGCGGAACTCTATCCTATCCTGTGTGACTTGACAGAGGGTGCTTACCTCTTCCTCTCTGGCTTCACAACACTCAGATATAATTTTAATGCTTGTGTGCACATGTCCCTCAGGGATGGAAGGCCAGAGGCCCCAGTTTGAATCCGCACCATGAGGAACTTTTATTGCTGTTCCCAGTTTCTGGGTTAAGGCAAGAAGAGTCCCGGAAGTAAACCACCAACCTGTGCCACTAGATGGAGTTAGTCCAGGTTTGCCTAACTTCCTGGGCTCCAGAGAAGAAGGTGGGGGCTAAGGTTAGCATGTTCTGCCTGTTGTTAGCAGAGCTGGCTCTGCTGAGAAGTCTGCAAAGGCGCCCCGCTCACTCTTCCACAGAGTTGCAAATACTGAGAAGGCTTCAAGCAAAGAAGTTCCTAAGGTGAGATGAGCAAACCTCTGCCAATGAATGAGTCAGAAGCCCTGCCCCCGCCCTGCTTCCAGACAGTCTGGACTCAGTCTCTGAAACGGATTTTGTGCTCGAACTTCACCTGGGTAGAAAAGGCGCCAGAATGTACATGTGCCTAAAACTGTCCAACCCCACATAACCCCTGCGTCAGAGTTATGGCGCCCAGAGGACAGCCAATGTATTTTGAGGTCATTGGTTTGTCCTTCAGCTCAGACATGATTTCGTTGTATTGAGGATATCCAAACTCTTTCCTACCAGGCATTCGAGATATACAGTCAGGTGTCAAATAGTTGCCCTACCTTACTGCAGGTCAGAGGTTGTGTCTCGTAAGTCTCACCACCTCGCCTCCCCCCCCCCCACACACCCCTCCCAGCCTCCGCTCATCCTCAGTGGGTGCTCTATTTTAATCAGACTAAAACTCCGAACTCTCCCACAGGAGTGAGAGCATGTGTTAGCTGTCTCTCTGTGTCCACCAAACGGTTCCACTTAACACGGTCCTCCAGGTCCAACCAACACTGGGTTTCGATGCCTCTCCCGACTCACAGGAGTTTCCCCGAATGTGCTGGCATCTGAAATTTCTGGGTGAGATGCGGGAGGTGAAAGAGACGGAAACAGCAGCATGAGTCACGGGCTGAAGCCCTGAGTAGATATATTTAGTCTGCTTTGAGCACTCTCGCTGGAAGGATGATTGTTCCATTCCGTGCTCCCCCTACACACCTCATGGCATGCTGAAGGGGTCACAACGGTCCCAAGTACCTTGGCTGGCATATGAGTGTGCATGTGCAACTGGGAGATCCTCTGCACCACAGTCACCAGGAAAACCATTCACACAGAAGTGAGGGATGCTGCCTCACTCTGAAGCTAGTGACTGTGAACTAGGACCAAAAACATTACTGTCTACTGGGTTTCCTAGCCCTCATACAGGGGAACTTCCCAAACTCCCAGGTTTGGAATCTTCCTTCTCCAACCCACAGGCCCAACGACGATGGTTCAAGGAACCACTTTGATTCTAGAAGATTTTAGCAGCTGTTCAAAATGGCGATGGTGTGTGCAGAGTACGGCAACAGGAGTTCTTGCATTTTCTGTAACCTGAACACACACACACACACACACACACACACACACACACACACACACACACACACACACGAATGACCTTGAGAAATGAGCAGTAAGAAGGGTTATAGACCTTGGCTACTTCATTTTCTTGTTTTAACTCCAGCTTTGGAGTTTTAAGTGTTATTGAAAAAGCATCTAGGTTCTTTTTTTTCTTTGTAAAGTTGCCAGCGAAGATGGTCTCCAAGGCTTCAGCACATATGAGCTGAAGACACGCTTTTAACTGCACGAAGTCAGCAGAGCCGTGAGATTCCCTGCTCACCTTTGATTTTAAGAGCCAGTGTTTGACACAGTTCCAATGTATGATAGCAACGCAAACGGTAGCGATCTGAAACAGCACTTGGGTCTGCTATGACTGAGATCTCAGGTACTGAGGAAAGGGCACGCTTGACCCGCGGGTCAAGATATGTTCCCGTCACACGCAATGCACGAGAGCAAGCACAAGCAAGCTGCAGGGTCTGGACACGAAAATGTCTTTAGCTGTACTCGATCGCCACCTAGTGTTCATTATGAAAAGCACATGCTCTACTATGCTCCTGACTTTAGATGGAAAGTCTTGGACCTTTTTCCTTCTGGGGAAAGCTATTAGAATTGACTAGTTCTCCTCAATCCTTGAACCGGGTTAACAAACATGGATGTGGGGGAGTGGAGGGGAAGGAAGGTACAGATTCCAAGCTGAGGGTTTGAAAAGTTTTCTGGTATGAGGGCTAGGAGATCCAGTAGAAAGTGGTATTTTTGGTCATAGTTCCCATAGCAGCTTGAAGTCTTTGTGTGATGTCTCTACTCCCTAATTATAAGAGTCTAATTTTTAAAGGTCGTTCTCTTTACTTGAGTGCACAGTGTCATGGGTGTCTTGATGGCCCACTGAGTGAGGTCACAGTAGGATGGTTCTTGAGTATGGGATGGGACTGGGAACTTGGAGAAGTCTCAAGAGGGCCTTAGGGGACTATTACAGTTCCCAACAGCAGCTTTGTGGGTCACAGGGGCCCCAGAGACCCAGGGTGGGGCATGCTTTGTTAGGGGATCTTACTCGATATACAAGAATGCATTGTCTTGCCCGGAAACCGGGAAAGGGAATAACACTCGAAATGTATATAAGAAATACTCAAGTTAATAAAAAAAAATGTAAAAAAAAAAAAAAGAATGCATTGTCTACAAACCTAGACTTTGTAAACACCCAACAAAATTTGACTCCATTGGGAAATTGAAGAGGCCACACCCTCCAGCCCTGCCCATTCCCCGTTCCAGAGAAGACCAAGAAGGTCTCAGGTGTAGTTTGAGATTGGTGGTGGTGTTTTTGACTCAGATGCCAAACATCTGCTCAACTGTGTTGGTAGCTGGCAGAAACCATCTAGGATGGGCCTTTGAAGGCCACAAACGCTCAGCAGAGTCCTGATATCTCCCAGGACAGTCTGGGATAAGAAAGTGCATCTGCTGAGCACTTGTCATTGTTAATCCAAAGTCCTTGTTAGTTTCTGTAAACGATTGTCACAGGTTTATGGGCTTAGAGAGCTTTTCTAAGGTCACAGTAATTATAAACGTTAGAGTTCAAAATGAACTTGGGGTAGCTTGCTTGTCTCTTTCTAGCAGGATCCCTCAGTCTCACTATGAAGTTGAGGAAGGACCTTGAACGCCTGCTCTTTCTGCTTCCACCTCCAAGTGCTTGCATTGTGGGTTCTCGGCACCACGTCACTTGCACAGCACTAGACACTCACCCCAAATTTTGTGTATGCTAGCCACGCACCCTGGCCCCTGAACTACACCCCCAGGATGTGTAGGTCTCCTTTAATGTCATGCTCACTGTTTTTCTTGCCAAACATGGCTTTATCTAGTGGGGCCCTGTAGACTACTCATTTTCTCTTCCCTGACTCTGTGTGTGTGTGTATGTGTGTGTGTGTGTGTGTGTGTTGTGTGAATGCTTATATGATGCACACGTTGTGTTTAAATGGGAGAAGCATAGAGCAGCAGGTCCTCTTCATCTTTTAAGTCCAGGGTAAGCAGGGACTGGAACACAGAGGTCAGCTTAGTCCTTCATGAGGTCACAGATCAAACGCTACCCCGGGGCAGGTAGTCTCTAAGGGTCCTTCCACCTCTTGAAGCAGGTTTGAAGCAGTTCTGCGGACATACGCCCTCTTTGCATGGGGGAGACTGCACAACTATTGACTGAACTGCACTGCAGTAGAATAGACATGTGGCCTCAGAAATATCTTACAGGAAAGGAAGAAGAAGATACCGCAGGGTCTCTGTCACACGTGGAAATTTTAAAAAAATGTCTATGGGAAGGTAGGGCAATGAGCACGGAAGCCTGAAAGGTCGCTGAAGAAATGTGGAGGCAGAGGGATATCTGGCTAGGGCACACACATGTGGAACCACACAGAGACTCTCTCTCATATACACAACTCACTTGCACTATTTAAAGAAAGAAGCATGGACTGAAGATACATTTCTGAACAAGATGCCCCCCAGAGCTTGCTTGCTGTGGACGATGCTCTGTGTGGATTCCTCCAGGACCAATGGGCAAGTCTTTGAACCCTTTGCTGTTTCCTCCTCCTTTCTTTCTTTCAGCCTCTAATCTAGACATTTCACACACTCTTAATTTCTTATCCTTAGGCCATTTCAAGAGTTTTTTTTCACAAAAGCATTTGGGATTTGTCATTATCAAATATGTGAGGTCTTGGGCAGCTAGACTTGCCTCAAAGCTCAGAGTTCCCTGTGAACTCGAGGTGCTGTTCGTGGTGAAACTGAAAGTTTGGACCCTCTGCAGCCTTCTCGGGTTGTGTAAGGAGACATTCTGCCTCTTCCTCTGGGCCGTTATGAGGCAAAATCAGAAAGGTACTAACCAGGGAGTGACTGACAGCATGTGGATTCTGCGGGCAGTTTGACAAGTGTGCTTACCACTCAGTCATGCAAGGTGAGACTTAGACTCAGCTAACTTCAAAGTGATGTGTGACCCCAAAAGCTGGCTTAAGTTCATTTCTCTGAAACGGGTAAAAAGTTTCAACACCTTTTATTTCCAGAAAATGTTGCTTCTAGACTTTCCTGAAGCCAGAATTGTTTTATAAAAAGTATCACAGAGTATTACATAGGATTAAAAAAAAATGGAGCATAGTATGCTTCCTAGTATCTCAATCTCTTTACAAAGCACAACATTCAGGACCATAAATATGTTAACTCTGTCACTCAGCAGATGACATCCGCATCTGACAGCTGGTTAGGCTTAACACATGTACAGACTCTTGTATACAGACGGAAAGTTAGCAAGGACTCAACTCGACCACATCAAGTTTTCTTGAAAAGTGTTTACTTTAAACACTTAAAGAAAAATATAACTTATCTACATGTTTGAATAGTCTAGAAGGAAAAACAAAGCCACCGTCAAGACCCTGTGGAGTTGAAGAGGACACGGAAACGTCTCAATGAGGTAATCCTTCCACTGTCTCTAAAAGTCCGACAGAAACTGAGTGAGCTCACGAGGACAGATTTTTCAAAAGCGGTTCTGAACTATGTCTTCTAGAAAACCACAGCTTGGGGATCATTTTAGGAATATTCGCACAGCACAATGTTTATGAAGTTAGCCTCCATTCTGGTGCACTCAAACTTTACAGCATTTGTGATTTTAGTTTATTAAAATCGTCTTATAGAAAGATAAGACTACACATATTTTTCCAATGCTTACGCTCACTGGTGAAACCAAGAAAAAAAGAGGAAGATTGAAATAAAGCAGTGTGCATCCTGTTTCTTCTTTCAAGAGGGCAAGCATTAGCAGGGCGAGCATCTATTTAGTAAGCACAGAGAGAGCAGCTCAATCTTGTTTTAGTTATTGCTTGCTCCCTCAGGGTTTATTTTTTACCACCAAAATTGTGAGTCATGCCTTTCTGCTAATCAACTTTAGCACGTCGAGGTAAAAACACATGCAATGCTTTGTGGGAAAAGCGTACGATAAGCAGTATGTTACCTATACTGTGTGTCCTTGCTGGGCGTCTATTCCTTTGCCCTGCCTAGGACAAAGTGTGCAACTCTGATAAGCCTGTTTAAAAGAAAAATACTAACACTACCAACCAAGCAGACACAGTATCCAAACTCAAAGTGCAAAATCACTGAACCAAAGGTGATGATGTTGAAGAATTACAGTGGTTAGAAACAAATTCCAACTCCGTTAGGCAGGCGGGGAAGATGTGCTCACAGACTCATCTGGGCATCAAGTTTTTAAAACTTACAAAGGCACAATTCTAGCCATTTTGACTGGATAGACTTTATATACTCATGTCCCTACAATATTCAAAAGATAATACTGTCTTAGTACCAAAAACAAAGCATCAACACAGAAAATTCGCACCCCCCCCCTTCTCGGTAAAACGGTGAATTACAATGAGTCTGTGTGTGAGCATCACCCGCACGTGCGCACATGAGCGTCTACGGTGCAAGCGTACCCGGGGGAGCTCAGAAGGTTGGGAGTCATGATTGCCACCACGAGTTAGTTTACTAATCAAAACATGGAAAGAAACATTGTTAGGCAACATGTAATCTAAGCAGAAGTGACTGGAGAGGAGGCGCTGCCTTCGAGACTTGGTGCCCACTCCTTTGTGCCATCCCCTCCATCTTGGCCAACATTCCTTCCACGTGGCTGGAGTGAACAGGCTGCTCCAAGTGGGACACATCGAACACCCGATGAACGGGAGTTCTGTCAGAGTGGACGAGAGGATGCAATTGATCTTCAAAAGCATGGTCCTCTGGCCCCGCATCGTGGGGACGCTTTTGTTGGTGCCGACCGATGGGCAACAGCTCTGTCATACCGTTGCCACTGACGTCACCTTCGGGGAGAAGCACCTCCCCCCGTCCTGGCTGCTCCTCAGTTTTTCTCCAGTGTTCAGAATTCAAACGATTCACTTCTGGAATGTCGTTATTCCATTCAAGTTTTCTCTCTGGACTCAACGTTGGTCTGTTCGGATGCAGGGTTTGGAGGTTGGCTGGCAAGGTCAAAGGAGGCGTTTCCCCAACCACATGACTTGGGTCTTCACCTGACTCTGCAGAAGCCATCTCTGCCGGCACCAAGAGCTCAGCAGAGGTGACTGGGAGGCCACCGCTTGGTGCAGTTGGAGTCCCATTTACTTGGTTTGGATCAGGGTGACTGTTCAGCAGTGCAAAGGCTCTGTGGACATCCCTCAGGTAATTGGTCCAGGCCTCCGGCCTCAGTCTAGGGTTAGATCTGTCCTCTTTGATGTCGTTTGCACCGGATAACTCCTCCAGGCCTTGCCAGTTGGTGTCTGAAGCGACACTGGACCAACTAACCTTCCCATCCATCCCATAACTGTCCTCTGTGAGAAGAGAAACCAAGGGACCTCGTTAGTGCAACAAAACATTTTTGACTTAGCCAGACAAGCACTGTAACTATTATATAGGTTAATCTGAACTGTAGAAATGGAAAGTAATCTCCCCCAGGAGCTGACTGTTCAAGAGTGACCTTTGCATACGAAGGTGACAGGAGGACAATAAAAACCAGAGACAGGGGAGACTGGGGATGGAGGTCAGTTGGGGAAGTGGTGCACGGCATGTACAAAAGCCTGGGTTTGATGCCTCGCACATGTAAAGCCAGTGACACTCCTGTAATCACGATACTCAGGGGGTCGAGGCAGGGGAATGAGAAACTCAAGACCGCCTTTGGCTCCGCTGGTGTGGAGATGGGAGTGGTACTGCTCTGCCCACTGCAGGGACAGTTTGCTTACCGGGCTTGCTTAGTGCTCAGTGTGATAACAGTCACAAGACAGAGCCATTTATACCAGGCAATGCACAGACTGCAAGATGTTCTAATTTAATTGGAAAATTCTCAGTGCAGTGTCTTTATTTTGCATTTCTCGGCACGCAGTTCAAAAACAAATCTTAAGCTTTGCAAGTGAGCTGCTCAGAAACCTTTCTTCATGGGCACAGTTCAAAAACAAATCTTAAGCTTTGCAAGTGAGCTGCTCAGAAACCTTTCTTCATGGGCACGGTCCTGCGTGGGCACAACTTCCAGGAAGCGTCTATGTGAGCAGGTTTTACATGCACAGAGCACACCAGCTTCCTTTCTGACAGTACAACACTGGGCTCAGAGGAGATTTAGAAAAGGGGACCCTAGATTAGTGAGATGAATTCCTCATAAAGGAAATCAGTAAGACCAATACAAAAATCCACACCTTTGATGAAACTGTAAGAGAGGGATCTGTAGTTTTCAGGTCACCTGGAAGCTAGAAAAAAAAAAAAGACTATAGATTCCGGACCCCGGCAGAGTTGTGAACCACGCTTTGGTACAAGCCTTGGGGAAAATGTAGGGAAGAGATGTGGAGACAAAGCTAAGGCCGACTTGAAGTGGCCTGGGAGAAAATGTCACCCCGTGCACGAGACACTGTCCAGAATCCTGGTGAGTCATGGCCCTGACAGCACGGGAGGGTACTGCAAGGGATTCAGGCTGGCAGTCGCTGGAAAGATGCTCTAGGGAGAAAGGAAACAAGGAAAGGAGGACACTTCCAGGAAGTGGGTGGGAGAGGAAGAGGGAAGTAAAGGGAAGGCATTTCAGGTCCATGGGAGGACCCAGGACTTCCAACTCTAGCCCTTAGTAATTCAATGGTAAGATTACATTATATTGGGCTATACTCACAGGAAACACACCCCCCAGCCCAGAAATCTTTGTAAAATCCCCAAATTAGTGAAACAAAAGCAAACTAGAACCTACACAAAATTACTGAAAGAAAATACGAAACAAGAATTTTAAAAAAGTATTCTCATGAAAAATGTCCCTGCCAAAAATCTTGACCCATTAACTGGCAAAACCCACAGTGTGGCCATGCTCGGTAGGGGTGTGAAACCATTTGCAGTAAGAAAATCAAGTTGGTAGCAAGAGTCCTACAGCCAGTCCAGCTCTTCTTCAGGTCCCCAAGGCTGTAGGAAAACAGTTTGAAACCAGGAGAAAACAAGGCAACTATTTGAAGGAATGAACCCCTTGCCAGGCATCAGAGATGGGGAGGGGAACAATTCTCTTCGTACAGAAGTCAGCACAGAAGATGCAAGGTGAAGTTCATGGACAGGTAACAGAAGAAGCCCTTCACCCCAGACAGCTCAGATGTCAGAAACAAGGATACTACTTGGACCTTTAGGTGTGCCTCTTGAGGCACGAGCTATGTGCATGACATGAGTGGACAAGGCCAGGGTTAGACCACTGGAGATGGCCCAAATCTAAAGTTACAACTCTTCAGTCATGTAAGAGCTGTCCTGTAGGACAACCAGAGAGGTAAGAGTCCAGATGGTCATGGGGAAGATGTCCCCAGGGCAAGAAGGCTTTGTACACAGCTAGCAGGTGGACCACACAGGGATCAAGGTGTCTCATGGGTCTGGACAGAAGCAGAGCCCTCCGGACTGAGCTTCTAGCCCTACAGGTACACGAAATGTTCAAAATATCAAAGGTTTGAAACAGAAAACACCATGCTATTGAGTTACAGAATTGAAACCAGGGAAACTTTCTGCTTCTGGGGACAAGCAGTGATTTCTTTTTTGTTTGTTTGTTTTATTTCAAGAACAAAACAAAATCCCGTTTTTCAAGACAGGGTTTCTCTGTGCAGCCCTGGCTGTCCTGAAACTGGTTCTCTGTAGTCCAGGCAGCCTCCAACTCAAAGAGATCCACCTGCCTCTGCTTCCCGAGAGCTGGGATTAAAGGCTTGCGTCATACCATCCAGCGGCCATTTCACCTTTTAAATGGATACATTGTATTAAATGGACACAGTCCACTGCATCGCACATTCAGAGTCCTGGTTCCACAGGGAATTGGCTTGAGAAGTTCATGTCGCTGCTGTATGAGGCAGTGGGAGAAGGCAATGACCTGAGAAACTGGTCACAGTGTCACCTCCAGCAAGGGAGGCTAAAAGAGGGTCCCCACTGGGCGGCTTTCAAGCTGTATAAAGAAGACTGAGCAGGGAAAGATGCTGGGGCAACTGTGCGATTCCTCAGGTCACCTCAGGCTTCTCTTCATCCAGCCCTTTACACGCAAATGCTTAACAACTGCTCTGGAAGCAACTGAAGCTGATCCAGCGGGCATAGAAAGCTGAAACAGAGCCATTTCTGCCAAAGACGTTACTGAAAACCACTCAGTAAGAAAGTATCTGGCCCATGTGGTTTCTCCGGAAGATGTTGCCCACCTATAGCTGTGAGCTCTGCAAATTGTTCTAGGAAACCACAAGGAAGAGAAAACATTTGATGAAGCAAGTATAACTCAGAGTACAGTAAGGCAGAACAGTGTCTCCCCTCACCCTCAGAAATGTCCACATCCAAGTCCACAGAAGCTCTGGGATTGCCTCTTTAGGAAGCAAAAGGAGTCTTACAAGTGTGGCCAAGTCATGTGTCTCGACAGCGCAATGACCAGGTAAAGCCAAGATAACCACTGGGGTCCTTTGGGAAGGAGATGGAGGTAGGGTAGTAAGAGCAGGAGATAGGACTCTGGAGTGCACAGGAGAGGAGGCAGAAAGAATAGATGATTATGTTACTGGCTTCCAAGATGAGGCAGTGGATAAGGAACAAATGAAGCCACTTAAACCAGAGAGGACAAAGAAAAAGAGGTCTCTGAAGCCCTGAATAAATGCAAGCCTATGGACACGCTGGTCTGAGGCCAGGAAGAGTCATGTTAGACGTCTTGTCTCTAGAAACTCAAGAGAATAAGTGCATGCTAGAGATACGTCAGTAAGTTGCTACGGCAACCCTAAGAGCCTAAAACCATGTTTGAAGAGTCGTGCTAGCACCAACAGAAGGAAGCCGATAGGCAGCCATTGCTGGTAAATGTGAGCCCCTTATAACTACTATAAAGAGCTCCATGCTATGTTAGAAAAGCATGAAGGCAGCCCAAAGGAATTTAGTCTGGGAATCAAAGGTTTGTCTTGTTGGATTTGGTCTGTGTATTGAAATGCTAAATTCTGTTTCAAGGTCTAGTTGTCCTGAGACAAACGAATTCCTTCATATGCCAGCTTTTTAAAAAACCTATTGGTTATATGACTGAATTTAAAAACTATTGGTTAAATAAAAATGGCTACGGCCAATTACTGGTGGGATTAAGGTAGGCAGGTTCTCAGTTACCCCGCTGTCTGTAGAGAGTAGGGATGACAAGGAAGGGAAAAAGGAGGAGAGGAGGAGGAGCTTAGAGAAGATGTGAACCAGCGGCACGCACCCAAGTGAAATACTCTCCCAGGACGCCAGACTGCTGGAACAGAAACAACCCAGGAGGAGTCAGACAGCAAGTTTTGGGGGTACACAGCTGGAGAAGTAGCCAGCTCAGCAGTTAGAAAAACAGATTGGGGTCCCCCTAGTGATTGCTAAAGGCACATAAATAAACCACAGTCCGAGTGTCATTGTTCTGTAAGCCAGATGGGGATAAGTTTAAATAAATTTTTCTCCATTATCTATTTTTTTAAAGCAGATCTATTAATGTAACTTACTCGTATATCTACAGAGAACAACTGTCCGAGTATCTCATAGATGGAGTTTGACAATTTCAATTCTCACGAATGGCAACAGTACTAACAAAGTAGCCGCTGACTGTTCCTTAGCATAAAGATGGTTTATACAACTTGGTTTCAAAGTGTATCTCCCAATGGGGCGCCCTAAAAGAGCCTTGTTAGGATCAAGGACAAAGTGAAATCACACTGAAGAATTAATCCCCTTGGGAGGCACCTTTTCACAGGTAAAAGAATGGACCTGATGCCCAGACAGCTCTGTAGCTATTGTGAACATTTCAAGTCCAGATCTGTGGCTTCTTTCCAGACCTCTCAAAAACAAAACAAACAAACGAACCCAAACAAAAAACCCTGGTACCCAGATATGGCTGCTTCTGAATGTTGGGTGTCAAAAATATAAGACGACACTGGACATATTTTAGGGCATCCAGCAGCGAGGTATTCAGGAACAATGGGAAACTTTCCAGAAAAACAACAGAGAGATCTTAAAGAGACACTAGTGACCGATCCACGGCCACTTCATTAGTAACAGCAAAAGAATATCTAGAGGAAAAAGGAGAAGCTTTGCTCTGTCCTCACACAAATGGCTATGTAGGTGAGGAGGGCAAGGAGTTCTTCATGGTAGAACATGACTTGAGAAACACAGGAGAAATGATGGAGCTGGGGAACCTCCATGTGCAGCCATCACGTTAGTAATGAATAACTAAAGGCTGGCGTGGGACTCAGGGATGGCGTACTCACTCCAACACCAGACAAGCACAATGAGCAATCAGGCAAAAACTCACAACTGCCAGCAAAACCTAGGAGGCTACCTGCATTACTGATGCTGTATAGTGGGCTAGCCTGGCAAACAACACATTAGCCAAAAAGCAAGGTTCCAGAGACGATAGCCCTAGGCACAGACAGCATGTTTTTATAATAGACCTGTTCCAAATAGACAACTCTCGTCTTGTTGTGAGAACTCAGGACTAGCCGAGAGGCATTTCAAGTCGAGAAGCATTTTATTAATCAACTGGCTGGTGGCCTATAGAATGTCATGACCAACAATGGAAAGTTGAGAAACTGTTCTGGTAGAGATGACATTGAAGAAAGGTGACAATTTATATGATGTATGATTCTGGATTGAATCCTGGGCCAGAAACAAAATGCTATAAGCATGACCTTATTAGAAGAGTTGGCAACATGTGGCTGCCGAATGTGGATTAGAAAGACACTGACTGATATTGATGGCCTGATGTTAGGTAGTTTACAACAGTTATGTGCAAAAGTGTTCTTGGGAAGTACATAGTAAAACATTTCTACACAGAGGGATTCGATGACTGAAAATGACTCAGAAATGAAGGAGAAGCTGTGTTTGTATGAGAAAGAGGAAATGAGAGACAAGAAGCAAACAGGGTGAAAGGTCTTGGAGCTACTCCAATAGCCTTTCTGCAAATGCTAAATCATATGAAGACAGAACATTAAAAATTACTAGACATTAGGGTGGCGGGTGATGTATCCTGGTTGATGGAGTGTGTGCCTAGCAGACATAGACGCCCAGGTTCAATCTCTAGTATCATATAAACAGGGTATGGTGGCGTATGCCCAGAATCTTAGCACTTAGAAGAAATAGGAGGATCGTAAATGCAAGGTAGTCCTCTGGGCACTGATTAATGAGTTCAAGGCCAGTGTGGATGCTCATCACCTGTGTCCTGGTCTGGCCTCTGACACTTCTCAGCACACAGAACCAGACTTCTCTATTGGACCATCTATTTAGAGAGCAAACATGTGGCTGGCTTTGTTCTGAAAAGCAAATCTTTAGAATAAATGTAAAGGATTTAAGTTACAGATAAGTCTCACCCCACCTTGGAAACAAGGAGGTCATAAAACCACTAGGAGAATTTCCACAATACAGCTTTTCCAGACGATATTTGTAAAATATTTTAGCTTATGTTTAAGATTGAATACCACACACTGTTCCCTCTCACAGGTTGCTTCATTCACACAAGTTGCTTTACATCCTGCATTCTGTTTACTAACAAATGCTCTCAGTCTGTGGAGTTTGTCACACAGCAAACGTGCACACACCCAGCCAGCGTGCACACAGCCTAGACTAGAACTGTAGGCAGCTTGGTATTACCATGGAGATGAATAGCTATGCCACCCACAACCATCCCACTAGCTATTGCTCTGCAGGAAGAGGAATCAGGCCCACTGTGGACAGAGAACAGAGGCCAAGGGTGGCTCTTACTGTAGTCTGTGGCCTAGAGGATTCAGTGAAGAGAACCAGGCAGCCGACCTGCACTATAAAGCCTCCATGAACTTCTCAGCAGCCCCGTAGTCACTGGCCTCTTGGCCACGTGGCCAAGTCCTCTGCGTGAACATCACAGCATGGCAGCGGAAGTGATGTTCATGCACGAAGGGAAAAAGAAACGTCCTGCCAGAGCTACCGATCCTTACCTCACACCGCGTCACAGTCAGAGCTTATGCTTTTGACGAGAATATTGACATCGAAAGGCACCCTGATCACACCTCTCAGCTCCTCCACCAACCTCCGGGGCCAGCATGTCCCACACTTCCCTTTAGAAGCAGCCCTTTGCTTCAGAGATGCTAAATGGTATCAGAAAAGGTGGCAGAGAGAAAGAAAACAAAGCCGGGATACTGGGGCCTTTTTACCGCCATTCCTCAATCCTCCATCTGCCCCTACACCTTGCCATATTCCTGTTTTCATTGTTTTGCTTCTCTGAGAAGGTATCAGTGTGGATAGTGCCAAGTAATTCAACTGCTTTGGTAGGAAGTGGCAACTTAAATGAGATCAGAGTTTGGACACACCAAAGCATCACTGATGGTGAAGATAGTACACACACACACACACACACACACACACACACACACACACACACACACACACACACGACACATTCCAGGTCAATTCCCTGAAGCAGAGGCTCAGGGTAGGAAAACAGCACTGGGTGACATTCTGACATTTCTGGACAATCAGTGGGCAACTTACTAGGTATATGGTCTCCTCCATGTGGGAGAGAAGGATGAGGGTTAAAGGGGTAAAGATCTCAAGATGAGGGCTATGTATGAGATTTCATGTGTCTGGACTTGTTCTGGTGATTTCTGGAAACTTCCGATCTGACCCAGAACACCCTGTGCCTAACCCCTGGCACCCTCTCTCAGTCCCCCTCATTCCTCAGAGTTCTCCCTATGACCATTGCTTTTGCCAACAAAGTTGATTAATGACTGTTCACAAGGAAATTCTTTGTTCTCCTCTGACTTCGACTTCAGAGTGGTCTCAAATTTCCCTCTGTCCCTTGTAAAAGTATTAGCAATATTCTTAAATGGAAAAAATATTTCCCACTTAGTCCTATGTAGCCTCTCTGCCCAACAGAACGAAGGGAAATCCCTGGATGTCCCCGAGGCCACCTCCCCTTTCTGGTCATGGCATTCCTTGCTTCAAAGCATCATTTGACAGACAAGCAAACAGGCATGGCATGCACAAGAGAGAGTCCATGCTCAGAGAGGCATCTTGTGGGGGGCAGATGCATTTACTGACAGCAGAATGATGGGCCATGAACCAGGGACTCGGTGGGAAGAAGGACATTGTTAGAACACACATGCACCATGACCTATGCTCTGTGCAAGCTAGTAAGAAACAAACTAGCTGAAATGATGGATCATGCAATTATGGGAAAAAAGCTGCTGAAAATTAAAACAAAACCAAAAACGTGTGAATACCTGTGTGGGTCATAGTTTCCTCCTTCTTTAGTTCCTGACATAAGGAAATACAAGAGGAATTGGTTAGCTTTAGAACTAATAGAACTTTCAGTATGCAGTTTCCTCGAATACAATAAATCCTAGAAAGAAACAGGCTGTGTTAAATACAGGCAGCATTGAAATCCATCGGAGATAGTCTTATTTATTATTTTCAGAAAGACTGAGTTCTGAGAATAAAAAGGTTTAAGGCAAAAAAAAATGTAAAAAAGAAAAAAAATTGGATTACGAAGAGAAAGCGGAGAGACAAGTGTTCATGTAATTCTGAGTAAATTTTAAATTTGAGGGGAGAGGGGTGCTTGAAAAACCAGGCCAACAATGATCTCCTGTAGGAACAGTCAGTAGGAAGGCCTGACCGGGACTGTCACTTGCCCATTGAGGATCCTGTCAGGTTCTCACAGTGGAGCTCTTAAGGAGCCACTCTTTCTGGGAGTGAAAGCAGCGTGTAATATTTGGCATAGATCCCAGGTCTACACAAGGTGGCTTTCCCCCCATTCATCTCTGGTTTTCTTTCTTTGATTTCTGGGAAAGGTCAATATAAAAGTACGATATTTCCAAAGCTTTAGACCGAACAAAGTAAGCGGCCAAAATACCTACTTTGCAGGCTGATTTTCCTGAGGTGTTAGTTAATGGGGAATTGAGGTGTGATCCTCGTGGGATTCTCATTGCTTGATCTGGGATCCCACAGACGTGGGAATGACCAGTGAGCAGGTTGATCCTTTTGGGAGAAGAACCTCGTTTCTCCCTTCAAGTCTGTGACAGCCCCCTCCCGCGTCAATTGAGATGTTTCAACACTTGGTCTCCATTTGGAGAAGCAATCTGGGGAGGTACGGAAGCTTTGGGGGTGTCGCTGGGGGTGTTCTGAGCATTTACAGTCTCACCTCACATGCTGTTCTCTGATTTTTGCGTGCGGTTCAGTTTCCTGCTTCATCCACCTTGCCTACCACTCACTACTACGTTTCCCTACAATGATGGACTCTTACCCACTTGGAACTGTGAATGGAAACGAACTTTTCCATGAGTGGCTTTTGGTCATGGTGTTTTATCACAGCAACAAAAAAAGTAACCAGCAAAAAGTGCCATAACCAAAAGGCTGTTGGTTTGATCTCTAGGGATGCTGTACACAAGGCTCTACACCAGAATCCTCAGAGCACGGGATGCTGTACACAAGGCTCTACACCAGGATCCTCAGAGCACGGGATGCTGTACACAAGGCTCTACACCAGGATCCTCAGAGCACGGAATGCTGTACACAAGGCTCTACACCAGGATCCTCAGAGGACGGGATGCTGTACACAAGGCTCTACACCAGGATCCTCAGAGCACAGGATGCTGTACACAAGGCTCTACACCAGGATCCTCAGAGCACAGGATGCTGTACACAAGGCTCTACACCAGGATCCTCAGAGCACAGGATGAGACACTGGCTCTACACCAGGATCCTCAGAGCACGGGATGAGACATGGCTGCATTAATGTGGTTTTCATCTGGGATGGGAAAAAATGGTTCACCGGTTAAGAGTGCATAGTGCTCTCCCAGGGGACAAGCATTTGGCTTGTTGCACCACATCAGGTGGCTTGCAGTTGCCTGTAACTCTGGCTCTAGGGGATGATAACCCAGGCCTCTTCTGGTCTGGCACTCATGTGCACAAACCCAAATACAGACTCAGACCTGTGCACATAATCAAAACCAGAGTGGGACGGGGAGGGCAGGTTCTTGCATGTATGCCAGGTCTTGGGACTCACACCCATAGTCTTTGAGAGATTGGCCATACACAGTAAGATGGAGGTCAGCCTCAGCTATGCACAGTAAGAATTGTCACTAACAATATGGGGCTCCTGGAAATGGTTTTCCAATGCCAGTGACTTCGGTTTGTCATCCTGTAGGGATGTCAGGGCCATCTGCAGTTCTTTTCCTTTCTCCCTTTTGCGGTGAGCTGACATTTACATTTTTATAGCAATGATACAGACTATGACTCTTTTCCTTAGCCAGGCACAGGCTGGATGGGCAGTTCAAAGAGCCACATCTGTATAAGCTCAAGGAGAAAGGCATCAGGCACACACAGCAGGACAGGGCCAGACATCTTCCCAGAGCCAATTCAGACTCTAATTTAATGAGCTTCCTAAATACTTTCTATTTTCAAATTGGAAACAGCGGCAAAAAAGGTAGCCATCCCAGGTATGGGGCTGATGAGGGTGGGGCGGTACGAATGACAGGCTGGAGCAGGACACTGTATGTCTACCACGTGACTGTAACAAGAAGAGCTTCTGCTGTCCCCACTGTTCAGGGCAATGGTAAGGACTCTCGAAAGCCTCAGCCTCACCTTTCCACAGATGCTTCTGTCAAAATAAAGACTTTCTGATAGAACAGACAGACACATGCAAGACATTGGAGGGACGCACTTACTCAGTCTTTCAGTAATTTCAGTTCCTCGGAACGGTACCCAGAGGGAGAGACTTAGAGATCAAATTACATTTGGAACTGTTTGCAGAGTTTCTCATAACATACAGTCCAAGTAGCCTAAACAATATGCTTATACCCTGAAATGCTTCAAATGGAGAAATACTGATAATACAAAACGATACTCTAAATGGAAGGGATTTTTCTTCTTACCAACGTCAAGGCTCTTGGGTCTTGGGTTGCACTGTTTATACCCTTGGCAGCTTCGGAGCTCCATCAGCTGTATGTGTAGCTGATTCAAGATGCCCCGTTCTACCGTGTGCACCGTGTTTGTAAGCTGTAGACGAAGAGGACAGGACAGAGGACTTCAGCTCGTGTCTGCTTATCTCATTCCCAGCCACCCTCATGGAATGAAACATATTGTCTTACCTGGTAAGGATCTGTGTTCATGTCAAAATACTCCAGAAAGCCAGTAGCAAACTCACAGAAGAGAAAATTGTGCGTCTCATTGACCGTACGCAAACACCAGTAGGTATTGTTGTTAGAACTCGTGCATGCACAGAAAGATCCCACTGTTGGAGAAGAGCAAAAAAAAAAGAAAGCACAAAGGGGAGAGTGAAAGGCTTCACAGGCTGGCTATGCCAATATTTCTCTACAAGCTTCTGGTTTCTGTCTTCTAAGTACTGGGGTTGTCTGTCAAAAACAACTACAGCCTTTCCTTCACGCAACCTGCCTGTGAAATCTGAAACCTCACTCAGGCTGAAACATGGTCAAGTCTCAGGCTGCTGACTAAGTGACCCTCCATAACTCTCAAAGGCAGTGGCCTCTAAAATGGGACAAGTGGCTAGAGTATTGGGGGAAGAGTACAAGATGGTTGTTTCATAAAGCAACAGAAGGAATGCCTTTGCCCTGACTCAGGGTCACAGCACATATGGAGGGACAGACAGCCTTAGATGGGGTGGAGCCATCTTGATGGACTTGGAGATAATGTCATTTGTAATTACAGAAGACTGCACTGCTCTTGTGTGTACAGAAGCACGCGTGTGAGCGTGTGTGTGTAGTCATGATCTTCTCTGCCCTCACTGCAGTTCCCGAATAACAACTCTGAGACTTAGCATTTATTAGTAGTGCCTGGGCTGTGAGCTTGGGCTTGTTCCCTGATTAGCTCATAACTGATACAGCCCATTTATCCTATTCCCTGTGTGGCCTGTGACTGGTTACCTCCACTCAGTTTCGTCTGTCCTCTCAGAGTCAGGGTGACAAGCCTTCCCACCTGACTACCTCCCAGCATTCCTTTCTCTGGCTACACGTTTCACCCTCTAATCCTGCCTCAGCTTACCAGATATCAGCTTTTTATGGACAAATGCTGCTTCCATATATGACTCAAGAGATTCTACATATGTATTCTCGTGTGTGTGTGTGTGTGTGTGTGTGAGTGTGTGTGTGTGAGTGTGTGTGTGTGTGTGAGTGTGTGTGTGAGTGTGTGTGTGTGAGTGTGTGTGTGTGAGTGTGTGTGTGAGTGTGTGTGTGTGTGAGTGTGTGTGTGAGTGTGTGAGTGTGTGTGTGTGAGTGTGTGTGTGTGAGTGTGTGTGTGTGTGAGTGTGTGTGTGTCTGTGTGTGTGTGTGAGTGTGTGTGTGTGAGTGTGTGTGTGTGTGTGTCTGTGTGTGTGTGTGAGTGTGTGTGTGTGTGTGAGTGTGTGTGTGTGTGTCTGTGTGTGTGTGTGTGAGTGTGTGTGTGTGTGAGTGTGTGTGTGTGTGTGTGTGTGTGTCTGTGTGTGTGTGTGTGTGTGTGTGTGTGTAGGTACACATGTGTATACATGGAGAGGACTGAGGACAACTTTCGGTGTCATTTCAGGTTTTTGAAACAGGATCTCTCTTTGGTCTGGAACTCCCTAAAGCAGTCTACACTGGTGGGCCACAAGCCCCAGGGAGCTGCCTGTTTCCCTCTCGCCAGCAGTGAGATTGCAACCATGTTTCCTGGCCTAGCATTTTATGAGTCCTGGGCATGATTTCAGGTCTTCATATCTACATGGCAAACACTTAACTTCTTAAATTTCCCCAAGACCTCTCGCTACAGTATTCTAATATGCAACGAGATTTGACTGTCAACATCTTTTGCACATAGGCTCCCTAGGTAGCTTGTAGAAAGTTACATCAAAGAAAGATACATCAAAATTTAAAACAAGCCATTTGTTCTTTTTGTAAAAGTGTGTGTGTGTAGGGGGTTAATGATGTGCTTTTTAGCAAATATTTCTTAAAACATTTAGGGTACGTGTACAGTAAATGGGATGGACTTCTGATGTAAGATGTTTGCATATCTCACCTCATTTAGATCTCTGGGGACTGTTAGACACCTTACTGCACCCATGTCCACATGTAGACAGATGGGAAACCTAAGGGCCAGCGTCAAGTAGATGATAACTGGTGGCAAGGGAATCTGGCTGGAAGCGAGGTTAACGTCAAGATGGACTACTGCCCTTTGCCATATTAGACACACGAGATCTGGTCCCCAAGCTAAAAGGGGATCAACGGATCTTTCCAACAGAGAAGAGGATCACAGTTTCAAATAGTTTAACAGACCAGATCTTTACCCACCACCGAGGGCTGCAACTTCCCGTGCCGACCCCCTCAACAGGGCTTACTGGTTTCAGCTGGTGAATCTGCACTCTGAGCTTTCGGCTGCCCAGCATAGGGGCTTGGACCATGGAGCCTAGGCTAGCCTCAGATCCCCCTGAGTGCCAGAAGAGTCTGGACAGTGATGCGTCAGCTACGAAAGCACACAGACAGTGGTCATGCTGATCCAAAGTCCCCTGTGTTCTGGGTTCTGCATGTACACCTCTCCTCCAGTCCAGAAACATTTTTACAAAAGGCTATCTGGGAAATGGGGAATACTGTCGTTTGTTTGATTTTTTTTTTTGTGCATAGAAAGCGCTCTCAGTATGTCATTCATAATTTATATTCTTTCTATGTGAACATTAGTTCATGTCTACCTATTGAAATCCAGGCAGCTGAACACTTTTAACTTATGTAGAAATTTACCAAATCAACAATCTAAGTGGGTTTTGAGCTTGCTTCATAAACCATTTGAGTATAATAACTTCTTTTGGCTCTGCACAAATAATTGATAAATCTCAAGGGTGTTAGAAATTTGACGGTTAATTTCAATAAATGACCGTTTAGTTAATGAAGGTATTAAACACTGAAGATCGTCACTGCCTCAGCATGCTTACGATGCAGCCGGTCCATCCGCAGCTGACCGAGTCTACCTTCCTTACATAACTATGACACCCTGTGTCCTTTGGTGCCTGGTATGACAGGCTGTGGGACTGAGACTTATAAAAAGGAACCACATTTTTTTTTGTGACCTCCAAAGGTTAAAATGAAAACTACCCTTAAGATGGCTTTGATATTATGAGTTAAGTTTTTTATAATACACAGATCAAGTTAGTGTAATAATGTAAGAAGAGCCTAATTAAATATGGTCAATGTGTTCATTTGTGTAACTTGTGGGCACATGATAAAAAAAGGACAGAAGTTTGGATCTCAGCACCCATGTAAAAAAGTGGGCGTCTCTTGAATGGTCTAACTGCAGTCCCACGTACCCAGCACCCTATTCTGTCCCCATACATATGTACATTTAGACAGACAGACCCATAGAGCAACAGAAACATGCAGACACACACACACACGCACATATAAATATAATTTAAATTTTTTAACTGAGAAGGAGGAAACGGCAGAACAGGACCGAGCATACTGTGTGGGTCTTTCCTATCTGTGCTAGTGTGTTGCTTTTTAAGAGGAAACAAGATGTCATTAGGAGGTCACTCTGACTCTGAAGGATGGTTTGCAGAGATGAGGAGAGGATGTGGGAGACCACACAGGAGGTTTGGCAGTGGCTGGGGCGTTGGCTTAGGCAGGCCTATGGCAGCTGACCTCCTAAAATAGACAGGCTGTAAGTCATCCTGCCCTGTTCTCAGGGGCTTCCCAGTCCCCCGTGCATCACAGGGCTTCCTTCCTCGTGACATCGCCACCAACTTCATTCCCACCTCTGACCCCTGCTCACGGGCTCACGCTGCTGCAACGCTGATCGCTTCCATTTGGACGATGTTCCTATGACTGTAGTTCTCAGCTTAACTGTCACCCTTTCAGAGAGACCCATTGCTGCAGTCGGGATGAGTGTCCCTCAAGGCCCCGCAGCAGTGTTATTGGGAAGCATCAAACCTTTCTGAGCGTGACCTAGAGGAGGGCTTATGTCCCTGGTGCGTAAGCTCTATGAGGATTGTAGGGCTCTGCCTTCCTTTCGTCTCTCTGCTTCCGAGGCACCGTGAAGTGGATAGATTCCTCTCTACCATGTGTTTCTACCTCGACACCTCACCACACGCTCAAAAGTAAGAGGGTCCATAGTTGGCCAAACAGAAACTAAATTTCTGGGCAGAAATGAGTGTTTTGCTCTTTTAGGTTGATGACATCATGTATTTTTGTCACAGTGGTGGGAAGATCTCACACACACACACACACACACACACACACACACACACACACCTTCCTTATCTCTAGAGTCCCTACAGAAACTTAATTTCACTCCAGAGCAACAAAGTATAACTGTGTTCTTGCTTGCTTCCCCCTTCTCACTAGAATTAAAGTGTGATAAGGAGAGACTCCCTCCTCCCTGAAATATAGAAGGCCTCAGAGATTTCCAAACTCCATTTCAGGAGCCACATTAAAAGCTGCATGCTGTGGCTAAGACCCACTTGGCCTCACTGTGATTGTGAACACACATGCAAACACAGACACAACTCACACAGTGGCAGGACTGAGAGGCACAAGCTGCCCAGGACTGGCCCTCCATATTCTCCTGAATGCTCTGGGGGAAGCTCCATAGGCCAGTTTGAGAAGCTACCTGGGTCCCCTCCACTGACCCTCACAAGGCTGGGGGTTTATCTGTGCTCCCAGTAAGCCTTCAGTTGGGTGGTGTGCCCTGTTTAGTGCACATGCTTAGTGCATACATGCTTCCTCCACTGCTTAGGGAAGGAACAGCATGCAGAGACCAGGGAAAGCAAACGAACTCTTTTCAAAAGGCACAACTAGTCCCTATCCTGTGCTGTTCAAAACAAAACAGAACACTTGTGTGGACCCAATGGTCTTCCATCAATGGGGACCAGGATAAGGAGGGCATGGGCCCTGGGCTTACTGAATCCTTACTGTGTTTTTATTCCTTTGAAGATAGCCGTATTAGAATTAAAGCAGAAGATGGATCTGGGGAAAGGTAGATGAAGGAGAGATATGGGGGTGGGGAAGAGAATCAGAATGTAATATATGAGACAAGAAAAAGTTAAAAAGAAAGAAAGAATTAAAGCAGAATTCAATCTTTTTTGGAACGAAGTGTCCCAGGCATTTATTGCTACCGACCTAACACAATCTGCCTCAGGAAGCCTCTGTGAAACCTCAAGGAGAGATTTGGTATCTTTAAACAAAAATACCAACGTTTCTAGGAATAAAAGCCAGAAAACTGTAGTCCTAGCATTTGGGAAGCTGAGGCTAAAGGACTGCAAAAAGGAAGCCAGCTTGGAATACAGACAGAGACCACATCTTTAAAAATCAGTGCAAAGGGCTGGAGAGATGGCTCAGTGGTTAAGAGTTCAAATCCCAGCAACCACATGGTGGCTCACAACCATCTGTAATGGGATCAATGCCCTCTTCTGGTGTGTCTGAAGACAGCTACCATTTACTCATACACATAAAATAAATTTTTAAAAAATCAGAGCAAAAATGAAAACAAACCCAAACAAAACAAAAAACCAAACCAAAACAAAGAAACAAACACCCCCCCTTCCCCCCCACAAGTTTCTAAAGACAAGTAATTTTTTCTTCTAGCACAGAATTGGGGCACAGAATGCGACATTTCCCATCTGGGTCCTCCTGGACTCACTGGTTTATCTGTGGGGCTCTCAGCCTACGTTAGAACAGTGCTCCCACTGCACTCCTGTGACTGTACCCCTGGAGACTCACAGTTCCAGAACGGGGCGGTCTGCCAGTGGTTGTTGTCGTGGGTGAAGCAGGTGAGGCCAGGCAGGCTGCACTCTTCTCCTTTTCTCTGACGTTTCTTCTCCTTCCTCTCCTTCTTCCTCCGACGATGCTCCTTGAACAGCTGCAGTTTGCTGTCCACCTCCTGGGCCGCAGCCTCCCTAGACCAAGACGAGGAATGTTCTTGATGACCAGAAAGTACTTTATGAGAAGAGGGATTGTTGTTCTGAGCCTTGCACTGACACATGAGCACGGGTGACCTCTGCTTCTCACAGAGGGCTTCAAACAGAGCCCGTGTCATGGAGGCGAACTGGCCCGGTGACAGCTCTCTAGAACTTCATTAAGCCTAACCGTGACTTGTTCCTAAAGCATCGAAAGAAAGGTTGTCACAGGAGTCAGGCCATCTTGCCAGCCACAACCCTTGGACAAACGATGTGCTCTCCCGATAGCTCGGTACACATCAGGCGGCCACAGAGTCAGTGAACGGTTGGTTGGACTGGACGGCTTGCAATGTGTGCGTTCAAATATCCTTTGGCAAATTATACATGATAACATTTTAAAATAAAGATTTTTATCATGTTTCTTTAAGATATTTATTTTCTGAGGATTCCATTTGTATGTACAATGAGATATGATCATAGCCACCCCTCATGCCCCTTCCACACCCCCACACCCACCCCACCCTCATCTGCCCCCTTTACACCCCACTCCCACACTACATGCCCCTTCACACCATCCCCCCACCCCAGAGCTCCCTTTGCACATGCTGCTTCCAACTCCACATCCTTCCTTTTCTCCTTAATAACCCACCGAGTCTGGTGCTGCAGCGTGGGCAGCCCTGAAGAAGAGAGACTCTCCAACCTCCCACAGCCGCCAACTGCAGCAGCAACTTGGTTAGGGTGGGCCCTGTGAACTCCACCCTCACCAGTGTTTTGTGGCTGGCTCGATCTTATGCCCACAATCACCTCCTGAGCATACAGCAATGTCATGTTCAAAGGATTCTCCTCATCCTCCACCCTCAGACTCTCTCCCCTTCCTTCCCATTCCCTGAGCCTTGGCAGGTGGGTCTGTTTTTCCACAGAGTTTAAATGTGGATGTTCAAGTACAAAGTTTCTCACACAAACAGCTTTTGCCATTGATTAAATGTCCGCGGGCTTCCTTACATCTTGAGAGGCCAGCACCACCACAAGTCATTCTGCTGAACTCCCTAATTTAGTCAGGGGTCTGTTACCCTCGGCCAAGTCCCACCACAGACCATCCTATGTGGAATGTAGTCATCCCTCCCATCCCCAGGGACAGCCCCGGGCCCAGTACACAGACAAACAGGAAGTCACTCACTTGAAGGGGTGAAGGTGGCTCTTCAGCTTCTCCTGTCGTTTGACACCTTTCTCTTTGTTGTAATAGCTGCAAGTCAGAGGGTTAGAACATGAATCTAATATATGTAACCTCTCATTGTATTAAATGGTTCATCACACATGCACACACACACACAGAAACACTCACACACTCACACATACACACACACTCACACACATACTCACATGTACTCACCCACACACTCACACAAAAATATATACACACACATACACGCACACTCACTCACAAATACACACACGCCAACACACACACTCACAGAAACACTCACATGCACGACAGGAAGTTATTCTTTTGCTGTTACTTCAGTGGGCGCCATGTTTAATTTGACTTAAGTGGGTGAGGCCAGTATGCCTCAAGGCAGTGCCTTCACACACAGCTTAATGAAACAGGCGGCCCTGAGCTCCTGTGTCCAGCTCATTTGCGTCAGGAGGCGCCCTGGGGAGCATGCTCACCTCTGCTTACCACAGCTACACTCCTCAGGCTTCCTTTTCTTTAGGTGTCCCCTCACTTCCCTTAAATTCTTAATTTTATCCTGTAGAACTTCAATCTGGAAAACATATAATCATACGACCTTCTAAGATCAGGACTTTTGTTAACAGAATGCCTTTCACCTTGTTGGCTGTACTCGGTAATTATGACTGTTTCTGGAAGAGCTGGGAACAACGAGTCTCGGAACAGATTTCTAGATTCCAACAAGTGTGCCTCGGAGACATTAACAGATACCTCTTTATAATTAAATAATTTTCTTAAAACATGCGAAAGACGTCAGATTCATCCTCCCACTCCCCACTCTTGCTTTTGGTAGGGCTGCCAATACGTCACTGGAGGAAGATTCAATCTCTTGGGGGGACTTTTAAGTATTTAGGCAATTACAAAAATGGCCTGTCCCTTCAGTCACAGAGGGATAAGGAACTGAGCACACAGCCGTGTGGATAGCATGCCGTTTGTCTGTATGTTTATGGTATATGTTATGGCATGGAACCCCCTTGCTTACAATTGCCAAGCTCTACCCAGCCCCAAGGCTGACCTCTTTATCGATGTAGGCCTTGTGGTCCTTCCACGCTCTGGCCGACTGGTACAGCTCCCTCTCACAATGGATTGTGTCATTTGGAAGAATAAAGCATCTGCAAAATCAAAGAGTACCCAGAGAAACAGGGTTATGCTTAAATATCAACAAGCAAATAAATACAAGAGAGTAGCGAGCCACTCAGTACCCTTCACCCTCTTCCTGTAGATACAAGCACTGAGCTCAAGGATAAATGAGAATGGGTCCTGGCCACTGGCTGGACCTTGCCACACCTTTTCACATTCATCCTCCCTTGAACAGGATCCACTCCCCAAACCAGCTTTTAAAGTGCCAGCAAGTGCACACAGGAAAAATAAAATGTGCATGTTTATGCACATGCGTGTTTGTGTGCGTTATCATGTGTGTGTATGTGTATATAGATTTTCAAATTCAAAATGGCATCTCAGAAGTAATATATCAGTCCATCATTCGCTTTAAAGAAAGAAAAACCTCAAAGAGTGCACTAACACTCTGGTGCTTCGCTTCTGTTTGCTGGGCTGAGGCTCTAACCCGGGCTCTGGCTAGACAAGCGCTTTACACTGGGCTGCACTAGACCTTTGGATTCTCCACCTTTTTCTTTTCATGTATCTCAGGCAGGACTTGAACTTCCGACCCTGCTGAACACTGGGCACCGGGATCATAGATCTGCTCCACGATGTCTAGTTTAAATGGTGCTGGGAACAACTCCAGATTCCAGGGCTTATTTACTTGCTTATGAAGTTTTACTTATGTGCATGCATGTTTTATCTGCATGTATGTCTGTGCCTCAGGTACATGTGGTATCTGTGGAATTCAGATGTGGGTGTTGGCGCCCCTGATATGGGTTGCAGACAGTTGTGAACCTCTACGTGGGTGCCGGGAACCAAACCTGGCTCTTCTAGAAGAGTAGCTAGTGTTCCTAATCTCCGAGCCAACTTCCCAGCCCCTACTCTTGGCTTCTTGCAAACGAGGTAAAGGTTCTGAAAACCCAGCTGCTTTTCCTCCCACCATTAAGCTTTGCAACAAAATAACAGCCCAATGGATACATAGGGGTGGGTATGGGCATGTAACTCTGACAAACCTAGATCTGGGAGCACTCACTCCACTCCATGGCACCCCATGCTGATACCACTGGGGACAAAATAGAGATCTAATAAAAAAGATCTTTAAAAAAAAAGAGTAGATACGTTTGAGGAGGCACTGAAGAGCCATGTGAGTGTTCTGACCTATGATATTGGTGTTTGTTTTCTGTCTGTCCGATTTCCAAAAGCCCCTGTTTCTGCCTGAAGCAGGTCAGATTGTTCTGTATCTTACATGTCTAATCTGGGTCCACAATCATTTTCTAGAAGATTCATTGGCATCCACTGATCTACTTTAAGGTGTGCTTCAATTCTGAGGCCTGATTCTGTAATGCTCTAAATCAGGAGGACCACAGTGCAGCGAAGAACCCCACAGAAGTCCTCAAAATTGTTTCCTGCTATTTGCAGAGTCTTCTGTAGGCAATGACTTGGGGGTGGAAATTCCACCTATGCTTGCTAAGTGGAGATCTGACAGAATCGCTCTGCAATAGTGCAGGTCTCTGAGGGTTCCAGCTCCTCCTTGCCTTCGTGCGCCCCTTGTGCACGCAAGCCTTTGAGCACTGCATTTCCGAGTGATACTGTGTTGTTTTTCAAAGTGCAATGGTGACTGTACAGGGTGTGAAGTCGTAGCGCCCTCCACCCTGCGAACTCCAAGAGGAGACTCACTTGTGTGTCACCCGGACAGTGGTGGGTAACCCCACAGCACTGTTGCTGTCTGCCAGCATCTCATTCCTGAAGTCACCAGCAGCAGCCTGGTGGCCTCCGAAGCCCTGGTGGCCCTCATCATGGCGCTTAGCAACGCTCCTTGGCGGTAACACTTGCAATTCTTCTTCCTCCAGATTTATGTCATATATTTCACCTTCGAATTCAACCGACAGGGACCGAGTCTGCCTGGTGTGCACAAATCTGGGCTTATACTCTGGAATGAGAGGGAAGGCCATTACCACAGAGGAGCAGATGTGGGTGGGAGGGAACAGCATCACCGGTCACCATGGAATCTTACAAAGGGACATGCAGTGCAGGCTGCATGGCCATCAGGCACCTTGGTCCTGGTTGTGTCCTGTGATAGATGCCACACTTCTCTGGTCTCAGGCCCTTCCTTTGTCAGGGGCGCTAGCAGGCTATAAGCTGCCACATTTAGGTTTCAGTATGAATGGCTAAGGCAGATAGCATAGAACTACAGAGTGCCTGTCACTATTTATAATGGTCATTTTTCCTTAGCTTCAGTTGTCCTTTGTATACCGTATATCTATCTTGAATCCATAATCTTGAAATGCAAGTATTGTCATAGTAATCTTTGCACTGGAAAAAAAAAAGGATGAGCTATGAAACATGAATTGGTTCTGTCATCCTCTCTTCGTGAGGGAACTGAAGCCTTGAGTTTTGCGAGCCCTTCCCTAGAGCCTGGATGCTCTGGGTCCTAGAGCCTGGAGTCACTGTCTCACCTTACAGCTTCATCACTGCTTTGAGCTGTTTTTTCAAAAAGACAACCCCTCTAAACACTTCATGTTCACACAAGTACAGGGCAGCGCTTTAAAACTATTAAATTTGTGATAGTCTGCCTCAGCCATGTAACATTTTAAACACTCACCCGTGACTACGGGATGTTGCCTAATGCTCACTAGGTCCTGCGTAAGGGTGCACGCTCTGACCCCTGTTTACGGCCTGGGCTTTGTCAGGTACACTCCTCGTCCTGTCTCTCCAGCTTCCCGAGTCAGGAAGAAGAGTCTCGGAGATGGGGGCATAGCGACTGTCAGCCTGCTCCCTACAGGACCCCTTGGTTTCCAGGTGAGGGAGTGGCTGGCATGACATCACGTCAGGAAAGGAGGAAACCTGCTCCCGTTCTAGGACACAGTTTGAAAACTTTCTGGCAGGGGAGACTATTCCTGCTGCTAAGTGGGATGTTTGTATCAGGGGACCTTGTCCCTTATTAATTTTATCTTTGATTATTTTGTCTAGTTTAAATGTGAAATATCCTTCCAGGAGGAAAAACAATCCTATAATTCTGTGGCACTGGCTATGAACCACTTTAAGAATTTGTGGTTACAGATAAGGGATTCATGATCCCAAAGTCCATTCTGTTCAGCACAAAAATTCTTCTCTAAGGAACTCTGATTCCCTTAAGTGATTTGGGTTCACTTTTTGGACACAAGTTTAAACAGAACTCAACTTGTTTCCTAACACAGAAAAGGCACAGATTTGAGCCACTTCTAAAGCTTACCACTAGGTGGCAGCAGACACTCATCCTTCAGTAGACGGTCCTCCTGTTTTCTGAAGTCTATAACCTCATGTGTCAATCACAATTACACGAGGATTTTTACTAAAGAAATTTTAGGCAGTTAAGTATATGCTGTACTGGGTTCAACAAATTTGGTACTGCCACTCAGCAAGATACAACCGTGTGACAACCTTTAAAGATACGTGTAGTCTAAAACATGAACAGTATGCATTTAATAACTGCTCTCGTCTTCCCTCTAAGTTTAAACACACACGATCTGATACCTCAAATTTAACTTTTAAGGCAACGTAAGGCAGGCATATCAGAACATCACCATGAAGGTAAAGTCAAATGGATCTAAACCTCCGCCATTGGCCTATGAAATACCCCCTGAAGCCCTTTCATGTGTGTGGCTGCTCCGGGCCCTGTGACGTCACAAAGTGTAATTTTATCCTATGCTAAGTGAAAATGCTTGCAAAGTAGAATTTCTAGCCGATCTTTTCTATCTTACTTTGAGCAGTGATTTTTGCTTTTATCCTGAACTCCAAGCACCTATAGCATCTAATTTGTGTGTGTGTATAGTAGGGGAGCTTGTCTTGAAAAGGGATCCGCCTGCCGCTGTGGGAGGTCGAGAGGTTCGGCTTACTTGGTGTTCCCTGGTTCCTCAGGAACTGCCTTTCTTTCTTTCTCTGGCTTCTGCTCGGGCGATAACCAGACTCCCTACAATGGCACTCTTTGTCTTTGTCCTGCAATCCTCGAGAGTAGAGGTTGCGTGCGTTCTGTCGGACGGTGAGCAGGTCGCTGGGTCCCTTACACTTGTGGATTCGAAGCTTGCCGGATGTGTCCTCGATGCACTGCCAGTTCTGTAAGAGCAGTTGGCAGTCCAGAGCCAGGTGTTATTAAGCACCCTAGCACTAACTAGGTGTCCGTCTGTCTGTTCCCCCACCCTCTCCTCCCCATCCCCCACACCCACCCGGTCCTGTCCCTCGCTGGTAATACCATTAAGGAGCATAAATGAGACGGCTTTTAAGTGACCCTGCTCTCAGTTCTATTTCGTTTGTGGCAGGCACATACAGATGACAATGACATCACTGGGAATCAGAACTGCCTTGATGACACGGGAGCTGATAAATGGATCCTCGGCCCCCAGACTAAACAGTCTTGAATGAACCGTGTTAAAGCCCTTAGTGTCCTGACACGGAGCCAGCTGTCAGCGCTGCTTCCACCAGGACCCGGAACCGCCCCATTTGTTCTGGAAAAACAAACTTGCCTGCTTTGTTCTCTGCCTCTGGGTTTCTAACGTGAGCCTGGGCAGAGAGGCAGAGGAGCAAGACAGAGAGGAATTTAATTTGGGGCCATTTGGGCAGAGCCAGCTCTGGGTACCCCAGACGTTGGTAAACTCATCCGGCTTTCTTTTGATTTTCCTTCTTCTCCTACAAACTCTGCCGGCCCACAGCATGCGGTGCACCCCAGGGAGACGGAGTCCACCTTCCCAAAAATGCGACCCGCAGGTTGGAGGTTGGAGGGGGTGGGGGTAGGGGTGGGGGGTCGCACTGGGCTTCCTAGCTCCTGTTTTGTACTGAGTTGTGGGAAAGCAGCAAGTTCACAGTTCTGGTTCCAACAATGTCTCTTCACCCCAGGAGGCCTCTCAGAAGGCCCTCTCCATTCTAAAGCACCAATAACGTCTTTGCATTTCTCTCTCACAAGCCCTAAAGTACTCATTGGTCAGTAGGAAGAATCCAGCCTTCATTTGAAGCTGTATTAGCAGGACAACAGAGTGAGCACTGATAAGGACTAGCACTGTTAAATGAATCCTTTTCTCCCTCCGGCATGCAGGCTGTGGGATAGTATTTGGATTTCAAGGCATAGGTTTTTAAGTTGAGGCCAGCGCAATATGCTTGCATTCTAAAGATCCATGCTGCTTGTGCCACCCATGCTTTCAGATGTCTTAAAATAAGTCCCGTCTTTAATGGTGGTACACACCTTTAATCCTAGCTCTTGGGAAGTAGAGGTCGGTGGATCTGAGTTCAACGCCAGACCAGTCTACAGAGTAAGTTTCAGAACAACCAGAACAGATAGCGAAACCCTGTCTCAAAACCCAAAAAAAGTCATGTGTAAAAAGGATTCCCACTGTAGTACCGTCTATGAGGATCTCATATCTCCCACTCCCTCTGCTAAGCCAATACCACTAGGAGGTGTCTCAGAAGCATAGATCTCTGATGTAAAAAAGTTTGACCAAGGAACATGATGGCCCTGTCAGCAGATAAGTGAAATGGGTCGTAAATCACACACAAGCCTTCACTGTGGACAAGGGCTCTGCGTAACCATCCATTTTCATGGGGCAAGTTGCATGTCTGTGCTACATGTTTAATACTTGAGCCACACCGGGCCTTCTACACCCACGCCCCAGGATCTAGACTCATGCTATGTTCCCAGTGAGCCCGCCACACCTCTGGTGTTTCCGAGTAGTTATTTCGAGCCCTGTCAGCTTCGTCTCTTTTCAGGCTTTGCCTGGAGTGCGTTGAACCTTCAAGGTCTTCACAGAGAAGAGCAGGCTGCTGAAGCAATGGTAGCCAAGACCCAAGCAAGTCAGGAAAGGGCAACACGAGCCACGGCAATGCGAGGACCAAGTTGCAGAAGATGGAGTTGAGGCTGGAGGAGGGCTCAGGGACTAAGAGCACTTTCTGCTCTTCTAGAACATCCAGTTCAGTTCCCAGCATCCACCTGGACCAGGCAGCTCACATCCACCACAGAACTCCAGTCTCAGGGGATCCCACACTCTGTCCTCTCTAGACACCAGGCACACAGGTGTTGTACACAAACTCATAGAGCCACAACACAGACACACACACACACACACAGACACACACACACAGACATACACAGACACACACACACACAGACTCACACACACACAGACTCACACACACACACACTCTCTCACACACACAGACACACACACACAGACTCACACACAGACACACACACACAGACACACACACACAGACTCACACACACAGACACAGACACACACACAGACTCTCTCACACACACAGACAGACACACACACAGACACACACACAGACACACACACACAGACACACACACAGACTCATACACACACAGACACAGACACACACACAGACTCTCTCACACACACACAGACACAGACACACATACACACAGACACAGACACACAGACTCACACACACAGACACACACACAGACTCTCTCACACACACACAGACACAGACACACAGACACACAGACACAGACACACAGACTCACACACACAGACACACACACAGACTCTCTCACACACACACAGACTCACACACACACAGACACACACACAGACAGACACAGACACACACACAGACAGACACACACAGACAGACACACACACAGACACAGACACACACACAGACACAGACACACACACAGACACACACACACACACACACACACACACACACACACACACACAAAACCAGCAAGTCTGGTGGCTGGTGCCTGTATTCTCAGCACTCAAGAAGCTGAGGCAGGAGGATTTTAAGTCTGGAGGCAGCTTGAACTGTAAGACTCTGCCTCAAACAAACAAACAAACAAAAATATGAGATAAATTTGTTTAGGCCCAATTCAACTATGCCACCAAGCTGTGAGTGGCAACTTTGACTAGACAATACTGGTACTTGTAATTCGAATCCTAGACGATTCTAATGCCTTTCACGGACCTCGTTGCCCCTGGAGTCTTTGCTGGGGGAATCAGCAAAAGGGAACTATTTAAGTCTGTGAAGAGGACACAGACATTTGGGGTTTGATGTATAAGCATGGAAGGATGTGTCTAAAAATGTGCAGATGCAATTGGTTCAAAAACGATTCTGGCAGGACACGTCTGCAGGTCAGGATGTGTGCTCTGTTTATAGGGAATCATTTTGCCTGCCTTTTCGGTTAGTGGACAGATGACCGAGTCTGCTCCAGAACTCCACATGTAAAGCAGAGTTCAGTGATTTGTAGGCAGGGCTTGGTGGCACTCTGAGGGTGGATCATGGAGCGTGAATAGGGAGCACAAAGAAGTTTTCCAAAGCTGAAAGACACGTTCACCATGAAATGACTGCACACTATATAGAGTTCTTATCATTGGTAAGTACAGCCAAAAGAGATAACTTTTCATACTTTGAAAATTTGAGGATAGTGATTCAGTGTGTCTGTTTCTGTCTTAAATCCATCTGGACGGTCTCCACACCCAGCGTTTGCAAATGCCTAAGGCCTGGAGGAGCAGAAGGAGTGGGCAGTGGCTCTGTTCACAGCCAAGGACCAGCCAGAGGAATGCTCCAGCATCTGACACTGAAAAACACGGCTGGGTTTATTCCTAAAAGGCAAGGTCTGTCTGGGATTCCAATTCACACCATCTCTGCTCAAACAGCAATCATTTCCGAGACTTGGTTGGTCTCGGCTCCTGTTTTGAAGTGATCCTCCTGCCTCGGCCTCCTGCAACTGGGGCTGCCTGTGTATGCCGCCACACCTGGTCAGATAGTAACAACTGAACCCCAGGACTGTGGTACGAACTTCCTCAAGGTTTCTCAGCCACAACACATTACAGGCTTTCTGCCTTCGTTTTTCTTTCTGACTGAGAGGAGCTGATGGTACAAGCAGCTTCTTGTAGAGCACAAAGGTGAGTGTAGAATTTCTAGTGACCGCGTAGATTTGGAATCTAGCCCATTTTGCCATCAGCCAAATTCCTCATGGATTTCCAGTGAAAAAGGAATAGAATTCCTTCCTGAGGAGTGAATTGAAGAATTTTACTGTCTGGTACTGTTTCTGGATCAGACAAAATATATCATACAAAGCCAAACACACACATACACATATATATCTGCATGTATTGAATGTTCTCTCTCTCTCTCTCTCTCTCTCTCTCTCTCTCTCTCTCTCTCACACACACACACACACACACACACACACACACACCACACTCTTGAACTTCTATACACCACAGCTATAGACATACATACATCTATACATACATTTGGATAAGGCAATATCTATTGACAAAAATTCAATTGTCTTTTCTCCCACGGACTGTCTGAAGAAGTCACAGACCCTGCTATGTAGAGTAATGAGCTAGAGGCTTAGGGAAGCATCCCAGGGCAAGCATACCAGGAATTTTAATGAAACAAAATTACCACTTCTGTGTTCCTTATCATGATAATTTTTATGACTGCAATAAAACCTTGAAACAGCTGCCAATAAAATTGGGGCTTCACCTGGAGAGTTTATAGGTGAAATCGGAGAAAGGGAACTTAAGAGACTTATTCTGGAATGAGGACTGCAAGCTGTGTAATGGTCAGAAGAAGAAGGTGTTTGCCCCATGGCCCTTCCCCAGCTCGAACCTGGCAGAGGCACTGGCCGAGGGAACATGGTGTCTGCTGTGTTCGTCAAGCATCCCCACAGACACTTGGTTGTTTCTGGCCAGCTTTGACCTACTCCTGAGGCTTCTGGGTAAATCAGTTCAGCACTATACCGGCTATTCAGACATCACCCCTGCTTTCTGGAGTAAGACCATTTCAATCCTCATTCTATTTTCTGACTGGTAAGTTTGTGTCAATAATTTATCATTGCCCCTCCCCAAGGGTTCTTGATACTTATACTCAGCAATGTACTGGGTAAAATTATTGTTAAATCCCTCTTTTCATTGTTATTTTAGCCTCGCCAATTCTATCAACTTGGAAATTAAGGGCAAGGACCACGTGTCACGCTCTGGAATTGTCCTCTACACTTATCCCAGTGGAGCACCACAGGGTTTGGTAATCACAAATTCAGGTTGAGGGTTGTTTGCATCTGCCTGTGTGTAAATGCTCAGTGAAGAAGATGGCCTGGTTATTTTGGCACAAGGGCACTGTGTGCAGCTAGATTGGAAGAATCGAATCAAATTCAAAAGACATCACAGACATTTTGAAAACATTTTCATTCATCATCTCTACCGTCTACGCTGCCAAATGCTTCTGGGAGGCTAGGAGCTGCTCCCATGAACGGAGTCACGCAATCCTTACAAGTACGCAGTGGGCTGCCTCTGCTCAGTTACCTATGGTCTGTGCTGGACTAGGGACCGTTTTCTTTACATCAGAGTAGCTGGACAGAAAGTTCTAAGTTAGAGAAGCCGGGATGCCATTGCCCTGCTGTCCTGTGAGTGTGAGGGAGCTGGGTTGGTTCAGGAGCTGAGTGGAAACACAGAGCCCAGGAACCGCTCACCCGGGAAGGACGGGAAGGGTGCTCAGTTCAGCTAAGGCTGCTGCTACATCTTGTGACTGATGTGTCATTCTTATCACAGTTGGAAGTAACATGCACTCGAGGAGTGGGAGCCACTTTTAATAGAGTTAACTATCAGGTTGGGTGTCTGAAAAATCAATTTTAGTTGTCTTTTGCTCCTAACTCTATGTCTTTAAGCAAATGACAGCACCTCCGTTTCCTTCCAAAGTCTATATCTGGTAAAATAATATCTGATTCTCCTAGTGAGATGATTTGTTATAAAAATTACTGAGTGCTTTGGGTTCTAAAGAGAAGATGTGGTACCTGGAGCCAGGCCAATGTTGGCAGAATCGATTTCAAAACGAGCTGATCTAGTCACTGGCTAACTTATATTCTGGCTAAAACTCTGGAATATATCAATTATTATTTTGTGGGGAAAGCAATTTTTAATTGATTGTGTGTGTGTGTGTGTGTGTGTGTGTGTTTGTGTACGCGCCTGTGCGCATGTATGTGTCATAGAACTTGTGTGGAGGTCAGAGGATAACTTGCAGGAATTAAAGCACCCCTTCCATGATACTGAACTGGGGATGTTGGGAAGGGTGGTGGCTCTTTTCACTCATTGACCCAGCTCACTGGCCCACATATGTATGAAAAGGCAAGGCTTTAACGTGTACCCCCCAATACTCCTGAATTCCTGGACTCAGTCACCTTCCTATCTCAGGCTCCCGGAGGCTGGCACTGGTGGGCTGGGCTATCAGGCCAGAGAGGTGTATGGCCTTAATTCACACAGATCTGGGTTGAACTTAGATTTCCAGTTCTGTTTTGGTCAACTGACTTTTCCTTCTTTGCCTCAGTCTCGCTGTATGTAAATTAGGCATTGAACACCTAGCCCAATATTTAGCAATGTTGTGACTCTGGTTACTTTTTGCTGGAGTAATCACTAGGTAATCATCCTGGTTTCTACGTCCTGGACCTCATATATCCCTCAGATTGCCTTGATTTACACCCCAGCATATGCTTGCCTGACTAGATAAAAAGCTTGGCTTTATATACACAAGCTAATTTTCTAAAGTGTGTCTTAATACGTATCACAATACAGGTCAAATCATGTACTCTGAGATACAGTGACAATGTAGTAGTTTTGTGATAACTTAATTACCTGTTGGTGGCAGTGCACCGAAAGTTTCAAACTGAATGTTGGGAAGAGAAAGATCCTATACATATTTCTTTCCAAATCACGACTTAGCTCAAGTCAATGACAACATTTCTCAGGAACATGAACTAGAGTCATTTACCAAGAAGAGTTAGCTGCCACTGTCTTGAGATGAGGTGGGATGGGTGGAGGAAGGGGAGAGGTAGAAAGGAAGGAGAAACAGAGAAGGGCAATTTCCACATAGACAATCATCTGTCTGAGGCAATGCTGAGAGTGGGGAAAGCTCTAGCACTTAGGTCAAGCAGAAGACTGAACAGACCAAAGCATTCGTGCAGGGCTAGCATGGGCCAAGGCATCAAATTCAGGCGCCAGCTTACACCTAAATCCACATAACCTTTGCTGTGGGTGGCTCAGCCATGTCTGCACAGCAAAAGCACTGAGAGAGAAAAGTGACTTGCCCAAGGGTGTGTAGACAGCAACGCAATCCCAAGGTTTGTGAACAACTGAGAACAAAAAGAAAACTAAAGCACAAAGGTGGAGGCCCCTGGGGGTGTGGCAGACTCGAGTGGGGGTGAGGCAGTGCATGGGGAGTGAGGCGGTGTATGGGGGTGGGGTTCATAACTCGAACCCTTGGGATGTTGAGGTAAGAGGACAGAGTTTAGGTTAGCCAGGGCTACATACATGTGGAGACCTTGTCCTGTGGAACAAACAGAAACAAAGCAAAAGAGCTCTGAACAATGAGAGAATGAGAAATCGCCCAGATGCCTCGGTGTCACCCACACACCTTTCACCTGGCTACTCTCTGGGAAGACATACATTGATAGCTTTCAGAGCTCACCTTCAGAGTTTACACAGGAGCACACATGTGTTTATGAGGAGGAGTGTGCTTGGGGTAGAATTCCTAGCTGAGAGGGTGGTGGGAATTCACACTTTGTCTTGGATTAATGCAGAAACATGGGAGCAGTGCAAACACATATGTCCATGCTGTCATAATTAATCCCTGCTGGTGGCTCTGTGCAGTCAAGGAGTCATGCCAAGTGTCTGGGGTTCCAGCCAGTTTTATCCCCTGGGTTTTATCCCCTGTTGACTTCGTAGAAACCCAAACAACAGGTGAGAGTCCCCGGAACAACAGTGACACCCTGAAGAAATCACTCCCCGACACTGTCACACTTATGCATATGAAGCTCTGTTCTTCACCAGGCAGAGGGGAACACTCTCCATTCTAGAGACAGAGAGTTGAAGCCTGGAGAAGTTAAACTGATCGGGACACACAACCAGGAAGTAGCAGGTACGGTAACCAACCCAAAACTTTTCCTTTAATTATGCGGCTTCGTGAGTTCACTGTAATTACCCAGGTGACCACGTAAGGGTGGGGGTGTGGCTCTGGGGTACACACTCTCCCTGGGCCGTGAATGAAGAGAATAGAGCTAACGGTGCTGAGTTTTCCTCAGCACCCACATGAGGATGAAGGCTGTTAATTTGCAGGAAGAGGGCACAGGCCCAGTGTGGATGTCAAGGCTGCAGAAAGAACTCAGTTGGTAGTGCATGTGTGTGGTAGGTGTGAAGCTTTTGGTAGTGCATGTGCCTGGCAGGTGTGAAGCTTTTGGTAGTGCATGTGCCTGGCAGGTGTGAAGCTTTTGGTAGTGCATGTGAGTGGCAGGTGTGAAGCTTTTGGTAGTGCATGTGAGTGGCAGGTGTGAAGCTTTTGGTAGTGCATGTGTGTGGTAGGTGTGAAGCTTTTGGTAGTGCATGTGCCTGGCAGGTGTGAAGTTTTTGGTAGTGCATATGCCTGGCATGTGTGAAGTTTTTGGTAGTGCATGTGCCTGGCAGGTGTGAAGCTTTTGGTAGTGCATGTGTGTGGTAGGTGTGAAGCTTTTGGTAGTGCATGTGCCTGGCAGGTGTGAAGCTTTTGGCTCAATACTCCATCCTAAATATAGAAGAACAGATCCAAACACGTCAGCTCTAGCCTGAGCTTACACCTGAGTTGTCACTCAGGTCCCAAGCAACACAACCTCTCTTCTTTCTCTTTGAAGTCAGTGATACTGTCTCTGAGGAAGGTAATCTGTGTAACTGGACAAAAAGGGAAACGAAATGGGAGGCGGTTAAGACAGCCATAGAACACCAGAGCTGACCTCAGTTTCTAGAACTTTTTTAACACTCAGGCTCTTAAAGACTGAGCAGTAGCAGTGGGGCCTGAGACTTGTATACACAGACTACCAGGCTCCACCACTGGGACCTAGTCAGAGGGTAAAGGGCAGAGGGTTTTCATTTTGACTAGTTCCTACGTGAGGCTGACCTTGCTGACTCACAGACCGCACTGGAGGAACCATGAGATGCCAGGAAGTAGTCACTGGTACCACGGGGACAGCAATGCTTGGGGCAGCCAAATATCCCCTCACATCCCATCTTCAAGAGCCTACTTCTGTCCAGTGTAAAGAATTTCTACAGGAAAAAGCTCATCGTCCAGGCAGAGCCTAATTCTTTGTCCCATTAATTGGGGGTGTTTCTAAAACCTTCTCAGATGTCCACGTGAAAAAATCTAAGTTCAGATTATTCTACACAGAAAGAAAGCATCGGAAGGGTCTTCTAGGGAGACAGCCATAAACATATTTCATGGGAGCAAATCAAGTTTGGAAAACTGTGACAAAAGCAGAATTAGATTTTTAATGTAGTTGCCACGCAGTGGGCAAGCTTGGGGCTTACGGCAATATAATCTGATTGTATTAGGCTCCGTGGTCCTCCAGGGCACAGACTGAGTTTCGGTGCCAGCCACATGGAGAAATTTGCAGAATGGTGGACTGGAAGGTAGGCAAGCAGTGTGCTTTATTTGCAAATCGACATCTTGTGCACCACTTAGAGGGCTCAAATCCTAACAAGCTTAGCAATTTGCAGAAGGCAAACAGTACCCTCCGTTTCCAACTCCCAAATAAGTACACTGCCCTGTTGAGGCTGCTTCTACAAACTGTCTGCCAACTACCAAAGGATCCTCAGGCTTCTTCATAATAGTATTTAGGAGTGTCCAGGGGAGAGATTTAAAGACATTGAGTTAATATGTGCTAAATGGTCGAAGTCTTTCTGTGAAACACTTAAAGCAAAGGCGCTAGAACACTACATGTCTGACTTTATTCCTTGAAGCCCTCTGTCTCCCTGACCTTTCATACTTTACCTCTACAAACAAGAAAGTGAGAGAGAAGAGAGGCGAGGAATCACACTGTCAGTTACAACTCTGTATTTCATATGTGGGGACCTTTTATAACAGAAGCATAAGGATGTGGCATTAGACAACAGCCCAGGTGGCCCACTTCTCAAGCTTAAAGCCTTTAAATAACACTGGATAAGTGCATGGAGAGCTAAGGGTCAGAGAAGTTTGGGTTTTGTTGTTTGGTTTTGTTCTTGTTTTTTTGTATTAAGCTATTTATTTACTTTATATCCTGATTGCAGCTTCTCCTCCCTCCACTCTGCTCTCCCCTTCTCCTCAGAAAAGAGGAGCCTCCCATGGATGCTAACCAGTCTTGGCATATCAAGTCACTGTAAGACTAGGCGCATCTTTTCCTGTTGAGACAAGGCAGTCCAGTTAGGGGGAAGGGGTCCAAAGGCAGGCAATGTAGTCAGAGACGGCCCTGCTCCCATGTGAGGAGTCCCACACGAAGACCCAGCTACTCAACTGTTACATATGTGTAGAGGGCCTAGGTCCATCTCACGCATGCTCTCTGGCTGAGCCCCAGGTTACTAATAGGAAAAATTCCCCACAGGACTAAAAGTCTTTATTTAGCTACAATAACATAGCATGGAAGGCAAGGTAAGTGTATATCATCATCATCATCATCATCTTCTTCTTCTTCTTATTCATCATCATCATCTTCATCATTCAGCAGTAGTAGTTTTTTTGGTTTAATTTTTGTTCTGTACTTATGTGCATATGTATGAGTCTGTGTTTGGGAGTGTGCACCTGAGTGTAGGTGTTTTAGGGGGTCAGGGGCTTCAGATCCACTAAGAGCTGCCCAACACGGGTGCTAGGAACTGAACTCGGGGCTTTTGAAGGATCAGTATGCACTGTTCACTACTGAGCCCTCCCTCCAGCCCTTGGGCCCGTGTTTTTTAATTAGACAATTCCTGCTTACATACTTGATTTCTAAGAGACAAGCCGTCTGATGTAGAATGGAGATTCCCATGGCTACACACTAGAAATCTCACGGGTTACAGTCAGTAGGTATACAAAGCCTCCACGTTGAACCAAGACCAGTGGCAGCTGGGCCTGACCTCCCTCCCTCCCTCCCTCCCTCCCTCCCTCCCTCCCTCATTTATTTATTTATTTATTTATTTATTTATTTATTTATTTATTTATTTATTTTTGCCATGTTTTGCTGATTTTGCTATTTATCTTTTCAGTGGGACACGGAGTTTCCCTTTAGTCTGTGCAGATTTCCTTTTGGTTGGCACACATTCCAATTAAAGAGTCTTTAGTGGCCACATGTCTTTCCTCTCTGTTGTTTCTCTTTCCACCCCCATCCTCCCACGCCTGTCTTTTCTTTGTGGTTTTGCTTTGCTTTGTTTTGTTTTGTTTTTTGAGACAAGGTCTTACAATGTAGCCCTGGCTGGCTTGGGACTCACAGAGATCCACTTGCTCCGGCCTTCACAGTGAAATTAAAGGTGGACGTCACCACACCCAGCCCAGCTTTCCTTTAAGGGCTGTTAATCCGTTGTATTGCGTTTTCCACTCTCAGTGACAACAGCTGACGGGTTGGCCAAGCCTAGATTTCACAACTACAGCTGATACCAAAAGCTTTGTGAGCTAAAAGTGAACATTCAGGCTGTTTTTCTTTGTCAGCTCTGGTGTACATCCGACCATGCACGTGGGTAAGATGGCCTCCTGCTTCTGCTTAGGATGGAAGGGCCTCCCATGTCACCACTAGTGGCTCCCTGCTCAGAGGCTCCGCAGCCACCTGCTTTGATGGAGCCAGTGCCCTTGGCATAGCTGTCCCTCTGAGAGCCATCTTTGTTAACCAGAGGAAGCCTGGGTAGTGGTGAGAAGATCAAGGCTTCCTGGACAGCTAGACAGACCTGCAGTGCGGAAATGTCCCTGAGTTTGTCCTCACAACCGTGTGGAATCCTTAGGGGCTCACGAATGTCTGAGTGTTGTTTAATTCAGTGGGGAACACGGGAGGACAACAGAGAACACCTCTTGCACTTACCTGCCCAGGCTGCTCACAGGCTGTCTGGTATCTGGCCTGCTGGCACAGTTCCTTGACCCTCTCATATTTGGGCAAGTGGTTTGATTGTTGGATATTCTTGCTGGATTCCTCTTTCTTTCGTAAAAATTTCCTTTGACAGAAAGGGGAAAACATCTTATTGAAGAGTCACCTGACTGCCTTCTCAATTCCCACACAGCCTACAGACTCTGTTGCTGTCTATAAGGAGACCAACACAGGCTAAGTCCTTTGTGAGCATTACAGGATGGGCGCTGTGAAGACGTGAAAGTCAGCAGAGAGCCATCACTCTTCCCAGAAAGTGATTAAAATACTCGAGGTTTGCCGTTCGGTGGTGACACATACCTTCAGTCCCAGCACTTTGAGAAGCAGAGATACAGAGGCAGAAGCAGGGGCAGGGGCAGGGGCAGGGGCAGGGGCAGGGGCAGGGGCAGGGGCAGGGGCAGGGGCAGGGGCAGGGGCAGGGGCAGAAGCAGGGGCAGGGGCAGGGGCAGGGGCAGGGGCAGGGGCAGGGGCAGAAGCAGGGGCAGGGGCAGGGGCAGGGGCAGGGGCAGGGGCAGGGGCAGGGGCAGAGGCAGGGGCAGGGGCAGGGGCAGAGGCAGAGGCAAATAGATCTGTAAGTTTAAGAACAGCCTAAACTACAGAGGGAGATCCAGGAAAGCCAGGGTTACACAAATAAACCTTGCTTTGTAAAACCATAATTAAAACAAAACACCACTCAAGGTTCTCTTTATAAATTAATAATTGTATTAATGCCTTTCTTCTCTCAATTTACACAAAGAGAAAAGCAAAGCAATGAAGTGATCATGGAAACAATCACAATGCCATTAGTGTATGTAATTTAATAGTATGAGAAGAACACAGGAAAAAGACAATGACAGGGCATCAGCAAGGTGGCTCACAGGCCTGGGGAGGGATGGCTGAGAAAATCAGGTGACTTGTTAAGAGCTCAGGCTGAGAAGTGCCAAGGGGAATCTATACCCACAGAGACAGGCTCCACCCCCATCTATGACAACATTTATTATAGTTCTACTGTAGCCATCATTGTTGACTGGCAGCGAAGAGACAATCAGTGATTCAAACTATGGGGCCAGAGAGATGGCTCAGTGAATGAAAGTGCTTGCCAGGCATGACTGATAGCTGAGTCTGATCTCCAGAACCTATGCGAAGAGGAGAGAACTGACTCATGAACCGTGCCCTTTGACCTTCATATATGTGCTCTGTGAACACACATACACACAACTTATACATAAAATCAGATAAAATAATAAAATTAAACTCACAACTGGGCTTACTAAACCAAAATAGGAAATGCAAAAAACTGCCCACTAGGACTGGTTCCCAGAAGCGCCCCAGGATCCAATAATTACCCTCTTTCCACTAGGAATGTGTCACGCCAGATTTTGGCCTTCTTGTTTGTTCGAAACCTGAAAGCAGAATAATAATATTTACTGTTAGCATCTGAATGTCTTCCCAAGTGGATTCGCGCTCACAAGTTTATTTAAAGAAACACCTCCCACTTCCCACTGACCACGGCTGCATCCATCAACGTGCAATTCACAAGCAGCCAGAAAAGGCTCAGCTTGCAGGAATCCTCGTGGGGAAAACTTATTTTACCTCCGTGGTTTTCAGTACTGGCTGACCTTGGGCACCAGCTGGAGCTTGGGGGCTGGCTGACAGAAGACGTGTTGGCATACCTGTTACCTGGCTTTTCCAGGTCTAGAAGTTTCAGGACAGACTTGCCATCCACATCAGAAGGAGTGTCAAGACCGGCAATATCCAGAATGGTAGGGGCCAGGTCAATGTTCAGAACAATCTGTGGGACTCTGGAAGGAGACAGACGGTTCCAGGCTAGACCCAAAGCAGGGAGCATATGACTACAGAGCTGCTCCCCTACCCCCCACAGCCATGGTTCATTGGCCTTCAAACCTCCCTTCCCTCTCATCTGCTCTAGGGAGGGGTGAGTAGTAGATGGTAGTAACACTGCTGGCTTTCAAAGGGGTGAGGGCTGGAGAGATGGCCCTAAGTGTTGTGTCTCAAAAACAGAGCAAGGGAGGATGTGTATCAGAACATGATACTTTTAATGTTTTCATTATTATTTTTAATAATGTATATGTATATATGTGGTGTGTGTATATGTATGTACACAAGTGCATGTGTGTGGGGTGTGTGTTTGTATATGGGTGCATGCATATGAGGTACATGGTGCTGGAATTACAGGCAGTTATGAGCTATCTAATATGCACACTGGAAACTGAAGTGGGCTTCTCTACAAGAGCAGGAAATGCTGTTAGCCATGGAGCCCTTTCTCCAGGCCCATCGTGTGTGTGTGTGTGTGTGTGTGTGTGTGTGTGTGTGTGTGTGTGTGATACATGTTTTCTAAAAGTCGATAGTTCAGAACTCCACTTGCATTAAAGCTATGAAGTCAACATTGTGAGAAACCACAGTTTTACAGTTTTTAGTTTGTCTCATGACTAAGACCTTTAATGTAAAAAGCTAACTACAGACAGAACTATTCTCAGTTAGTAATGAATTTTTAAATCAACTCTTAAGTTAGCATACAAAGAAATAGGTCTCCTTATGACCTTTTCATATTGTTTTTCTGATTTCCCATCCTAACCCCCCTTCTCCTTTCTCACTGGTGATTGAATAATCTCCTGTCTGCTTTTGTGCAACATATTCCAATCACTGTCCCTCTAGTGATTGTAATGGACATGAAGCTTCTTCAAAGAACCTCTTCCTTTCCTCAGCTCATCCCAGAATAAGCTCAGCACAGCAGCAGGAGAGCCTAGATATGAGATTCAGAATCCTGGGCTCTGGGCTCCATGGATACCACCTCCAGCATTGAGGATTCTCAGACACAACCTAATTCTACCTGTCTGGCTTCTTGATTTGCCTAAGTCCATGGAGGATGCTGGTTGAAAATTCACTCCCAATTCTGTCTTCTACCATTTCCATAGCTCACTATACACATTTTGTCCATTTCCTACAAAGCAAGTTGAAGTTGTAGAGGGAGGGCATGGACACCTGCGTCTCTGATGAGGCGATCGGCAGAGAGAGAGGGACAGGAACATCTAAGTCTCTTTTCTTTTAAACAAAAGTGTGGTCAAGTGGTCTAAGGCACTGGATTGAAGCTCCAATCTCTTCCGGGGCTGGAGAGATGGCTCAGCGGTTAAAAACACTGTCTGCTCTTCTAGAGATCTTGCTCAATTCCCAGCAACCACATGGTTGATCACAACCATCTGTAATGGGGTCTGATGTCCTCTTCTGGTGTGTCTGAAGAGAGCTACAGTGTACTCATATACATAAAACAAATACACCTTAAAAATATGAGATATTTTAACCCTTAATTTTCTTTTCAAAAATTAAAAGTTAAGGAGGTAACATTGGACTTTGTAAGAGGTGACATTGCACTCCTGATTCAGGATGGTGTTCTCCAAGAGTTCATGCTATCCGCATACCAAGGGCAAAGGACACAGACTCATCTCATTTTGAGGGAATCGTTCATTGTAACTGTTATCATTCCCTTCTCTTAAGCAATATACTTTAGTTACTAGGTGGCACCGACAGTAAATCACTGCCCCATGCATCCTAGGTTTTAGTTCTGGATGCTTTAAGACCTAGATTATTTTCCATGTACGGGAGCTGGGACAGCTCCATACTACAGGGAAATACTTACATCGACCCTGGTTCTATGCTCGGACCACGGATGAAGAAAGGCACGCGGATGTCAAAGTCGTAGGGCATGGATTTCCCCTTGACCAGTCCAAACTGTCCAATGTGGTAGCCGTGGTCCGCAGTGTAGATGATGTACGTGTTGCCCAGTTCCCCGGTCTCCACAAGCATGTTGTAGAGCTGAAACAGATCAAGAGCGATGACAGTAAGGGCGAGGTGGTCTGCTATGGCACAGCCACAACTTCCCCCAAATCTCTTTCTCTTTCTTAAAGACAAAGCCCTGGCTGGCTTAAAACTTCCCATGTAGACCAGGCTGGTCTGCCTAAAACTCCCTATCACATCACCATGCCTGACTCTCATGATTTTCCAAAAGCCAATCGTTGCCTCAGTAAGGCTGGCAAATAAAGACATTATCCACAGTTTTGAAATGCATATGATTCTGGTGGGGAATATCCAGCACTACAGTCAAATTGTCCTTTTTTTTCTTTATTTAGAACATTCTGCTCACAGAATTATTGTTTGCTAAAAAGCAAAAGCAAAAACAAAAACAAAATAAACAAACAAAAAAACCCAGACAACAAAACAAGTCATGAAACTACTTCTCCCAACAAACTCAGTAGATTTTTTCACTTTGAAAATCTAGGATTAAATCAGATTTTAATGGCTTCACTCTCCTACTTAACTGTAAAGTAAGAAAGAACCCATCTGGGCAGAGCCAGTCTTTGTTTAAAAGCCAGAAAATGCAATTGTATTTGACTTTTATTTTTGACCTGCTGAGATCAACTGGAGTGGAGTTGCTGCTTTAGGTAGGGTCCTTTGTTTTATTTTGTCACAATCACCACTACTCCATTTCATTGTATAAAACCCTCTCTAGTCACTGACATAATTTAATTTCCGAAGGCATTTGAGAGTACAGACTCTGATTTGTGATATTTTTAATTTTCTGTCCTTTGTCACTGGCTCTGTAAAAACCATACTTGAAGAAACAGGATAAGGGGACAGGGATGAGGATGTCATTGAACACACTTGCCTCTCTTAACACAGTATTAGGAGACAATAGATGGGTGGACAGGAATGTGTCTATAGTCATTTTTTTGATGTAAAAAGTGCCACCAAGATGGGGGATGGATGGCCTTACCCTCTCGACAGAGTCATCAACCGACATCAGAGTCTGTAGTCGTTTGCGCTGGAGGACGTTGGTGAACTCCATGTGGATAGGCAGCATGGGACCTGTGTACTGCATGATCCAGTGTTTGTCCATGTTCGGTGCATAGTTATAGCTCGGAGTTCTGAAAACGTGCAGAAAATAATCATATATACATTTTTTTCAAAAGAAAAACTTAAGTCATTTGGGAAGCATTTCAAGTTAAAGGTTGTAAAATAGTCACTTCTGAAAGATAATTTAGTCGCTGCTGAAGTGTTTTTCTCTCAAACGTCTTGAGAACTCTTTGAGTTTGTGAAACTGTCTGCCGTTTTCACTGTTCCAAACAGTGGGCATCCTCTGCAGACATGCGCACTCAGATAATACTCAGACTGAGCATGGAATTAATTCAAGTTCATTTGGGCACTATGAATAAAATGCATAATACAGATATGAAGATGAAGATGGTTATTTCAGATTTACACACAGACATAGAGAAAGGAATGTTCTTGGGGTGACATCAACTCCTGAGGTGTTTACTGCTAATTGCCCTGGTAAGGCCACCAGGACATTACGTGGGACGATGGTGACCACAATTTTCAACACTTCTTTCTCTTGACTCTCTTAAATAATCTGTTCGTTTACTTTCACACTGTCATGGGGTTTGTCCTTGGTTCATGTTGTAGGTTAAAAACATTAATTCAACTATATTTGCTGGGATTCTAACCAAGACTGCATCTGCCATTTATAAATTTACCAGTAAAATACTCGCCTGGTAGAGAAATTGATAGGGGTAGAGGACAAGGGTTTTGCTAACTGTAGAGAAGTGGGTTTCACTGTGGAACAGACTCTTTCACACCTACAGTCAAGGGTTCCAGAGATCAATGGTACACAGAGATCAGCTACACAGCCCTGGAAACTCAAAATGGCTACCTTCTCATTAAAGTCTTCCCTAATTTCCATTAGATGACACCATCAGATGCTCCTGAAGTGTAGACCTATGTTACCAGGACACTATTATGCATTCACTGAAGCCTTCTGCTCACATGCTATTAAGAGCTCACAGAGGGAGTATTCCCTGTAAAGCAGCACTGGCTTATTCTGTACGTTCTGACCAGTTTGACTGTCTCAGCTCTTTCGGTTAACAGGTTTATTATACCCATTTTACATGTGCAGAAACCAAGGCAGGCAGACAAGTCACATAGCTGAACAAAGGTAGTGGAATCAAGGCTGGGTCTTGAAGCTCACAAGTGTTAACATGAACAAAGGGATGCACAGAGGATGCTTCCTCTGTCTGAGAGCGCCTTTAATGTAAACCACAGCTTTACAAATAGCCAGTCTCCCAGAGCAAGCCACCATTTCTGTTGACTGAGGGATCCGTTTATCTGTCCCTGTTTGTAGGTAGAATTGTACAGTTGAAGGATTGTGGGAAGTCTGACAGGGAGCCTGCAACCCTATGAACCAGGTAATTTCAGGAGACCTCTTGGGGTACCATACCAATTCTGTAACACTGAACTCCGTACACAATGCTTGCATGGTTGTACATGGGGATGTGGGCATGCACACTGAGCCACAGAAATGGCACCTGATGCTCACATTTTCTCCTGTCAGAGGATCCATTCAGATAGTAGATAATCATAGGTGGAGGCAGACGTCATCTTGCTACCTGGTTACCCTCATGACCTAGGTAAGCTAAGCTCTGGAGACGCCATTGCTGAAGGTACAGTGCTGCTTGGTAGAGAACATGAGTTCCCACTAAAGGGACAACTGAAGAGGAAAAGGCCACCCTGAGTTTGCACATGGATGAGTGGAGTGCAGAGGGTTCCTCTAGGACTTCTACAACTCAATAAGCAAATTCTTTTCATATACATTTATAGGTCGAAGCAGTCCTGTGACACTAAATACAGAGTCTCTGAGAACCGTCTGCTGTTCTTTTCGAGTGAACCATCCCTTCCCAATTTTCTTTTTCTTGAAAAGACTCCGTCAAAAAGAAACCTTCAACATCAGTGTTTGCTGCCTGCCAGAGAAATGATTCTGGAGCCAAGTGGTCCCAAGTTTTGACTTGGAAGAATTCTTCCTTTCCAGAAATGGGCTGTGGTGGGAAGTGGGTATGGAGGTGGGGGGGGGAAGGCTGGAGTCTGCCTCTCCCATTGTCTGCACAGCATGCCTCGGTACAAACAGGATTAGATTAAGAAGCCGAGAAGGACAGAGAGGCTTGAAAATCTCCAAGCAAAGGTTTTGCACTCATGTGCTGGGGGCCGGGGGAGGGGGAGCACGTGGGGGGGACTATGAGGTCAGAGCAAGACAGCACAGTGGTCATGAAAGGTCTCCTAGCCTTTTACCAATTGTGGCCCCAAAGGGAATACAGCTGTAAGAGATTACACAGGGTTTCTGCATAATACCCATCCTTCCCTCACTGCCTTTGAAGTTAGGTCGGCTTAATTTAAAAATAAATCTAGTTGACTTTTTTAAAACCACAAAACCTCAGCGCAAATAAAAATTACAATAGGCAACCGACATGCAGGCTCACGCGGGGAAATTACATCTTCCACCAGTTACCTTGATGTGCTTGGCGCAGCCCCACCTCACTTTGAGGAGCCGGGAAGCTTGCAGCAAATTACAAGCCTCAAATTGGACTCCTGGATTTACCAAATGACATATGTTAAATCTGGCTTATATTAAAAGGGAGAGTTCAGGGCCTGTTGTCAAAGCTGTCCACCCTCCCCCTGTAGTTTTCTAACTTCCTCAATATGGGAGATGACCTCTAGCTTAGAAGAGGACATTCCAGGTGGGATCCCAGCGGGGAGCAGGGCTCCCGGGGCACACATTTGCTTTTTAAAGGAAGACAGGCAGCCGCTGCTCCCCCCACCTCCCAGAACAGCAGCTGTTCAGAGACCCCCAGGTGGAAGGTCCGGGTTGCTGGAATTGACAACATTGTTGAAAAGTGATCCTTTGCCAAAGACCGTGGGTGCCTCCTGCTGAGATCTGCCAAATTCCTTGAAGATGTAGCCTTCTGTCCCCCAGTGATAATTAAGGCTTGCCTGCCTTTAGCCTCCTCAAAGAGGGCTGGGAACGGTCTTAGGGACAGCTCCACTGAAAGAACACTCCTTAGGACAGGGAAACTGTCTTCAGCTGTCCAAAATGCTTGGGAGTCAGATCTCATTTGTTCTCCCAGTTTGATATGCTAAGACGTGATTCTGGGCAGGTCTTTGGGGAGGAGTCTGGGGTGATGCCTCAGTTTCTTCATCTGTATGATGGGGATAATGACTTTGCAGAGGTTCTTGTGAGGGCTGAGAGATTTCTGTGACTCTTGAACACAGCTTCGGGGTTGCGTTCTACTCTCGATTACTGGTAGCCAAGAGCTCACTTGGGTATCCTGCTCTCCTTTGGCAAAGTGCTCAGGCTAGTAGCTCCAGGCCACTGCTTCCTCTGTGGTATCACACTGACCCAAGCTCCCAGGCACAGAGGTCCCCTCACCTGAGCTGTTACAAGAGCAGGTGAGCTGTTTCCCTGTGGAAAGGGAATCCTCCCATCTTTAACGGATTTTCCTCCCTACTGAGGGATCCCTGTAGGTCAGTCTATGCTGCCACACAGAGTCTGGCTCATTTGATCCATCACAGAAAAGCAGGCGTCACTGATTGTTACTTTAAAATTGAGGACAAAGGATCAGATCATGGTTCTTTTGAGTTTCTTTTCCTTCAATACAAAAAAACAAAGCCAAAAATGACCCCAGAAGTATCATTGTCTCCGGCTTGGTAACAACTTCTGCCTGTGAAAGTACGGTTTCAGACAGCTGCAGATCTCAGAAGCTCGACTGCTGCTTTCCGCTGACTACTCCTGGGCTGAAAACCTCATGAGACTTCCTTGCATGCTGCTCTCCCCTAGACTGGCTTTTGTGGGTGTCTTGCTCAGCACTCCACCACACCCACACACCTGATCGCCCATTAAAGTTCAGTCTTCCACGGGATGCTAACTTTCTTTGGGGGTTTGAGTCTCTTTCTGGTGTTACTTTTTGACAAAAGTAGGACAAAGGATTCTGAAAAATCAACCCCACCTTTCTCTTTGGTGGGTAGGTTTTTTTTTTTTTTAAAGAATGATTCTTAGTAGCCAAGAAATAGCTTCAAGAAATGTGTTGTTTATTAAATTCATTTTGGGGAATCATGAACTCTATGGTTCCTTTGGAATATTGATGGCCTTTGCTGTCATTCCAGTGAAAGTATATTTCTTTTGTTGATGCATTGGACGTCTGTTTTCTTCATTTATTTTTTGGTTGCAAACACCAAGCAAAAGGATGCTGATAGGAGAATTGCGTGTGTGTTTATGAAGTATGGAAGAAACAACTATTGAAACAAAGCAATTGAAAATCAACCACCAGAGTTGATGGGGTCCAGTGGGTGGCCGGGATGCACTGGGGAGTGTGAGGCCAGACTTACTTCCTGAAAGCTTAGTAGGGCTCTGCCATGGTGAAGGGTTTCATAAGACTTTCATGTGGATTTCCATGTTGGAGCCTTTCTTGTATTTCTTAGAGGCCAAGACAGCCTGAGCTACTGTCTGATTAAACAGGACCCCCATGTGAACAAGGGAGCCATAATCCTTTCCTATTCTTAGTTGGGAGGCATAACCTCTTCTCTCGGTTTGTAAAGCCAGCGTGCCGATACTGAATGGGCCTCTCTCTTTGTCAAAGAAGCAAAAACCATGGAAACTTGATTCACTCTCTCCAGTCTAAGAGGGTCAGATAGCCACAGCCCAGGGCTGGATGAAAGGGAATGGGTGATGTTTGGCCACCTAGGAAGACCTAAAGCAAAACGTCCCCGTAACTAGCTTCCCCCACGAGCAGAGAGTCTTCAGCTCTATGCAGTGTCCGCAGGGCCTGCCAAATCTTTCTGCAGAGCACTTCACTCCTTGCTCCCCTTTGCTTGACTGCACTGCTAATGTTTTCACTAAGGAAGCCAGCTATTCAGTGGCTCTACACTCCACAATCTGCGGCCTGTCTTCAGTTTGTCTCCCTCCTTTTGTTGGAGGAGTGAACTCTGAACCTGTGCACCCATTCCCTCCCTTTCTAGTCAGCAGCCAGGGAGACCTTTGCAGCAAGGCATGCAGGAACCCAAGGCCTGTTGGAGGCATGGGGACCTCTATGTGCTGGGCACACAAAAACCCAAGAGAAGCAGAGAAGCAGAATCATTCACTGACTGCACACACGCTCCTGTTCTATGGCTAGTAATGTTCTCCGGCCTGGCATTGGCCCAGAGCAAAAATGTACAACTAGAAAAAAAAAAAAAACGACAGTCTGGATCTGTTCTTTTTAGAATGGCTAGGTGTGTGAGGTCCGCTGCAGTGAGCTCTTAGCTTGTCAAGGACAAGCGGGACAAGCGCGACCTATTTCTCTGCGGGCTCTCTTTAAACTGTAAGTTAGGCAGCATGCAATTGTACTATTTGTGGGTCAATCATATTGACATTTGCACAAGGCTGATCTTACTAGAAAAGGTCTGTAAGGATGATCACCAGCAGTGTGGCTTCTATGTATTCGCCTGGAACGTGACCTCAGCCACCTCTCTGAGGCTTGGTTTTTTCACATCACTTCAATGTGCCTTGTTTAATCCCATTTACCCCTGGAGGCTCTAAGGCTAAATACACTGCCTGTAGCCTTAAGAAGGACAGGCGAGACAAGCCTGGCAGAGGTGTTGCTGTGTTGGATCAATGGGAAGGGCACCACTTGGCTCGTTAGACGTAGAAAGGAATAGCCCTACCCTTTCCCATGTGGAAGGGATGAGTCAGCTCCTGTGTTCTTATTACCCTACTTATGTAAAACTCAATGAGGTCCTCAGTATTTTGCAATCATTTCCCTTTAAGCGTTATTTCTTATTACTTTCTGTGGACCCCATTCTTCAGGGCCTGGTCCATGTCTTAGAGCAATGGTTCTCAACCCTCCAAATGCTGCAAATTTTTACTGTGGTTCCTCATGCTGTGGTGATCCCCAACCCCAAAATCATTTTAGTTGCTTCTTCATAACTGTAATCTTGCTACTATTAGGAACAGTAATTTAACATTTTTTGGAAATAGAAGTTGGCCGAAGGGGTCACGACCCACAGGTTAAGAACCACTGTTTTAGATTCTCTTACATGTGCTATATTCTGTCCCCAAAATCATCTACCTTCCTGGCTATAGCGTCTTCTGTAATAAACATGTCCCCCTGCCCTTCCCTGTTCACTCTGAACATCTGTTAGTCCTTTCCTCCAAAGGATGAAAATGCTTCTCCCTAAAGCTCTGTGCTGCTGCGATTACTGCTCTGTGCTAGACACCCTGGCCCTGCTAGTGTGATGACTCTCTCTGCACACTTTCCTGTCTTCCCCGTGAAACTTGGGTCTGAGTGAATTTACTATGAATCTTTTAAGTTTTACAGACCGTGTCACAGCTCCACTTGGCTGGTGGATCTCAAATAAGCATGGCTGGGTTTCAGCGAAACCTTATTAATGCAAGCTGGATTTGGACCCCTGTCATAATTTATTAGTTTTTAAGGGGTACCCATTGGTTATTCCTTAACCAGTTTCCGTTGTATGATAACCTTATAAAGTATAATTTTCAGAGTCCAAGATTCACTCTTCCAAACTACTGTTGAGAGCCCCTTGCCCCCAATCCCCAACTGGACTCCTCTCCATGTGCAAGTGTTGCCTGTACGCTCAACCTAGCTGTCAGGACGTCTTGTGTGGCTGGTGTGTATAGAGGTTTAGGACCTAGCCTTGAAGCTTCAAAGGCAGGCTGACCTCTAAAGAAACATGAACTGCCGTATCTTATCAACCCTTCTTTGCAAACGGATAAGTCCCTTAGGTATAAGGCTGCAGAAGTCATCGTAGGATAGGATGATGCTCACACTAAGTCAACAGAGGAAGCTACACCAAGTGACTTATGATTCGAAAGAGAGGGGAAAAAGTGAGTTCCAGACCTCACTAAGGAAGTGAGAGCAGCTCCTCCCACTGGACGGCTGCTCACTGAATCTGTAACTGACCCACACCATGGAGACACCTGCTAAGAAGACTCGTTCATAAATCCATCTGCAGAGTCAGTAATAAGGGAAGGATTCTGTCCCTATAGTAGAGTCCAAAATGGTCCCTCCTGGACACCAGATTCCACCATTGCCGGAGCAACTGTCTTGGATGTCTCCGGCATACTTGCATTCTCCTGGGCACATCTGGTAGGTGACCCACTTTGCTTCCTGTTCTAAGTCACTCTGACCTCTTTCCTGTTAGCCTTGGTCATGTGACTCCGGATGGACAGTTACGGAAAGATACTAAGTAAGACTATAACTCAAACTTGTATAGGGGATGCCTAACACCTGGCAATTTTATTAGTAGTTACTTCCCAATTTCCCCAAGGTTCCTTCTGTCTGAGATCTTAGAAACTGGGGGGGGGGGGGAGAGACAGACAGGGGTGGTATTTAAGCACAGCTAGAGCAAGAACCAATTTCAGAGGTTTATGATAAAGAGGCCTTTTGAATGGGAGTGTTTTTAGCAGACCCAGTACCGGCTGCTCTGTGTGGAAGACTGCATATTGGGCATGAAGGTCGGGAGCAACTGTGTTGACAGAGTCAACAACAAAATCATGTTCTTTGCTGCCAAGGCACCTAGTCTTTTCCATCCTGGGCCAAGGAGGAATATCAGCACACTGCAGCTCTCTTCTCTCCCTCAGCTCCTCTGAGGGCCCCCTGTACCTCCCCACCCCCTTCTCTCCTCCTCTCAAGATGAAACATTAGGTTATTTTAAAGCTGTGACCTGAGAGGGCCTCTCAGGCCAGCTACTCTCGATGCAGTTTGCACAAGCCTAATTGAACATCTGCAGCCAAGCTGCCCCTGGGTTCCCCGGGAGAGAAAATAAAGCCCCGTTTCTATAGCCAGAGCAGATAGGGGCCGGGCTGAACTGCAGCTAGGAAAAGCAAAGCGCTCCTACATTATTAGTGCTATTAAGTCATAGTCCAGAATATCACGAACAATATGAAAGGAACGATAGGTGGAAACTGCCGCCGTTTCCCTGACATGCAGACGCAGGATGTGATACCCAATCAGAAGCCCCAGCACTCTCTCTCTTACTGCAAGCCTGCTTGGCAGCTCTGCCTGTCCAGTGCTCCCTACCTCAGTTCTCACATTTTGACACACAGAGGCTGGCAGTTCTCCCTTGGGGCTACACAGAGTGCAAAGGAAGAGGGTGACGAGGAGGGTAAGCTGGGGAGCACAGGCGAGGGCCGAGTCCGGCAGGGTGCGTTGTTAATGTGTTACTCACATGTGTTGGGAGGCATTAGGGTACAGTTTTGAAAACTGTGGGGCAGAGTCTTCAGGGCCGTGTGGCGCTGCGTGGCTGATCACCATCATAACAGGCCTATGGGGATACATTCTCTTAGACATTTTGAAGTAATTAATGCTCTCGTTAGTGATTAAGTCTGTGAAGTAATCCTGAAACATACATTTGACACAAAACAAAAGTTACAAACGGTAACATTCAAGATCACATTTGAACACCGCTCCCCTCCAATCTACCCATTGAGTCAAGAGGTAAGGGCTAAGGTGAGCTAGAGGAGCCCCCCAGAACCAACCACCTCCCTCCAAGAAGAGAGAAAATAGGTAGCTGCTCATTTCTAGGGCAGCTGGCTTAACAACAAGGGTGTGGGGAGACATGTACCATTTAGCAATTAAGGAGGAAAAGAGGCAAGTCCTGTTTGCCCAAGATAATGATTAAAGCTGGCAATACAAATTCAACAGCATATGAAACACCGGATACGTATCTTACTCTCAGATTTCATTGATGTAATTCGTTGGCAAAACATTTAATTACTGCAAGGGCAGAAAACACCCACACCCACTCCAGATTCACAGCCTCAGAACACACACACACACACACACACACACACGGGGCACACATACAAATGTGCAAGCCCAGGAAAGGCTCTTTTCTTTGAACTGCCTCATCTACCGCCATCAAATGCCTTCACATTGTCAAAATTGCAGGCACACGGACAAATTGCAACATTTTAGCGAGTCTTTCACCACGAAGACTTAAATATGGGGGCATTTGATTTTTTGCAGCTTACTCTGTGTTAATCATACAAAGAAAGTGAAGAAGCTGCTCCGATTTGAGTTTGGCTTGCTAATAAAATGACTTCAGCCGGAGTTCAGAGAGCGGGGCGTGATACAAGTTTGGAAGTGGACAGGGAGGAAACAGAATGAAGAGGAGAGAGAGGATGAAAACTTTCATTAAGCCACCTGTTTCCTCTGTGTGTATCACTGGCCCAAAACTCTAGTGCAAACTTTTGTCAGAAACTCCTAGGCAATGGTCACAATGTCAAAGACTTGCAGGCACAGCTGGTCACATGTTGTGGGTTTAAGGAGCAGAACAGCTGCAAGAGAAGCTGGGGGAAGAAATCTATGTCACATGTCCTTGTTAGGACAAGTCCAAAGGCTGCCTTTCCATGTGGGAGTCTGTTTAATTCCTTTACACGTGCTCTCTCTCTCTCTCTCTCTCTCTCTCTCTCTCTCTCTCTCTCTCTCTCTCTCACACACACACACACACACACACACACACACACTCCCTTACGACACACTGGTCTTTGGCACCTAATCAGCCGTGATAATGAGGAGGCCACACTGATTTAGTATTTGGAGAGAATCGTGATTACTTTGCTCTCCTTCGGACAACAGGGAATAAAAGGTTAATGGCTTGAACGAGGAGCAGGAAAGCATCCTCACAGATCGAAAGTGATAGCAGCGACTGCCTGTGTGCGTGGCTCGCATCGTTTGGCTGCAGTGATTTTGTTCCAAGCCAGGCAATACATGAGTGGTTGTGCGCTCAGTCCAAGCTGAGCCTTCTTAGCTTTTACAATGTGGACATCCCTCAACTCCGCCTTCGAGTTCCCTGCTGACTGGATTGTGAAGCCTGATGCTGAGATGCCCATCAGTAGTGTGGGTGAATCTGTTTGTCTTCAGGAGGTTAGAAAAGACCAAACCTACACCTTATCTCACTCTGGTGCACTGGGCTGGCATCAGACCAGGCACAAAGACACCGGCATGCCAGTCACAGCAGTCTAGGCCCCTTGTCTTTCTACTCAATAGCTGGACCTGTCAATCAGGTGCTAGATCTTGCAGCTTTTGGCATATCTGGGGAATGAGATGGACATGTCCAGAAGGAAAAAATATTTTAGAAAAATCTCTAAGCTGAATTTAGAGCCATTCCTCCCTTTGCTTTTAGAATCTCATTTTAAAAAAACATCAAGTTTGTAATCAGATGAACGTCTTTGTGCGTTGCTATTCTTTTCCTGGGGTCTCACCAAGCACTCCTGGTTGGCTGCAACTCACTATGGAGCTGGTTCAAACTGTCCACCCATCTGTCCTAGCCTCTCAAGAGCCGATGGCATCCTAAGACACAAAACTGCATCTGGCTTACTTGTGTAAATTTTAAAATCTAGGACCGAAGTGTTTGGGAACCATGGGCAGTTTCTCTAGGGTGGTTTGGATACCCCTAAGACTGACAGCCTTAGACTGTTGTGAAGTCTCACTGCCTGGGGCAGATGTCCTTGTCACAACTACTATGCTTCGTCAGATGGGAGTGAAAGCGAGTAACACAGCATCCCAGACTTCTCCGGTGCACCGCACTGCTCTTAGTTTCATGTGGAAATGGCACAAAATGTGCATTTGATTATGTGAACAAGCTTTCAAGAGGGAGAGAGGGGGACAGACAAAAATTATGAGGGAGGAGGAGGTATGATTTTCCTGATGGCACTTTCATTAAAGACTGATTGCTTTTCGTCCTAATGAGGGGGAGGGAGAAAGCCTCGGTAGACAAACACACAGGTCCTTTCTAGCCTTCCTGTCTGGAGTTGGAAATTGCCTTCTCGTTTCTCACTGGGACATTTCGAGGACACAGAAAGCCCATCTTGCAGCAGCTTACCTCCCTGGAAGTGTCTTTCCCCCCATTATGCACAGGCGCAGGTTACGCTGGAAAATTACCTTTGCATAATCAAAGCCGTGCTTCTCTTTGATGCCATTGCGACAAACAGTGTAATTATAGAAACGCGAATTCTTGATTAATCCGAGCCATTCTCGCCATCCAGGAGGGATGTAGCTACCGTTATACTCATTGAGGTATTTTCCAAAAAAGGCTGCAATGGGAAATGGAAGATTAGTTTCTCCTGTGAGAGGATAGATCATAAAGATACCCAGAGATGGGGAGTTGGGACTTGAAGGGTGACGGAGATAGAAGTTCATCAAATGACAGTGCTGCCTGCACTCCGCTGCGCACAGTTCCTCAGGCTTGGTCAGCGTGACACCGCACCCTCGGTTTTTCAATAAATGTAGGTAGAACTGAAATACGTAAATCGTATTGATCAGAGTGTTCTTGGGGATCTGCTTCTTGGGGCCATCCTGGAGTAAAAGCAGAATGTATCCCGTTGTTCTGTCAACTGGGAAAAAGTCAGACTGAGGTCTGGCACGCCACGTGAGATCTGGCGTGGCTGTGTGAGGACCAGGCACGGAAAGACATTGTTTGTGACAAAATTACATTTTCTTGCCTTTTATTTGAGCAATGAGTCACAAAACTCCTCAGAGAAGTTCACCTTGCTTTTCACATATCCACAGAGTAAACATTGTCCTAGGCTTCCAAGTCCTCCCTCACCGACTGGAGCACCTCAGCAAGGTGCTCCATTGCCACTGGCTTGTCATCCGAGTCTGGTCTTGAATCAAGGCCAGGGTAGACTCTGCTTCCCTCAAATACTTGTTTTGAACCCAGAGTTCTGTACCCTGTAGTTCTAATGCACGTTCCCTTTTCTTGGAGATGTAGTCTGGTTCATGAGGAAGCTTTGTCCCTCTTGATAGAATCTTTCTACTTGGTCATCTATTTATCCACATATTCATGTGTGTGTGTGTGTGTGTGTGTGTGTGTGTGTGTGTGTGTGTGTGTATGCATGTATGCATGTATGTATGTATGTATGTATGTATCTATCTATCTATCTATCTATCTATCTATCTATCTATCTATCTATGAGGCAATGTCTGGCTATATGACCCAGGCTGGCTTTGAACTGTCATTTTCCCAGCTTCTGTCTCTGAAGCGCTAAAATACAAGATTACAGCCATGAACCTCCACGTTCACCTTTGCCTTATGCTGTTCAATACAGGGCTCCACCACAGTTTCCTACCCTGAGCCTCATGAACCGAGTGTATCCCAAAGAGTTTATAAGTTCTGGGTTTAATAAAAAAAAAGTTTGCACTTTAATTCAAAATTTAAAAGCTGACTTGTCCTTTTAACGTGTGTCTATAGAACTCCTTAAGGCGTCTTTAGTTTACGTGACTCCTTATAAAGCCTCACTTTGTTTGAAAACAATCTGGACTTGAGTCTGAGAAAAACACCACTCAGGGGCTGGAGAGATGGCCTAGTGGTTAAGAGCACTCTTCCAGAAGACTCAGGTTCAATTCCCAGTACCCACATAGCAGCTCACAACTGCCTGTAACTCCAGTTCCAGGGAATCTGACACCTTCACACAGAAATATATGCAGGCAAAACACCAATGCACATAAAATAAAATAGATAAACAAATCATCAAGGAAGGAAGAAAACCGCAGAGTACGCTAGTTTCATTGCTGGGGTAATGCTTTCTTGTAGACTTGTAAGCAAGGGAATGGTTTGATGATCCTGCCCAGTTCCCAAGCAGGTTGTTGAGTGCAGGACAAAATGTCTGGTCTTTGCTGGTATGACACTTCTGGATTCCTCCCCAGGCTAGAATTACAAGATGATTTTCCTTTTCTAAAAAGATAGAGTATAACTCCACATGAGAAGCAGACCAGAGCCCCATTCCTGCCAGCTCTGAGTCCAGGAAGGGACTGCTCTCGGAGCTTGTGCCTAAACCTGCCCTGCTCTCCTTGGCTTTCAAAGAGTTTCGTAAAAGAGCATAGCAATTGGACCGGCAGTTGAGAGCAGGCTTCCCAGGCATCTGCGGGCTGGCTCCCATATCCTCCTTCCTATACTGCTCTGAAGAACCTGCTTGGGAGAAGCATAGTCGTGGCGTGTTGTGTGGGCCAAAGAGGCCGATCCAGAGGTAAAGCACTTGAAACAATGTTTGACAGATACTGGGACTTCTCACACAACCCCACACTTTAAAACTTTACCGTCTTGTGGTTGAAGGACACCTTGCTTTATAACTTACTTTGTAGAAACCAAGTCTCCTGTGGTTTGCATTTTCCTTAATTGATTTTCAAACCTCTCCTGCTACTTTCTGTGCCCCCACCTTCCGGATAGCCATGCCCAGTCGTGCCTGCCCTTCCCTCACGGCTGGACTCTTCGGGTTACTTTGTACCATTTCTAGCATCACCATGGCGATTGCCCTTCGCCTTAATCCTGCCCTTATAAACGAGTCCTTTAAGGCGGTTAATAGCTTTTGCTATGGCCTTCAGAACTGCCTCCAGGTTTTCGGTGTCTTTGTGCTAATGGAGTGTGAAAAATGTACTCAGGATTCCAGATGTGCTGTCGCCCACCACATTCACTGCAAGCGAGCCCAGGCCCAGGATGCAGCATATGGAACTGGCAGCACCACTTATTCTCCTCACACTGGAGCCTGCAACCATCAAGACTCGTCTCTAACCATCCCCTGCATTGGAGACTGCATTTCTTGGCAGTGCTCTACAATCGCCAGTCTAGGCTCCCGATCATTCAGTTTCCTGCGTACGATTCACCTATGTCTGTCTGTCTACCTGTCTGTCTCAAGTGAACTTGCTTTTTAGGCAATGGCTTGGGTATGAGTACTGAATTTTCTTCCTCCTTCAGCGATGGCAGTTCAGCTCAACTAATGCTATCAGTCACCGTGCGGCGACCTGACTTTCTGAACCATTCTTTCCCTTTAGACATCACCACTGGTCCTCACAGCTGTTTACAGTGGTGGCTGAAGCTGAAAGATGGGGAGAGAGGTAAGAAAGCTTAGGCTCTAACTGTGTGTGTGATACAACCTCTGCCTAGGATAACCTATTGCATTAGAAAAAATGCATTCACTGTCTGAAGAAAATCCTTCCCCTTGTTACATCATAGAAACTATGACAGATACGGTGCTTAGAAAAATTGATTCTTATTTAGTGAACGGTGTCACTTGGACACAATGCCTGTGGCGGTGTTTCATTGTAGTGACTATGACATAGTTGAGAACTGTGTTAAATTGTGGTGTACACATCTATATTTATGAATTTGCTTTACTCAGAAGCATTCTGAAGAAGGGACTCTTGCCTTTTTACACCCCAGGCTCTAGTGTGTTCCCAGGATGCCGTGGTCCAATCAACGTATGTAACATTTTACTTTTCTGCACCTATCAAAAATCTATAACATCACCACCCATACAAATGGGAACATTAGCTTGTCTTACCTTAGAAAACTCTAAAATAATTCATTCCTTTACTAGAGAGTAAATAAACAAGCTCGCTACAAGCAAAACAAATCTGTAAAGACAGGATGAGAAAATAGGTAACTTCATGTAAATTAATTTATCACAGGAAAGAGATGTACAGCAAAGCCAAGGCATGTTAGAAACGGCGCCTTCAAGTGTGTTCCTAGTTCTTGCTATTGCCTTCAGAGCTAGCTCCAGTGTCTGTCGTGGAGGCTGACGGGAGGACAGCCTGAGAATGGGAGTTAAAGACCGGCCTACGGAGCACAGTGAGATACCAGCGCACAGTTAATTATGAAAGTTTCCATTGCACGTATCTTCCACCTATAGCATGAAACAACAGATTTGTCCAAAGTTTAGCTCGTGTGATTTCCTATTGTTTATAACTGCATTTTTAACAACACAATTGAGAGGATCAAGGTAATTTCAGCAAGCGTAGCAGACCTGCAGTGTAATTTTGGACAGGAAAGAAAGCCGTGTGTCGGAAAACTGGCCTGAGTTCTTCACACAGATGAAGGGCAGAGCGAGCCATGGCTACGGCCTTCATCTGTGCTTTGGCTTCTTTCCCTTCCATTCAGAGCAGCCTCTCCACCACGGAGGATTTTTCTTTTTAACCTTATGATTTTGGGCTCAGTTTTATACTAACATCTATCCCGTCATAATTTTTAGCAGACTTCAGGCAGAACACTTGCGTTTTTGTGACAGACAGGCCGTGGCCTTTCTCACTTCATTCCCCAGGACAGGGCCCAATAGATGCGGTGCTGTGTTTTTTCCCTCTTGGACGTTTAAGCTCTCGTGAACTCATATTTTCCATGAGTAAAGTTAGAAACATTTAGGCTACAGCCAGTCCAAAAATATGCCTAAGTTCTGAAGAGGAAAGCCATGTCATACAAGGGTAAATATAATACTGGATCAATTCATTTCATTTAAATCCATGTATTCTGGATGCCTCCCAAAATAAGCCTCTTAGTAATTTGTCTTCTTGGAGTTGTTTTTCCTAAGACTTATGGCTGCTTTGCGTTTTGCTCTAGATGGAGATTTATGGGTTATATTTTTTCAGTTTCCCCTATTATTCTTAAGTCTACAGTTAAATATTCCAAATAGTATGTTCACAATTAGGAAAGCAGCAGCCGATTTTACGTTATTTTCCCTCACTAGTTTAGTGTCTTGTAAATAATTACTCCACTTTACAATCTTCTCCCCTACCCCCTTCATTCTGCAGCCATGATTCATGCTTACATCAGTGACTATTGTCACAATAACAGCCTTGTTTCCCAATTTTCCGAGATACCTAGATCTTCCTCATCAGATAGAACTTTAAATTACCCAGCTCTCTAGCCCCGTTTGTGATGCTGAGCTCAAACCTAGGATCTCATGCATGCTAGACAAACACTTGCCTACTGACCTAAATCCCAGCTCCTGAGTGAATATTGTGTGTTCGCTACTTTATGAATTTGGATGGGCCCTGGCTGCCCTGAAAGAATTCTGTACGCATGAGAGGGTGACCGCTCGTTGTGAGTTCTGTCATTACCTATGTGTCTCAGCTTTGGAAAGATGTTGGCTTTAGACTCAACCTTTGTTTCCAGGAGAAAAATCATCCCGAGGCAAAGCAGGACATCAGGGCTACAGAGATTATCACACAGTCTTAATTGGGGTACCGTGTGGGTGATTCTCAAAGCTTTATCACAGACGCACCTCTGCATTCGGGGCACTATCCAAACTGAGCCCTGCCCTCCTACACATTGCTGACTGCTCAATTCTCCAAGTAAATTTACTGCTGGGAAAATAAGGGACTAGACTCACTGACGAGCAGATAAGGCGGCACGTGCCTGTAATGTTAGCATTTAGAGGCTGAGGGGTTACAGGTCAACCTGTGCCTTAGAACAAACAGGAAAAAGTCTTAGATGAAAAGCTCTCTAGTTTTAGCCCACCCAACACAATACAACCGTACTGGAAGACGCTGGGATACCTACAAGCAAACGGCTGGTTCTAATGCTGGGGACGCAGTGAACTTTACAAGGGATTCTTTACATTTTTGCTTCTGCTCTTAGAAAGTTTGGTTCTTCCTCACAGCTATTCCGTATGAATCCACAGCATGAGTACTTTGTGAGCCAACCTTTGCCTTGCGGTTAAGTGGGAGTTACTGTTTGTTTCCGCCTGCTGGGGGACTCTCTGGTATGCATCCTACTGGGCTCTGTGTCTGTAAGGCACTTTGGAACAAGGCAGGAGAGAATAACATGCACAAAATTGTGATCCCGGGGAAAGCCAGACGTAGCGGCACATGCCTGTAATCCCAGCACTCAGGAGGTAGAGGACGATCGAAAGTGCAAAGTAGCTTTTCCAGTCCCAGGCACTTCGGGAGCTGCGGGTTACTGTGCAGACACGGCCAAGTCCATGAACCACACACAACCAGTCCAGCCAATGGCATCAAGAAATCCGGGTCACAAAGATACGAGTGTCTTAAGGGGGTTGACCCAAAGTTCCTGAGGAACATGTGCTTTGCCAAGAAGCAGAACAAGAAAGGCCTGAAGAAAATGCAGGCCAACAATGCCAAGGCAGTGAGTGCACGAGCCGAGGCCATCAAGGCCCTCGTGAAGCCTTAGGCCATCAAGCCCAAGATGCCAAAGGGCTCCAGCCGCAAACTCAGCCGTCTGGCTTTCATCGCTCACCCCAATCTTGGGTAGAGGATTTGAAGCTACATGGCCAAGGGTCGGAGGCTCTGCCAACCAAAGCCCCAGGTTCAAACCAAGGCAGAGGCCAAAGGTCCAGCTAAGGCCCAGGTTCCAGCTCCAGCTCAGACTCCTAAAGGTGCCTGGGCCCCTGTGAAGGCCCCATAGACAAGGCTCTTGCCAATGTGAAGACAGATGGACTGCTGTGACACATCCACCTACACACTACTTACAGTTGACCAGTGTCCTATGCTGGTTTTACAAATAAACTTGAGACAAGAAAAAAAAAGAGTTCATTGAGCTGATCCTAGACTATAGGAGACTCTGTCTTAATAGACAAACAAAGGGCTCCTGGAAACTGCATCCAGATCCAGAAACTGCTTGTACCATCGGGGAATGGATGGTTGTTCTTTGACAACCAGTACTCTATAATCTTGGTTTCTCCCTTGGTACTATAGCCTCCCTCCAAGGTTTCTTGTAAGGACCAGGTGACATAACTAAAGTGCCCAAGACAGAGTGGGCAAGCCATAGAGGCCCATTCACTTCTTCCTCATTTTCCTAGGTTGTCCCTGAAACAAATCAACACGCCTTAGGTTCTGCTCTAAGTGCTAGGCTCCACTCCTTTGCACACACCATCCACATGCTCTGGATGCGCTGACAGTTCCAGTCTTCCTCCCCAGCCCCACATTCTCCACTAGAGCCTAAACTACAGGGACCCCGGGAAAGGCAGGGGCACTGATTTCACACGCTTCCCACGAGCAAAACACATTTGGTGGTTACTTAGGAACCACGTGTTAGAGGTTTAACCATACACAGCATGAGAAGCCCCTACTCCAGTCAGAAAGCACAGCCAAGCACATCTGCCATCCTGGATCCCGGCACAGATGCTTGGTGGACTTGCAAATTGCTTGAGAGCCCTCAGAAGAAAGATGCCATAAATTTAAACCATTAATGCGAGAAGACACACCAGGAGAAGGTGCCCTCTGTAAACTCCTACTAACCAGAAGCAAACACCCTTGAGATAACAGAGGGGGTTTCCTCTGTGAATAGGGATCCTCTAATGCCTATGTGGTGGAGCTCCCATCCATTAATAATAGGAATTAAGTGCCCATGGGGTTCGCTGTAAAAAGGCAAATTACTCCGTATTTCCCGAGTCTATTGGGAGAGATTAAAAGAAAGATTCAAGAGAGTATTTTTCTGAAATCCTTTAGTTTTAAGCTTTGAGAACAGATACTCTGGAGGCCTGAAAACTATTTCCTATAAGCCTTTTTGATGACATCTTCAATTCTCATGATTGAATCTAAGTGGGTCTTGAGGCGGAGATCTTCACCCTACCTTTTCCTTGGCAAACCCTCCATGTGCATCCAGGAAGAAATGCCAAGTAAACTGGAAGCAGTACCCAGTGCTGGAGAATAAGGCCTTTGAGGACAATGTTCCCAGGAAGCCATTCTTCTTCATTCCTGCCCACAATGGGACACTCAGAATCCTTCTCAAGAGCCCAGTTTTCAAAATCCCAGCTAATCATAAACCTCATTTTGCTCTGTGCGGGTTCAGGGTTGGGAGCTGGGAAGACAAAGAAAGCCTCTCTCCCGTAGGGAAGGGTGAATGGTTGGTGCCCCTGACTTCAGCTTCAGTCACTATTCAAGCCCCATTAACTACGTGTGAATAAATGAACATCTCAGGAGTGTCCACAAAGACTGGCTTACTTATCCATTCTGGAAGTCATTTGGCTCACCTTCTGGATCTGGGGCTCTGGGGTAGGCACTGAGCAGTTCAAAACAACACTTGGTAATTTCCCCTGAAAAATCAGGAGGAATTACCCACATCTAAGAAAACCCCCAAGTTTTCTCATGCTCCCTGAGATTTGTGAATGGAATACAACCTCATTCATGGCAATGCTACCTTGGAATATTCCACCCACTAGGGGCCCTCCTCTTGGGATTATTTTCATACTGAGAATTCCACTGAGAATTCTGGATTTTCTTTTCTACTTTTTAAAAAAATATTTACTCATTTTATTTATGTGGGTACATTGTCACTGTCTTCAGGCACACCAACAGAGGGCATCAGATTCCATTACAGATGGTTGTGAGCCACCATGTAGTTGTTGGGAACTGAACTCGGAACCTCTGGAAGAGCAGCCAGTGCTCTTAACCACTATGTAGTTTCTCCAGCCCAAGTCCTAGTAAGAAACATCACATTTGTACATTCTCCTGAGTAGAATCACATTTTGCTCTGGTGGGTTAGGTTCTTTAAAGTTTGAGTGTTTTAGACCTAATTAGGTTGCTAAGAGGAACTCAGTGCTTTTACCAGGAGTGGCTGTCGCCTGCCGAGAACGTTATTAGGAAGTGAGGGTACCCTTGCATTCCCAGGCCATTTGTTTTCTCACTCCTTGCCATTAATGTTAGAGAATAAACATCTTTTCCTAGAAGCTGCCAGCACGTTCTTATATTTTTGACCCCCTGACTGTGTGCTCCTTAGACCTTTTTCCTCAGTAAGTTACCCTGCCTCATGCATTCTGTTACAGCAACAGAACACGGCCCAAGGCAGAGATGAGAGAAGCTAGCCTCTTTATGGTTGAGTCTTTTGGGACTTCTCATACATTTCATCCCTAGCCCAATTTCCCTCATCTGAGACTGTGGGGGAGGAGCATCATGCTTTACCTGTTCTGTAGCCAGTATTGTTGAGATACACAGCAAAGGTCCGAGGCTCATGCAGAGCCTGCCACGAGGGAGAAGAGCAGTTCTCATTGTTGGTGTAGACGTTGTGGTTATGCACGTACTTCCCAGTGAGCATGGAGGAGCGTGACGGGCAGCACATGGGCGTGGTCACAAAGGCATTGGTGAAGGTGGCCCCACCGTGTTCCATGATCTTTCTCGTCTTGTTCATGACTTGCAGGGAACCTGAAAGGCACAGTTCTGGCACTGGTCAGCAAAACTCACCCTGTGGGGACTCACTTCCACGTGTCAGTCAGGTATCTCTGTCCCCTCATGTATTAGTTTCCCTCCTCAGTGTGAAGGAGTCTATCATTCAATCAGTTCTCATTTCTAGAACAAAACAAGTCACTTGGGATCCGAACATCTCAGGCATTCTGTAGAATAAATAGTAAGCGTATTTCAATCTCTCTCCTCTTTAACCACAAAGGAAAGAGCATGCAGGATAATCATGTAATTAAAGCCAGACTTTTAGATATGAGGAAGAGTCCAATGTCAGGAGCCTTTGAAGATCACAAGAGGACAATAGCTTGGTACAGTGAAACAACTTGGCCACACACAGGGAAACTTAATGAAACCAGAGTTTAGCAGATACAGCATTTAGTTTTAGTCCTAATGCAGAAAAAAATAACGCTATAAAGTAAAAATCCTCCAAAATATCTGTAAGCAGCAACAGGATCGTAAGGAGGGAGAGAGGGTAAACTTGGTGTCCTCTAGCAGGCTAACCAACGTCTGCCTGCATTTCTATCTGGATAGGACCGTTGTGTAACCGCTTGGACGGTTTACACACCAGTTTTTAAGGTGAGGTTGTCTTCTTGCTCAAAAGTGTGTTCATGAACGCAAAATAGTTTCTTCTAGCTTTAAGGGTGAGGTGAAATGGTGCAACGAGATTTCTAAGGAAGAAAAATAATCTGCCCCACTCGAGAGTTGACTGCCGATGAAACATGGCCACCTCCCACAGAAAGTCACAGGTCAAATGCCGTAGTCTTTTTGGGACGCATCAAGAAAAGTACTGCAGTGTGCTACAGCCAAGCCCATTGCATCTGAATCCTGGAGCCTCAGATTTCTAACAGGTGGCACCCCTTCAAAGAAAGGGGGAGTCCTTGGTTTCCAGCAAGGAGAGAAACTGGAACGGAACAGAGGTAACTAAAGAGAGGCTGAGGTTTGCTGGAGTCCTTCACCCCAGTGTTTTCTCTTCACACAGCTAGTGGGGAGCTTTGCATTGTCTCATTAGAACTTAAATATGCTTCTGTGCAGAGTGCTTCTGACTGCTACTCCTTTCTGGTTATCTTCTGGATGTCAAGCACCTTTTCGTAGTCAGTACGTGGCTGAACATTTTAGAAGTCTCACCTCTCTCTGATCATTTCCCTGAGTGTATGCTTAAGAGGAAGTCTGAGACGATGACATGACATGAAAAGAGGAAGGACTGTCAGGTAGGCGGGAGCAGTGCATTGTTGGGGACACAGGGAGGACAGCATGGCTGAAGCTCTGATAGGCAGGAGCAATGTGTTGTTGGGGACATGGGGAGGGCAGCATGGCTCTGATGGTGGTAAGAGCTCTGTTAACATCATGGAAGGGAACATAGAACATTTGCTTGAGGAAGTGTGACCAGAGAAGCAGTGAGAGCAGCTGGGATGCAAGGCAGACATCCTGGGGTCTGATCACAGCCACACAATAAAGGCAGAGTCGGGTCTTAGTTACAGGCACGAGGAATGTGAGGAGCAAAGCTTTGAGAGGTCTGAGCAACAGCGATGGTGTGCGCGATGGAGACCGCAGCCAAAGCACTGCTGACACCATCCTGCCCTGCCAGGCTCAGCATTCAGGGTTCCAGAAGCAGAGTCAAGGGAGGCTGTCATTCATCGGAGAAGGCTGTGAGTTGACTAATGGCTCAGACTTCCAGCACTAAGAAGGAATCTGGAAAGGGACTGGTTTCACTGATGATGCAGAAGTAACGGAAAAGAATGCGCCTCACAAAAGATCAAAGAGAAATCCACGGCAGAAGGGTTGCCTTTTGCGTTCGTGTTGGGTGATCATAGATGGGAAATGTCTCCAACGCGAATTTATGAATAGAGATGAGAAAGTTGAAAGACTTCTAAAGATGCACCCCAGCCTCCTCTTCTCAGACTCTTTAGGGGTATGTGGTACTCATTCTCAGGTAAGAAAAACAGTAAATGTTGCCTAATAGTCTATTTCAAAGAACCAGCTCTCAAAGTTTCCTTTATAAGCCTTTGTTAAATTTGAAAAGAAAACCCAAAAAACAAAAATCAGACCACAGCTGGAGGCCATTCCCCCAAGGTCCTGAACCCCCAGTGGCCACCTCCCGCTTAAAGATGCATTTGGACTGCAAATGTGAGGCAGGCATGGGAATCTGATTGGAAGTCCAAATATTATAAAAACTGGGGTTAAATTTTCATTAGCCTGGTTGTAGTTAGTGGGATTTCTCAGCCAGCACTCTTCTCTCAGCTCTATTGTCTTGTTAATCATCTGAGCTGTGTTGCCATCCTAACCAATTCCTCCAGCAAGTGGCTAGCAGATCCGGGGACTAGAACTCACACCTAAGAGTTCCTGTATGCTACTTGGTGCTGGCCCGGGCTAGACAGGGAACCAAAGAAACCAGGAGCTGGAAGAGACTTGGAGAGCTGGAAGGCATCCTCCTTATGGTGACCCAAGAGTTAAGCCATTTCAACTCCAAGACTTACAAGATGGACTAAAAATGGTAGGTCAGCTCAGCCATCTTCCTTCTAGGCACTTCATGCCCATTTGATCCTAGCAGGAACCATTTGTGCTGTGGCTGTCAGTGATGACCCAGACACTGCTGAGGCATACAGGGTTAGGCCACATACCCAGGGCTACCCAGTCCCAAGCACTCAGCCCCAGAAGCCATGCTCTTAATTTCCAGCTGACCTGAATATTGGCTACGGCATGGATTCTTTCAAGATCTTGAAACGCAAAATCCTACCTACATTCTTATTTTCTGCTTCATCTGGCCTTGGAGGGAAAAGCAGCAGATCCCAGCACCTGTATCCTACCTCTCCAGAGTCATTAGTACTGGGGCAGCAGAGGTTTGAGGGTTAGGGGGAACCTTGTAGATTGGTCTTCCATAGCTGACAGGCATGTGCCCAGAAATGGCTGCCTCTTATAGGGTGGATTCTGGGAATATGTAGATGATAGAAACAGGGGTTTAAGCTCCTTCTGTCAGCTAGCACACTCCTCGAGGGAAGCGCCAAGCATTTTCCTCTTGCTTTTAGCTGTGCATAGATTAATGATCACCAATCACACAGACTTACACTGTTATCTACCTCTGCGGATCGTCCCAATGAGTGTTGTTCGCAATTTTTACCAAAGCCTATCTATCACTCCCTGTAACAAAGCTGGGAGTTCCCGCTGTTGATCTCAGAGGTATGAGGGCTGTGAATTCAAGGACTGTTTGGCCTACATAACAAGACTCTTACCTCAAAAACAGACAAACAACATCCAGATGTTGCTGCAGATTGGCCTGAGCAACTCAACAACATCCAGATGTTGCCACAGATTGGTCCGAGCAACTCACTTAACCTCTCTGGGTTTGTCTTTCTCCTCTGTGAAGAGGAGAGCTCCCCACTCATTCCCAGGGCTGTCAGGAACCAAATGTTTTGCTGCTATGATGGGCTCCCTAGATGCAGGGAAGTCGTTGCTATGGCTGCACGGTTGGCACTCCCTATCTGTGGGTTCCCCATTGGGGCTTTCAAACCAATTGCAGATTGAAAGCACTCAAAGATATTAAAAGGTTCCAAAAATTTGAGTAGACCAAAAAAATAATTGTATCCTGAACATATAAAGATGCTTTAATTCCCCAAACTATATACAGAATAACAAGTAACAAATAACAAGTATTAACAAAATATTTGCATGGTATTGGGGATTATGGGTAATCTAAAGTAAATGCCAGAATATGCACCCCATTTTATATGCGGGATTTGAGTACCCTCTATGTTTGCTATTTGTTGGAGTCCTATGAGTTACTTTTCTGTTGCTGAGGTAAAGCATACGGCCAAGGCACTTGCGGAAGGAATGGCTTATTTCCTTTTAGGCTTCCAGAGGGAGAAGAGCCTAGTGTGGTGGAGAAGCAGAAGGCATGGCGGCTGGAGCAGGGTGTGGAGGGCTCATATTCAGTGTCCCGCAGATAGCAACTGCCCTCTGCAAACTTCAACCCAAGCACACATGCTTGCCAGTGTCATAGTTTTTTGATTAGGGAAAGTTCGTACTAAACATATAGATATGTAGTGTGTATATGTATGTGTATGTGTATATGTATGTGTGTGTGTATGTAGTGTGTATATGTATGTGTATGTGTGTGTGTGTGTGTGTGTGTGTGTGTGTGTGTGTGTGTAGTCTCTCTAGTGCAACATGATTTCTCATACTAACCATTATTACCTCTGTGGCAAAGAAAGGGATACTCAAAACTAATCACTCCCATATCAAATAAGAATGTATTGGTACAGTGACTATTTGAATCTAAAAACATTAGATTGGAAGAAAAATCATAAAGCAGATTTTTTTTTCTGCCAAAACTATTCAGTGGGGTGGGGAGGGAGAAGAAAACCGGGATGTTTTCAGCTAAAACCTAAAAGGAAAAACAAGTTGGGAAGGAGGGAAAAAGAAAGATAATAAATCTGTCTGGAATGTTTCCAGGTCACCAAAGCTCCCTTCCCCCAGCATAGAAGAGCAAAAGACCCTCAGACACTGAGACCTGTGGGACTCGAGGTATGCCTGCAGGGCTACACTGACTCACATGTAGAGCGCCTGGCCTTTGTCTTTTCAGATTTTACACTCACTAGAGACCTGGGTTTATAGAGTTCTCTACTAACCGCACAAGGCCACAGTGTGAGAATACTGAGAGTGGAGGGCTCTTGGTACAGGTGAGGGGAGCTAGCTGTCCTGGGGACTCAAATCTCACCTAAGGGGGTGACTGAAGTGCCTCTTGGGAGGTAGCCTGGGACTACCTCAGAGGAGTGCAGTTCTCACTCTTCAGAATTAAAAGAGAGAAAATGACCTGTGAGGAGCGTACTCCTGACTCAACTCAGCACCCTCTGACTTGATATCAGCTTCTTCTAGAATTTAAGAAGAGAACAGAAAAGGAAGGGAAAGAAATGACCAGTATTTTAAAGACTTGGTCTTGAATAAGGTCAGTACTTGACACTTGACTATGTAGCGATGTCTAGCCTGGGACTTATCATAGTCTAGGCTAGCCTCAGGTTCACAGAGATCTACTTTCCCTCTGCCTCTGAATGGTGGAATTAAATCCATGTGGCATCTTGGCTGGCTTGGCTACCTTTTTTACTGCAATGGACAAATAAAACAGACCCACAGACTAACCCCACAGCTCTCTGCTTTAAATAGGCAAAGCCTCACTACACACTCATGGCTTAATTCTGTTTGTGACCTAAGAGAAAGTAGGAACCAGTACAGTAGGGTCACCTTAAGTCCTAAGAATGTCAGAAATGCCAGACTGAGATCTGTGTGGACTGGCCCACGGTGGTTTACTTCTCAAAGTGGGGCCAAGGGACTATTCAGGAGAGGGTGACCATCCATTCTCCATCTTGTTAATTCAAGTTGAAGAAAGCAAAGAGTTTCTCAGGTATTTCAAAATGTCTTTCTTTTGATGTGTAAAATATTCCAGGGAATGTGTTGGTGGTGGAGGGGTGTGTCGTCAGTGGTGGTGGCAAGAGGATGAGAGAGGATGGAGGCAGAGCAGGCAGAAAACACTGCAAGAAGCTGTCAGACAGCACAGTTTGCCGTTTTTATAAATGTCTTTTAGTCCTTATCTTAAGCAGAGGACCTGTCCTGTTAAAAGTAAAATCAGGGGTTTCTTAAATTCTGGAGGAAGCAGATGCCAGGTCAGGGGGTGTGAATTGAGTCATGTGCACCTTCCCCTCAGGTCCTTTCCTCCTGGGGTGCTGACTGCTGTCTGTCCTGTCTCCGTGGGTGGGATGACAAGATTCATTCACAGCAGTGTAGACCAGTGCTCTCTGGAACCACATGTAAGGTTCTAGCACTTTCCTTAATGGATTCCTCATGTGTCTCCCGCCCTTGACGAAGGGCTAGTTTATTTATTTGCCCTTACAGTTGAGGACAAAGTGAATGAGTGCCTCTGCCTCTGAGCTTTGCTCTTAGAACGTAATTAGAGCCCAGCTCAGCCTTTGTCTTTCCAGACAGGCGCAGGATGGTCTCATTCTTTCCCAATAAGACAAATAGTCTATTGAAAACTTCATAATTCTTAAAGCATTTTTCTAAGTGTGGAGCAGCTTTTCTGGAGGCTCAGCAGCCAACTGCCTGCAGCCTTCCAGGGAAAGAATGTTACCGAAGCAATGGCGTACTAAAGCAGTTGACTTGACAAACTACACATAAAAGTAAGAACCAAAATAACCCCCAATTTATGGACATCACAGTGAGATAGTGTCTCGCACAATGGACAGACAACACACACAGAAGTAAATTGACAGAGAAACGGCACGTGTCAGTAAGGACCTGGATGGACTTTCACACTTGCACACAGCTGTAAGGAATGTAAACACAGGGTGGTTGCTATGGAAGGTGCTGTTATTTCCCACCATACAGAAGATGAAATTAAAATACGATATAATTATATATTAAAATAATATAAAATATTAAAAATTAAAAAACCCAGCCATTAATCTCACTTCCCGGTATAATGTTTTCCTTTGCAAAAGAATTGAAAGATTCTTGCAGATCCTTGCACACACGTGGTCATAGTAGTATTAGTCACTTCTATGAGAGAAGGAAACAAGTCAAATTCCCAACAGTAAGCACTGGGGTTTCACAGATTCATGTGGTATACTGGAATGGACTATACCACAGTCACTCAAAGGCAACTGCAGCCGTTGAGTAGAGAATGGATGCCACGGAAACAAGAGTGGTCTAGGGGTTAGGGAAGGCGGCATGAGACCTGAGCCCTACATTTTCTTTTCCTGGAAGTGAACAAACAGGTTTTGAATATGAACGAACAGCCAGGAGCATCCATCCTAAAACCTCTCATTCTGGCCAATACCCAGAAAAATCAATATACATTTGCATTTTTTAAATATGAAACGAGAGGCAGACTCAACGATGGTTCCCTGTGCCTCCGGCCTGTCGGCCTTTAGCACATTAACTCCCAGCCGAATGGCAAGAATTAACTTTGCTGTGACTCCAGGGTCTGATCCTCAAGACCAAACCTTGGGAGCTCCCCACAAAATCCTCCCCACGACAGACTAAGCAGCACAGGTCGACTCATCTGATCAATGTTCTGGAGCCAAGAATGGGGGTACAGCAGTGGAGCTGGGTAGAGGCGGTGACAGACTGCAGGATGAACTTTGTGTCCATCTTAGGGTACCCAGGGAGATCATGGCTATGGGATTACAAGCTAAGGGCCCAGGGCTAGGCCGTAGGAGCAAGAGGTTAGAGGTAAGCTGAAACCACTAACCCTTGGATCACTTCATTTGTTTGCTCTTGAATAAACTCAGGAGACACAGCTCCGAAAGTGCAAGCCCAAGCATGTGAGTTACCGCAAGGATATGTGGAGCACAGCTACATTTCAACTATGTGTATCAGGTCTGCACATGGTGGTCCACATCTTTAGTCCCAGCATTCAGAAGGCAGGTGTAGAGACACCTCTCTGAGTTTGAGCCCAACTTGGTCAACATAGGGAGTCCCATGCCAGTCAGGGCTATACCCTGTGACTCTGTCTCAAACGAATGAATGAGTGAATGAATGAATGAATATTTGAGCCCAGTCACCTACAGTTCTACAGTTACTTCAGCAAGCTATGAATGGGCAAATCACTCTCTACGTAACCACTGAAAACTCCTTGACTCAATCTTTTACATACATTCAGAAAGTCGCACTCCCATGAACTTTGATACACTTCATTCATGATTTCACAAATTAACTTCATTCTTTCCACTTTCCCCCTTTTGATACAGACAGGGCTGTATGTCTTGGGCTGGCTCCAACTCACTATGCAGTTAGTTACGGATGACCTTACACTGCTGATTCTCTTATCTACTTCCAAGTTAGATTACAGGAGCGAGACACCATTCCCTTGGTCCAGAGTTAAAGAACAAGATCAAGCCCTCGACCTCTGTGCTTTCCTAGGCTTATCCTAGGCTTCCATTGTCTTCTCCTGGTTCCTTTTTAAAAAAATGTTTGAAAGTGTTCTTTAATACCATGCCAGTATATATATATATATATATATATATATATATATGTATATGTATATGTATATGTATATGTGTGTATACACATATACACACAGAGAAGCAGTATTGAACCAAGTTCAGTGAGTAACCCAGATGACTGTTAGCAGTAGCTAGCAAAGCACCCGTCCTCTAAAGAACCACTGATGCCTGTGCTATGGGTGAGGCTCTGGAAAGATTGGAATCCAAAGAGACTGGAAAGTCAAAAAGTCAGGTTCTCACCCAACTCCACGTCCTGGTCGTCGGTGAGCACAAGGATAATATTGGGTCTGATGTTTTTTCGTTCCTGCTGCACCCGTCCTCGGAACCTCTGGGACCGCATTGTGGAGCAGAAGCCTCCCAGAAGTTCTGCGCCCAGCACAGCCAGCAGCAGAGCCCAGCAGGAATTCTTCATTGTACTGGGTCCAAGGTTGCAAAGTTGCAAAAAATGCCTTGGTCGCTGAGTTCTGGGAGTTGGGGTGTAGGGAATGGGGGGAGGTGTCAAGAGAAAAAGGGAAAGGGGGGATGAGAATGAAATACAAACACAAACACGGTTCTAGCAAAAGGTCTGCAAATAAAGCCAGAGCTGACAGGCAGCTGGTGGGACAGAGCTGTGTGAGGCACAGGTAGCAGCCTTCACTACCACCGGGAGATTTTAAGTGCTTGATTATTTTGCAAAATCACTTTTGTCCTTTATTCTCCATCCAACTTTCCCATTTCCACCCATTGCCAAAGTGTAATTTGCAGCACCGAGATCCAAACGTAAATGCTTTCTGACACGAGCTAATACCTTGAATTAGGTGTCCTGGGCGAATAATCAATTTCTAGGCACAGAGGTTTTTCAGAACGTCTGCAGATGCTGTCCTAGAAAGGAGAGAGGAAAAATACGGAGACAGCATCAGTTAAGGGTTTCAAAACAGGCTTTTGATCTAACGTAAAGTCTTGAAACATGTGGATATTTTTCCCTTCTCTTCTGCAAAGGGCAGAGTGGATGACACACAGAACTGCTGATTGGACTCAGATAAGCATCTCTACTTCCTAAGCGCTGCACAAACAGTGGTCAGGGCATCTTTAAAAATCCCCAGGAACACTAATGGAGGAGGGGAATCAGCCTCTGGGAAGGTCCCCTGCACGGAGTGGCTGGTGAGGGACATTCGAGAGGAGCCTTGATCGCCACATCCCTCACTCTCTACCAAGGAGAGTAAAATGCAAAGGTGTTTCTTGTCACTCACTAGCCAGGGGAGTCATCTCTGCTCACAAAGACTTCTTACCCAGTAAGAGGCACCTTGCCAAGCCCCAGAGAAGCTCCTAACTGCCCCATCCGTCACCAAAGGATCAAAGGCACAGCCAGGTTGATCCTCTTCAGTCCTGAGCTCTCCCAGTGGCACCTTGGATGACAGAGTCCCCTCCTGCTGTCAGTCGCCAGTCTGACTGTTGTCAGGACAGGCTTTAGAGCAGCTAGCACAGGCTAACTAAGCTGCAGAACGAGATGCCTGATTGGCTCTGAGACTGGAAGCAAATGGAAATAAATAAATGAAACCTGAGGTAGGCATAGCAGAAATCTTTTCAAAGCTGCACGGGGAAGAGACTTCAGAAAGGGTTGGGAAAGCGTCCCTCCACTTCGGAACGCTAATCTGCAGAAAGCTCATCTCTCAGACTTCTGAAAGACAGCGAGGGGCTCTTTTCTTCTCCCCTCCTCTGTTATGCCACAAAAGCTTTTCATGAAACTAATTAGATGGCGGCCCGCTTCATCAGCCACTCCACTCCACACCTGAGGATCTGTATTTTGATGTGTAACAATAAACTGGCACAAGATAAACGGGCAGGAGTGCTTAGGCGCAAGCATCACAAAGCGGGGGGGGGGTGTCCTCATGCAGCCGTGTTCCAAAGTCTAGAGATGGACAAGAGGCAGCCAGAGAATGAATGCGCTCATCCCATCACCCAGGTGGCTTGTTTTGTGCAAACATATGCACGCTTGTGCCCCTATTATTTTACAAAACTGTTTTGTATACACTTTCAATGTCTCTCACTCTGCAGCCTATGAGTCCTCTGTGTGTATGTGTCTCAACAGAAACAAATAGATTTTTGAATAAGAACCTGCTGTCTGCAAACGAGCCTGTCCTAGGTAGCTAACTGTCTGCAGGGCAATGGTAAGGTGCTTCCAACTGATCCTGTGTTCTGGGAAGTCGATGAGCAGCATCTCTTGCTTTCCCCCTTAACTCGGGGTAATTCTGGCAATCGCAGTGCATGCTAACAACTTCCGACCTGCAATTATTTTGCACTGGCTGCCTGGTTTCTGTGCACTTGCTTTAAATCACAAGAAGCCCGGTGTGAGCATGAAAGAAAGAGAGGGGCGGCAACAGAAACTAGACAGCAAGGAGCAGTCTACATGAACTGTGGGGTCAGGCTTCACTGTTCAATATAGACCTTCAAGCCTACAGGGTTGGTCCTATTCCATGACTTTTCTTACCTCCCAGAGGCTGCAAGGGTGTGTGAAGAAAGCCAGCCAGGTTTTGGCTTTTTTTGCTTTGGCTACAGTGTAACCCACCCTCTACTAACAGGGGTGAGGTAGAAACAACTCTGGCTGTGATGGAGGTTAGCTCCCAGGGAGCGGAAGACTCTTGACAATTAAGATGCCGATAACCCTCCTGGAACCCAGGCAAGACGGCTAGCTATTCTTTCCCTTATCTTACTTCCTTTACCTCTTCCTTCGGGAAACAGAAAATCAACACCTTGTAAGAGCTGCATCGGAAACCATGGTCTCATGAAGAACAGGGAGGGCACAGCAATGTAATTCCTACCTATCCTGTAAGATTCCTTGAGACGGCTCGGTGAACAAGGGGACTTGATTTCTGGAACCCACACGACGGAAAGGGAAGTGACTTGAACAAGCTGTCTAGTGACCTACATACTCACTGTGGCACGTGCATGTCTGCCCCCCAAATAAATGAATAGAATGAGAAAGTGTTATCTTTAGTTGATATTTTAATTGAATCCTAATTTTCACATCCATGCGGGGTACGTGACGTGATGCCTGGGCATATGTGTGCATTATCAATCAGTTATGTTCAGCACCTGCAAGCTTCGGAATCCAGCTCTAGGGAAGAATGGCATCTCAGCGATTTCTGAAATTCACCATTAGTCACTCATTATGGGTATTTGCCACAGCTAGCCCAGTTTCAGGGATGGACCTGACTCAGGTGGTAGAAGGATGAGGAAAAGACAGGGAGGCAGACCCACGGACAGAAACCTGGGGTTGGGTGGTCTGGGCTCTCGGATGGAGAAATGTCAGCATCACAGAAGCTCAGGATGTGTGTCTATCATATACAGATCAACAGGGAGGCAGGGTTTACGGTATACAGCTGGCTTTGCTAATGTCAGTAGTAGACATCTCTGGCGGGGACTGTCTTCAGGCCATCAATATCCAGAGGTGACGAGAAGACACTCTAGGGGACACTTTCTGCATTCATTATCAGCAGCCGCACTCAGGCCCTGAGCTAAGCTGGACATTTCTCTGAGCCTCACTATGGTGGCTTTGCCATTCTCCCCAGGGTCTAAGATTTTGGGATCCTTAACTTAGCTGCGCCCATGACAATAGCACACATTCACTCGGGTCTTCCTCTGAGTCCTACAATTACTGCTGTTATTGGTATGTTTTCTTGAAACTGGATCTTGCTGTGCAGCCCCCGCTGGCCTTAGACTGTCTAGTGCTGGGATAACAGGTATGAAGGCCTCCACGCCCAGCTCACAATGCTCTGTTAGCAGTGAGTGGTCTGCTTGCTGAGGTAGAACTAGAATCTGCACTCTTTCTGTGTAACTAACTCTGTGCTTGTCAGCACCCACCCCACTCCCGGGATATTACAGATTCAGGAAATCCACGCCTAAGCACACAAGCAGAGTAGTTAAGAGATACTGAATGTTGAAACACATCTACCTACAGCTAACTCCTTGGGTCCTTTGTCAATGTCCAGAAACACACACACACAAAAAAAAACAACCCACACCCTAAGAACATGACAGGGTTGGAGAAATAGCAAAGCTTCGTGATATTAAAATAAAAATGGGGAAGCTGGAAAGACAGCTGAGTGGTTCAGAGCGCCTGAGTTTTTTCCAGGGGAGCCAGTGGAGGCTCCAGGACTCGGGAGGCACCTGTGCAGGTGCATGAGTTACCCACCCCCCCACACCCAATAAATCTTTAAAAATACCAAGCCTATCGTCAAGACGGGGGCTCCTCAGTGGAGCACTGGCCAGCAAGTGTGAGACTTGAGTACCATGCCCGGTCTGAAGTAGTTTTAACAGGCAAAGTCAACATTACCCACAGACAGTTTTTTATTCAAAGACAATCTCTCAGAGCCTGTCTTCCTCTCCTCTCCGTCTTCCAGCTCTAGAGGAAATAAAGTGAGGAGGGAAAAAGAAAGAATCCAGATTGGAAAAAACAAAACAAAACAAACAAAAACACAAGAAAAAACAATGCAGGACTTGTTAACAGAGACGGGACACCATGCTTAAATTAGATGCTTTGCAGTGCATAACAAGTGTCCTTAGAGACTAACGATTTGTCTTGAAAACAAGGCGTGTAGAGGAGGCTTTGCCTCTTTCTCTCACACATGACAAGTGTCCTTGAGGGATGCTGCTGCTGCTGCACTCTCAAATTAAGACCAGATACACGCTGCCTTTTCTCCGAACCGTAAGATTGAAAACCACAAGTGCGGGTGCCATTATTTGGTGCTTGGAGTTTACAGGGATTTGTTTAGGGCAATCAACCGAAACTATGCATGTGGCATTTTGTTTGAAGTTGGCTATAAAATAAAAGGGGTGTTTAAGCCAATGAGAGAGAGTTTGGTTTTGTGGGGTATGCACAACAGAACCTCAAACTGAACTGAATCCCCCGTCTTCCCGGGAGGTTTAAGGGGTTCTGGCATCCCAAAGCCCTTAGTGTGGACAATTAGTGCTGGGGACTTAAGAGGCTGGGTAGAGCGTTTACCCTGGTCTTTAAAGGTTCAGTGGTAGAGCATCTGTCTCAAATGCACTAGGCCCCAAGTTTGATTTCCAGATTAAAGCGGGATTACCACAAAATTAAATTAAAGAGGAATGGAGCCAAAATGCTTACAGAGCTTTGCTAATGCTCACAAAAGCAATTTTCTATGGCGTCTGTGAGTTTTGGGGGAGGACCCTGAGTATTTGTCAGAGGTCTACAAGGTCAGAACTGTGTTGATAAGAATACTGAGACATTATTATTTTTCTTCTCTGCCTTGGTGAGATTTTTTCCCCAGGCTGTAGGAACAATGGCAGGAAAGTTGTATTTGCCTCAGTATGAGTGAACGAGTGTCTCTGTCCAGTTGAAACGTGCCAGCTTCGCTTGAAGCAGTAAATGGATTAATTTTATTAACCTTTGAACTTAAGCACACACGTTTTCCTATTACTACTCTGAGGGTAAGTTGAGAGGCACACAGAAGCCCCTGTTCCTACACATCTACTCTTCCAGGGAAAAACACTTGGGTTTCTGAGCCCCAGGGTAGACTCGCTGTTCATTTATCCACGGAGTAGCAATGTTTACTTAACACAATCATTAGTATGTGGGCATTTTGCAGACATTTTCCCAAATAGTGAAATGGGCCTACAATTTCAAGGACCCAACGAGGCATTATTTGTCAGTGATGACAGAACTAAGGCTTATTATCTCTCAACCTAAGACCGGAAGCTCAGAATACAAAGCAGAATGCAAAGCAGAATGCAAAGCTTATTTTCAATCTTGTTGGTGATGACAATCGCAATAATTATTTTAGTAAAAACAAAAGATAATATACTTTGATACATAATATGTGCCAAAATTTACAATACATGTATCATTCGGTACTCCTGCAGTGCGGTGAGCCAGCGGCCCGGGGCCATTTTCACTTTATTCAAGCTGTATAGGGTGTTCTCAGCAGTCTGCTGCATGTGTGAAACCCATCAATGTAAGTTTTTTAGACTTTGCTTTTTGTCTATCCGTGGACTAAAAGATTAGAAAGGAATTTAGAGGAGAGATCATAACCAAAAAAACGTACTTTAGAGGTATGCACAGAATGCACAAGACACTGGGCTTGATCCCCAACACACACACACACACACACACACACACACACACACACACACACACACACACAAAAGCAAGCACGCACAGAGCATAACAAACACACTTTGAACCTTAATTTTATAATATAAAAACGAAAATCAACAGAAACAGTTTTAATGGGAGGTAGGCTACAGCTTGGTGGAAGAATGCTTGCCTGCCCGCGCGAAGAACTGGGCCTAATTCCCAAGATACACACAAACAAAAATAAGGGAGTTAACTATGGGCAGTTTAGAGAATGCAAAAATTTGGGATCAACACTGTTTGTCCAATTACCTTGGATTAAGAATTTGAAAAGCAAGGACACCTAAATATTATGGAAAGAACCAAAAGTAACTTAAAATTTCTGAAGTGGGTGTTACAAAGTATCTTAAGGAACTGGCATCACTGTAGACAGAGGTGGCAGAGAGATCCCAGGACAGGCCTCGGGTGGGAGGATGTGTCTTGGGACCCTTTTCCTCCGACTGGGTTGCCTTGCCAGCCCTGCCGTGAGGGACGGTGCCTACTCATATTGTAGGTTGTTATGCTATGTTTGGTTGACAGCCTCGAGAGGCCTGCTCTTTTCTGAAGGGAAAAGAAGGAGAGGTAGATCTGGGGGAAAGAGAGAGTGGGGAACTGGGAGGTGTGGAAGGAAAAGGAACGGTGGCTGGGATGTAATGTATGTGAGAAGAATAAAAAAAGAGAGAAAGAGAGGAAGAGAGGGAGGGAGAAGGAATTCAATTAAAGTAGTTTTAACAGAGGCAGTGATTTTGATAAAAAGACATAAAAGAGTATTGGGTATCTTAGCTAGGTTCAAAAATTATAATGTACCTATTAAATTTTGTCTGTTTTTAAAATATACTTATGCAGTCAATTTGTTTATTTAAAATATTTGCGCATGCATGTGTACGTGTGCACGCATGTGCTGGTACCTGAGGGCCAGAAGAGACATTAGAGTTCATGGAGCTGGAGTTACAGGAGATTGTGAACCACCCAGTAGGGTGCTGGAAAGGGCTGTGAGCACTGCTGAGCCATCTCACCAGCCTCTCTGTGGGTAGCTGTGCTCTGCCCACGGATGTGTGCTAACTAAGCAGTGTTCTCTTACTGCTTTACAAACTGGACAGAGCAGCAAGGAAGGAAAAAACTAGAGAATTTTGCACGGAGCTTTCAAGGTACCCAGGACACTTTAAACACTTCAGTGGTTCTATGCAAGGAGAGGTATGGCCACACGGAATTGCAGGGGCGCTGGTGAGGAAGGGGCTTTTGCAGGGTCTGTTCCACATGTGGCTAGGTCCACGAATACTTCATGCTTAATCATTGTGTGTGCATACACTGACATGTGCATTCTTAAGACCTATGTATAAATCTATGTATACCCAGAACACAGCATCTTAAGTAATGAAGAAATGTACTCACACATAGATTCACGATACCAAGTAATGTAAAACTATTATCGCTGGTTAACAATTAACTAATCTTGAGCACTAAAAACATGCCTTTCAAAGACTTGTAGCTCAGTTATAGAGGGCATGCTTTAAGGTTCAGAGATCAAATCCTAGTCCTACAGACAAGCAATATAGGATTCTTTGGTTGAGACAAAGCCTTGCTATGTGGTAGAGATTATTGCCTTGAAACATACTATGTAGCCAAGGCTAGCCTCAGCTCAGCCCCTGAGATTACCGTATGCACCATCACTCGGCTCAGACGTAGGGAATTATTTCATTAGGCATGTTGCACCTGGGTTGGATTCTGTAATGTACATAAATGTAGCACAACACAGATTGCTATTCTTGTTTCTTATGATCTACTTGTGGAAAGAAACACTTATTTTCAAAAGAATACGATGGTGCGCCTCTATTTCAAGAGCATTTCTCCACATCCTTATCCCACAGTCAAAGTCCACAGGAGCAAGAAACATCTCACCTCCCTATAAGATATTAGGCCACAGCTGAGTGAACTCTTTTGACCTACTTTCTGAGGCATCAAGATCCTCACAGGGGTAGCTGCTCTCAGGGGCTAAAAAAGGGCAAAGTGGAAATAAAGGCTCACTTAGGTAACACTGGGTGGTCACCAAGACAGAGGTCTCAAAGATTGGCTAACATTTCAAAAGAGGCAGAAGGAATCTAGGCTGCCCCACCCCCATCCCCACTCTCGTCAGAAAACTCTAGCTCCTAGCCCAGGGAAGATCATGGAAGTTAGCTTCATTTCTCTTACTTATTATTTACAGGAAAGCACTTATTATTTACAGGATATAAATACTTATAATTCATAGGAAAATGTAAAAAAATAAACCAGTGCCCATATTAAAGTATTAAAGTCAGAGATTTTGCTCTGAGACATTTTTCAAGTATGCTTAAAATTCTTAGTTGTATACAGCTAGTTCAAAAAGTCTTCCTCACGAGTTAGAAATATTTGAAATGTTATTTTCATCTTTTATCCCACTGGTTCAATGTATCATCATTCGAAGTCCTTTCATGGCTAGACCCCCATGCTTGCCACGTTGTGGCCATGTACTTACCCCGATGACTGCTAAGTATAGCTATACATGCCAAGGAGAGTTCAAGCATGCCCTGAAGTCACAACATGGTCATGGTAGACCCAATGAGAAGTGAGTGGAAGGCCAGTAGGAGAGTCAACTCATTCATCTTCTCCATAAAGCACAGAAAGAATGCAAATTATCTGCCTATTCTTATCGACGCTTGTCTGACTTACAGCACTTTTTTCCCATCTAATTCATCGATCTACTTAGATAATCTCAACACGGGGGCTGGGGATTTAGCTCAGTGGTAGAGCGCTTACCTAGGAGGCGCAAGGCCCTGGGTTCGGTCCCCAGCTCCGAAAAAAAGAACCAAAAAAAAAAAAGATAATCTCAATACACAACAGGAATAGATTAGTACTGAGGAACTCCACCAGGGCAGGAGTTTATAGCCATCAACTCACTGGCATTTACAGGTTCAAAGGATGTTGCTTGACTCTAGGACCTGTAGTAACTTGAAGTTTACCCCATGAATGTCTTGATTTACTGCCTGAACAGAAGATGGGGAACATTTTAGGAAGTAGAAATATATTATTCACATTATCCCCTAAAGTTGATACTTGTCTTGTGCATAAGACAAGCCTTCCTGGGCTTCTGGCACAGACTATGATCTCTGCTCGTGGATGTTTGATTAAGTTAGTGTCTATTTATCATCCCTGGAGTATTTACAAATGCACACTTACTGGAGTGATAATAGTCTTTAACATTCGCCTGGACTCCTCAGCGCCCCACACCCAGTAGTGTTCCAGTCCTAAAACTTGGTTTCTCACTAAGGCTTCTACTTTGTTTTCCAACATTCAGTTCTCAGCACACACACGAGCAGTTCTTGTCACACACACACACAGAAAGAACTGATGTAATTAATTAAACCAGCTGATGTGCTCCAAAAGTAAAACCAGACATTCACGAAAGCTGGTCACCAGGAGCCGTTCCAAACAATGTGCATTTCAAAGCAGTCCCAACTCTCTTCTTTCTACCGACTTGGTTCCACGAAAGGGAGGTGCTATTAAAACCTGATGTGATGTTGAGATCAGAGATTATAATACATTGGGGTTGGACTGATTGGAGCGTCCACGCTTTGAAAGCACACAACAACTTCCAGTGATATGTGTAAGCTTCGAGACACACAGAATTGCTATTTGAGGAGAACAAAATTAAACAAAGCTCCCGCAAGTTTGGATTGGGTCTCCACATAAATTTGTATGTAAAAGTGAGAAGAAAGTAAAACAGTGCTCACTGATGGGTAAATGAGAAAAACTGGAAACCTAATAGCTATGAATCGTGAGGAACTTGAGCCATTAAGAAGGAAGTCTTTGTGAAGTTTGAATCACAGGCACACCATTCCTCTGGCCCACTACCACAGAAGCAAATGTGCCAAGTGACATCTGACAAGCTCACAGTCACCAGGAGCCAAAGTGGAGTCTTAGCCACTGAGTCTGGCTACCGAGTTTCCCAGGGCCCCAGCATTTACCAGCGTTTCCAGTTCTGCTGAAGCTCAGGATGTTTGCGTGTTTCCTGTGAGCCTTCTGTTTCTTGATTGGATAAAAGTATCCAGGATCACATTTGATAGGTTTCTGGATGGGAGGCCAAGCTACTGTAAATCAGATATTTCCAAAATCGTGGAGGAAAACTGCTGCATGTGCCTTTATTTTCCTGTTGATCCAAATCAGAAACCTTCCAGAATTTGCAGACTTACATAGCTAACTCATTTTCTTGGTGAGTAGAGCCAGAGAGAAAAGCTGACGAGTCAGACTGGACTCATAGTCCAAGTACTGGCTTTCATTTTCACTTCCTGGTAACTAAGCTATTGACTTCTCTCCAGCTCCTAGGCTGTGTGGAGCGAAGCTTTCGTCCCTGGAAGAAATCACTCCACCGTGCTTGGCTCTTAGTTTCAAAGCACTGGATGCTACAGTGGAGCTGTTCAGGAGATCAACTATTCCACCATAAAACAAGGGCCACGAGGCCGAGTGCGTAACTCGGGAAGCTCACGTGGAAATTTGGATAATTATTTTAGTTTGACTGGTTGTACTACCTACGGACCTAGAACATTCCAAAGGGATGTTAGTCTACAGCATAGCCATCAAGTCGACATTGCTGCATGGGGGAGCAGGTGATGGAAACGTCCCTGCTCTTTTTCATGAGATCGGGTTTCTCAGACTGGAACGCTAGCTAAGGTAGTTGGGGGATCACAAGGAGGCTTGCAACTGACCTGATGCCACACTGACAGGGCTGTTTTGGAAGACGACTTTTTTGAGAGGGCAAGCATTTGGGCACATTCCCTCTTCACAGCAAGAAATAACGTAGCGACTCCTGGAAAACACTAAATTTGCTCCAGAAAATATCAACCCGTCTTCTGAACGTGTTTCAACATTGTCTGACACCTCTTCTCCATATTCTTCCTCAAGTACTTGATTTAAGTGGACTAATGGAATCTGGCGGTGGCCCAGAATGATGTAGAAATTGGCTATGTTTATTAAATGACTGCTGTACACCACGATGCCTTTGGGTTAAGTACTATTAGAGGTTAGAGGCAGAATAGGTGACTTGCGTCTTAATGGCATTTCCTTCTCAGCTTTCTCTCCCATGCCCTTTTTATTTAGATAGCATTCCACAATCCAACTCCGCTAACCCGGAGTTCACTGTGGAACCTAGACTGGCTGTACGGTTGCAGCCACCTTCCTGCCTCGGCCTTGAGAATGCCACTCACTGCACAGCTCCCTGCTCCGTTTTCCAACCCTGTACAGTTGTCTCTGTCATTCACTCCTGGGTTCTTTCCTTCACCCGCAACTTCCACTGTGAGAGGCTATCAGATGAATACGGTTGCCTTAGAAAACATACTCTTGAAATCAGTTGAATAAAGCAACTTGTCGTGGTCTGCAAAGCACCATTAGTAACCTCAGAGCCCTCTGAGTAGGGCAAAGGGGGCAGACAGAGGGAGCTGAGCAGGTACGTCCAAGTTCAATGGTGCAAGCTATAGTCAGGCTTGCAGGTTCACAAGCTGCATTGTCTAGCCCAACTCCTGTGGCAGTGGTGACTTCTAGGGCTGCTTGTCAGACGCAGGACCCACTGGATCTCATTGAAGAAGATATAATTTGAAGCCTGGATTTTCCAGGTACTTGACTCAGGGAGGAGCTTCTAGCACTAGGTGGGCGAGGGTGAGGATTGTGCATAGCTACAGTGAACAGCTGCCTTTTCTCCTCTGTTCACTGAACCCCCAGCTAACAGTTGACATTTGTCTCTCCTTCATTCCTCACCTCCACGGCTCTGACCCTGACCTTTGACTTATCTAAGCGCCTTTCCCCTTGCCCTTGACTCTCTAGAGTTCCATCTCTCCAGCACTGTGCTGCTACTTCGTCACTAATGCGTGGTGAGAAAGGAAATGCCTTTCCCAGTCAGGACGTGGGCCATGCCACATTACACACCTGTAGTAGACATTAGTAATCTCTCCTTGAGTAAGGAGAGGGTTCTTGTCCAAAATTACAGAGACAGAAGAAACTGGATGACCCCACAGTAGAGTGTCTGTCAATGTTCTTTTTTTTCTGTGTGTGTGTGTTTTCTCTTGAAGTACATTGTTACTTTCAAGATCCTGTGTATCTAAACATGTAAAGTTGATGGGAAGAGACTTGGGTGTGAGCCGCAGGTGTTAGGGGTATTTTCGGCATCTGCACGGAGCTGTCCAATAGGTCTCAAGGCAGCAAAACTGGGCATCCACATGGCAGTCACTCAACAAGACGAGCCCGCCTCGTAAGCAGAAGGGGACTACTCTGAGCTCAGTAAAATAAAGCAGGGTGGTTGGGAAAGGGAGTGGACTGGCATGGTTAAACATGAATATTCAGGACCACGAGTCACAACTCCATGAATCAGAGGGTCTCCTGTATTTGTATTTAGCATTGTGGAGCCTCGAGACAACTTGCCATGATTAATTAATCCTTGGTGCCCAGGCAGAAGGTGAAATAATTTGTGCACAGCCACAGACTCAGTCATTCTCAGGCTCTGTGTTAGTGTCAGGGCACTTCCCTACCCAGAGACTGAGAGAAGACAGAACCTGACTTTTCCTTTTGAGGCTGAGTCTAGTGATCTACCCGCCTCACCCCACAGTCCCTGACACTGTCAAAATGAGGCAGGTGGCTACCAGCTGTCCTTACTTCATACCCTAATGACATCATCTGCAGTATCTCCAGTCTATGGAAATCCCATCTACTGACACACCCCGTTCCAACAGCTCTCAGTAGATCCTGTTCCTCTAACCCAAGCAGGGACACCCATGGGAGCCCTCCTAAGGCTTGGCTTCCTAGTGCAGGGTGGAGGAGGCTAAGTCTAGTTAGGATATTGTACTTGGCTGCTTGCCTCCGTTCTCCACCATCTCTAGTGAGGTTTTTCACTGAGGCTGTTTTCAGAAATGCCTTGATTGTCTTATCACAACAGCAGGAAGGAGGAGCTTCAAACACACGAGTTCCCATGATTCCTTCTGTTAACTATTTAAGGGCTCCAACTCAGAACAAACAAAAAAAGGAACCATCTTTAGAAAGGAACCTTTTTTTTTTCCAAGCAGAATTTGTTCAACAGAGAATGATCTCTTATTTTGTTATAGAAACCATTGTGTGTGGTGACGGCCTTGATCTAGGCTGTGTTACTTCCACTGTGTCTTCTCACTGAATGACTCCAGAGGAGGCAGCAGACCACAGGTGGAAAGTGTCACTCTCGATTTATACTGTGCGACAAAATGTCGTTGCTGATAGAAACTGCAAATGCAGTACATGTATCTGCCGGGCTGCGCATCCAGCACCCACCCCTGCTCACCTGCACTGGTCCAGCACCCAAGTTGGTTGAGGAGAAGTTTTCTTTCTTTGGGTGGACATATTGTTCTGGCAGAAGAGGATAGGGACCAATGCATACAGGGATATAACTTGGCCATGCCCTCCTTGAAATTAATTGATTACACATTTCCGAATCTTCACAGAACATTGCAGATGGAATCCCTATCCTGAGGATGTAGGTCTTCCTCACTGTCATCACTAACGAAGTTCCTCAAGCTCTCGTAGGACACTGGGAGTCAGAGGGCAGGTGTGGATGGACTGAGATGCTCTGCGGGGTCTCTGGGCACTGCTCTTCTGTGGACTTTGCTGTCTATGATCACTTCTTACTGTTGGCACACTTGCTTCTCAACATGCCTCTGCACATCTCTTCTAACATGCTCGGGAGATACAGACCGATGACAGACAAGGCATTGTGGGACGGTGCTTCAGACCAGGAAGAGACATTTCAAGCCAGCATTAGGAAGGTCAACAGTGCATCGTCTGGACAGATGTTTGGATGTGCATCCTTCTTGGGTTTTAGAGAATCCATACTGGGTTTCTCGTGTGTGCCTACTTTTGCCAGATAGTGAATACTGAAGTCAGGAAAGCCTGTTGGCTTATGCTCCAGGGAGGCATTGCTACGTTCCTGCTTTGCCATTTTTCACACCTAGCAGAAGCCCCAATCCCGCCCCAGACACTGGACTAAGCCGTCTCACTATTGGCTATTTCTTGCTCACTTCCACTTCTTCTAATTTCCATAAACGTAGTTGAGCGGCCTTCGGTTCATTGAGCACCTGCATGAGGTAATCATTAGGCCCTAGGGAGATGGTGGATGACAGGACAAGTGCTCCCTTTGAGTGGACACTTACGGAGAACACTGGATGTAGCACAGTTTCAAAGTGTCAGGCAGCTGCTCTCATCCTGAAGGGTGGGCACACTCACTTTGAGCAGCAGCATGGTGCCCTGGAATATGTCCTTTACTCTAGTACACTGGGCACCACAGTGGAGTCGGATGTCTGTCTTTTAAAGGTAAAAACTATACTTGACAGTCAAGTCAAAGAAGAGTCCAACGTGGTCACTTGGCAGCCATATCTTAGCTAGCGCTCCCCTGCGCTGTTCATCCAGCAAGTTTCTGAAAGCTTACTCTATGCTGATAATAACCTAGCCAGATTGTCAAATGATTCGTTATACTTTATACAGTAGTAGAGATACATTTATAAGATATTATAAGATATACTTATATTCTGGTAAAGATAATTTATTCTTCCCACAGATGAAGCATCTTTCATGTTCACAACTTATCACAGGTCCCTGGCACAGATAATCAACTGTATGTCTTCAACTCAATATAGGGAATGCTCTGCCTCCCCTTGCCCCTGTAGGATACCAGAGAAAGCCAAAGCTGAAATTCACATTAGAGTCTCCCGAAGTCGGTGGCAATTTCTCCTGACAAAGTAGATCCTTTCCACTTTAGTATGCTCTTTTGTAAAGGGTTACCAGAGCAAGCATTCAAACGCAGATGTTAAAAGTGCACAAATGAATTTAACACACAAAGAAGCAAAGAGGAGACACACCTTGGCCTAATTTTCAACCTTGTCATTGGCTCTGTTCACTATAGTTCAACGAAATGCTAGTTTCAGACTTCCTTACTCGTCTGCATGAACAATTCAGGGAAAACACACAGAAACAGTGACTGTCCTTGACGTGGCAATCTGGTGAATTATGGTGAAGTTCTGCTTCTGATGAACCCTTTAACTGAATCATGAACAACAACTTCCAGGGGAAATGCACCCAAAATGAATGAGAGATAATGACAGGAGGAAGCTTCAAGAGTATGCTGATTTTTACCATTTAAGACAGTATTTTGACAAAAATAAGCAGGGAAGCTTGATCAGCCCACAGAACAGTGCATAAACACACACACACACACACACACACACACACACACACACACACACACACACTCAAAATTTTAAAGAGATAAGGACTGACTTAGGGGGAAGCATTCTCCCATTGGACAGAAATTGGAAAACGTAATTTTTCTAGGTTGAAAGCATAGAGGAGAGGGAGGTAAGAATCGCTTTTTTTTCCTGGAAATTAATCTGACCACATATCACTGTTTTGTCTGACCCGGGAGCAAGGCCACAGGACACAAAGCAGAACCAGGCAGAGTTCCCTGAGTGGCTTCCCGTGCTTTCTATAATGGTGACACCTACTTTCCTCCACATCTGGACCTCTTTCCATTTCTGTTCCTGTTTGCTGAAGAAAACACATTTTGAAGATAACCTAGACGAGTTGTAAATGACATAGCACCAACTGTTGATGGCCTAACCTGTCATTTATATAGTTCCCATTCACGACACAAACGCAGTTTCAGTTAGTGGTTACAGGCCCAGTTTTCGGTGGCATTTCTGTTTCCCTAGGAGTGATAGCTTGCATGCCTGAGTGCTTTCCAGTGAGGTATAGTGAAGGAAGGTTGAATTGGGATTACTGGCTCTGTGAGAGCATAGTGGCTGTTTGGCAAGGACCACAGCTTTAGCGTCGGCAGCCATCTTGGGTCCAAGCGCTGTCACAGGTGGACTGTGCCATGATATTGACAGAGAGAAAGGAGGACTGGCTCCACAGCGACTACTGTTCCAAACTTTGCTTTCAGCGTCCTATGTTAGACTCCTGCCTCCTTTCTGTAGGCCCTATTTTGATCTCTTTTATGTGCAGTCAAAATCTCAATGACATTTCTTAACTAAAAGATGTTTTTCTTTCCCTCACTTAACAACCATTATAGTTCTAAAATGTTAGGAAAACATTTGTTTTTCAAACCCAAACAGAGGCATTTGGTTTATATTTGGAACAGGACAAACAACAGCCTGTGTTTAGTGAGAGATTTGGAGAAATAAAGAATTGGAGCCCCACACTGGTTCAGCAGTTAAGAGCAATGGCTCCTCTTCCAGAGGGTCCTGGGTTCAGTTTTCAGTACCCACACGATAGCTCACAATCATGCAATCCTAGTTCTAGGAGATCTAACACTCTTTTCTAGCCTCTGCGGGCATCAGGCATGTATGTGGTACACACACATATATGTAGACAAAATACCAATACAAAATAAAATAAATGTATAGAGAAATGCAGGGATAATGGGTAATTACAACTTAGGGACCAGTGGGATCTGAACCTCTCTTTTCGTATGATAAGTTCTCAACTACCTTTAACTAACATTTAAGGTTGTTTAAGGTTTCTGAATCAGTCAAAGAATGTTAGCCATCATTCATGAACCATGGGAATGAAAAGCAAAAATGGACTCCTTATAACCCCAGATTCAAGGGAACTTTTATCCTAGTCTACCATGACAGAACAATAGGCTCAGGCAGGGTCAACTCTTCTCGAGTTTTCCTTCCAGGGGTGATGGTCATGGTCTACAGCCAAAGATAGGAAAACTCTGTCCACATGAGGATTCTGAAAAATACCAGCATTTCCAGAAAATACTGATACCATTGTTTTACCTAATGTTGAGCAGGAAGACAGTAACACCTACTCATGAATTTTGATACATTTTCTTTTTTTTTTATTTTCTTGCCTTATATTTTTTTTACTGGTTAGAAAAACTTATCAGTACTCACAAGGTTGAGGCAGAAGGACTATGAGTTCTAAGCCAACATGCATTGCAGAGTAAGGGCCTGTCTCAAATAAAAACAAATAATAATAATAAATAAAATATTTAAAATGTATCATTACATCTGTGGGTATTTTTTTGTTTTCCCTTTTGACTATTGTAAATCTTATTTGATTTAATTTTCAGTTGCAAATAGGAACACTGCCTTTGCTTAAATTGCATTTTTAAAAATTTAATCTCAAGGAGGGGCATCAAAATTTCTATGCTCTATAGAAATTTGAAAAAGAATTTGTTTTGCATGTCTCTATTTTGCCTTCAACTAAGATTTTATAAACTCAAATGAATAAGTAGTTGGCATTCTATTCTTAGACCTGTGAAACAAAATCCATTGTCACTTACTAAAATCTAAAGTAATCATTGATAAGCTAGAAAAATTTAGAAGAAAAAAACATATGAATCCACAAGCCAAAATAGCTCATTTAATTGGATTTATGTTTAACCACTGTGAAATTTAAGTCATTTGGTAATTCTACCTCGTCTAGACTATGATTCTCAAACCATTTCATACGGTGTCACAGAAAAGAAGGATAGTGGTGACACAAGTCCTTGGACTATGCAGACATGACTACCAATGGCCATTGTACCCATACGAAGTCCTCCAGAGAGGCAGAGAAAGGACAGATCTTGACCCACCTGTGATGTGTGTATGGCTTGACACACTTCCACCTATTTAAAGTTCACCGTCAGTAGAGCACCTGCTGGGATGCTATGGTCCAGAATCAGATGGGCCGCATTGATTTTTAAGTACTCTGACAATTAATGTGCAAATATAAGACTAAGGTATTAGAGGTAGATTTTCTTCAAGGCCTTAATTGTTCTATTTTCTTTTTCTTTCTGGTGCTAGACATATAACATAGGGCTTTCAGATAAGACAAATAATCTGCCACTAAGCTACATCTTCACTCAGTCAGTGTGTTTTTTTCTCAATAAAACAGAAATATTCTGACTGGGCAACACCAAGGATCAACAGGTTGATCACTGAAATCTCTGCCTCATAGAACCAAAGACCAAGAGAAAAAGCTAGAGTAAAAGCTAGAAGAGACTAAATATAGTTTTCCTGCCTCATTTTAGAACTGAACCCTTGAGGCCTTGAGTAGAACCATGTACATACTAAGGGCATTGCCAGCCCCTTGCCTGGGACTTTACCCAGAATGCATGGTGTGATGACAACGGTGATATGTATCACACGTAATTCAGAGCAATGTCCTTCCACGCTTATTTCTTTACTGCATTTTATTTTTCACTAATGCCTGCTCTGTTTCCAACTGAGAAACTTCGCCAAATAAACAAAGTGCATTTCTCCTGTGAGGAAATGTAGCACACAGAACTTAACTTTGAGACGCCCTTTTCAACCTTCTCCAGTATGTATAGAACCTTTGACCTCTACAAGTAGAGGCTTCGGGAGGGAGACAGGACATAAATGAACTAGGAGGGAGAGAGGAAGGCTTTGCCTGCGGGTCTCAGCTGAGGAGAAATGGTGTCCACAGTCGTGTCAGGCCGTCATCCTATCCAGTGAATAGCCAGAGTCACGAGAGTGTCCAGCCCTGGGTGCCTCAGCCCTATAAGAAGGGATGCTTCCTCCTCAGGCTCTCTCTACTTCTGACATCTCTCCTCTACAAACTGGTGGGCCCAAAGCTTTAATCATAAAGTATTTTGTTTCTTTGCTTTTACATTTAATTAAAAAAGTAAAGGTCAGAGCTGATGGGATGTCTCAGAGAATAAAAGCCCTTGCTATGCAAACCTGACAACTCAAGTTTGATCCCCAGAACCCACAAAAGTAGAATAAACTTGTTCTATACATAGGTGGTACCACACACACACACACACACACACACACACACACACACACACACACATTTTAAAATAAAACCCCCTTAAAAGTAGGTACTCTCATGTACAATTCTGACATCATTACTGATATCCGCACAAACATCCTCACCATTCTTGTATATTTAATCAAATAGCTTGTTCTTCTTCACAAATAATTTGAAGCAAATTCGTTCATTACTCTCTTGAAGGCATTCTTTGTAAGTTTGCCTCCCTGGGAGAACTTCGGAGTTTTGTTTTCAAATACATGTTTGGTGATAGGTACCCTTGCTTTACTGAGGCAACAGTTAAAATGTTATCTTCCCTTTCTACATTCTTTTCCTTCCTTCCTTCCTTCCTTCCTTCCTTCCTTCCTTCCTTCCTTCCTGTGTGTGACACAGTCATGATAGCTGATTGAAAAAATTACCTCACTAAGGCCAAGTCTGTATTTCCATTTTCTCATGAGAGAAGTAATAGCCAGTCTTGGATCAGTGTGCTAACATAATCTAGTGTTACAGAAGGCAAAAACACTTCTGTTACTTGTACTGCTTTGGTTTCTCTGGGGAAGAGATAGATCTAGTCATCTATCCTGCTTTTCAATGGAAATGTCAGGTCATTCTTCCCCGAGACTAGCTTAGCTCTCCTCCCATGGATCGATGGTGAATTTTACCTTTCTACTTGCGTGTACATAGATGACAGATGTTGACATTGACAAAGCCAGTAAAAATGTACAAACCTGCAACCTTTCTCATTTCTTCCCTACTGACTCTACCCCTCCCAACATCCTGCTCAATTGTTTTCTGTTTCTCTTTTCCAGAGACACATACTTACTTGCTTCTTCCTTTCACCCTCCCATGAAATCTTTAGTGGTGTCATGTAGAAAAGGCTAAATGTTTATGTGAGTCAACACACACTTTCAGTCCCTACTAATCTGGCTAAATTAAGAGGGACTATGCTGGGCATGATGACACAAATCTTTCATCCCAGAATTCAGGAGGCAGTTGCAGGCAGAGCTCTGTGAATCTAAGACTAGCAAAGTCCTCATAGTGAGTGAGACCGTGTCTCAAATCAAACGGACAATCAGACAGACTGATAGGCAGACAAGCACATGACTCTTAGGAAGGTGTCGGTATATGCCTTACGTGTCTCCCACAGGCGTTGGAACTTTGATCACTAGCTGTCATGCTCTGGGAAGTTATGGAATCTATGGTGAGAGGACGGTAGGTCATTGGAGCCGTGACCTCTGAATCGAGTTGGGATCCCAACCCTTTACTTTCTGCTGCCAAGAGGCGAACACTCCTTTTTCAACACAGTCTTGCCCTGACAAACCGTCGCCACGCATGTCCCATGCAGTAGGCAGATCATGAACCTCTGAAATCAGGAGACTAAGGATCTTTCTTCCCGAAGGCTCTGGGTGCAGCTCAGAGGGAGGAACTCAGCACGGGAGAGTACCTGGCTTCAATCCACAGCCTTAAAAAACAGGCAAAGAAAACAAATAATATTTCATTCATCCAGGCACTAAGGCACTCTTCCATGCTGACGTAACCGTGTTTTTCTCTGCTCAAACTCCAATGCCTTCTCACCTTTGGCTCTCGTGTTAAAACACTTATGGTTGGAAGAATTTCCTGATATTTGGCCAACGAATTTCACCTCCACTAAAATGATGGGTTCTTTATGGTGTGCCAAAAAAGTTTAGACTTCAGTAAACGTTTCTTTAACTTCTTTCTGTCTCTTAAGTATCTATCTCAACTCCGTAGAAACTCTGTGTTCCTTCTCTGGACTCTTGGGACTGCCTGTGCAGTCCTCCGCCAATGGACAACCTGTTCCTCTCTGAAGGTCACTTGGAATCTGGAAGCAAGCTTCGTGAACTCTACCGCAGTAAAACCCTGGCTTAGGTGGCGATATACCATCTTTTAGGGTTAGTTCCTTGTCCTAATTGTAATGTGTTTTGAAAAGTAAGTTGACTGCTCAGAGAGGGTAGGACTCAGCAGGAGAGCACTCGCTCAGCATGCGCGAGGTCCGGTACCAGCATCACAAGGAACAAAATGAATTGACTACGTCAGCCTTTCATGCTTGTCGGTTTTTAAGCTCCTGAAGACAAGATCTTTTCTTATTTGCATATCATTGTAGGCTGTGAGAAGATTGGGACATTTAAATACTTTTTCAAATAGTATGAGATCTTTCATCTTTAGAAGTCTTTTTCTTTTCTCACTGAGCCTCAAATTCAAGACGATTGCATTCAGTAGAAAGAAAAAGAGAAAGAAAGGAAGGAAGAAAGGAAGGAAGGAAGGAAGGAAGGAAGAAAGAAAGAGAGAGAGGAAGGAAGGAAGGAGAGAAGGAAGGAAGGAGAGAAAATGAGCAAGTCGAATTTTATTATCAATCATACTGAAAGCCATTTCTTAACTTTTAAACTGTCCTCTCCCTGAGCAATTGCTAAGGTATTTGATTCAGAAGCAGTCTCTCGGCCTTCCAGAATGTAGGGTGTCGGCTGAGGTGCCAGGGCAGAAGGAGGACCTCACTTCCATTGTCGTCTTTCCAAAGCCTGCCCGGATGTCGTGAGGTATCCAGCTGCAGGGTTAAAGCTGGCTGCTGCTGTTTTGGAGACAAATTCAAGCTCACAGAGAAACAGATTTGTTCTTCTGGTCTCATGCTCTATCTCTTGTTTCCAAGCTCCTCTCCAAAGACACACGCCTCAGCGTCCCACCCTTCCCTCCTAGACGGGTACTTGCAGAACTCATGCAACACCCTGTGTCGAGCTGGGGTGGACTCTTGAGCGACATCTTTGGATTGGGGCTCTGGCCTGAGTGTATTAGCAGCCTGAAGCTAGAATTCTTTAACCTTTAGAGTCATGGAGAGCACTAGTTCACAAACCTGCTGGAGGGTTTTGTTGCCTGACATCTTGTTAGAAGATGAACGAGAAGCATAGGCCTTTGCCAACAGTTGGAGGGTTAAAAGAAGAAAGAAAGCAAGGGGAAACCATACAAGAGCAAGCTGAACAGGCATTTACAGAAGAAGAAGAGGAGGAGGAGGAAGAGGAGGAGGAGGAAAAGAGGAGGCTGGAGAAATAACTCAGTAAGTGCTTCAAGAGTACCCCATTCAAGTTTGAGGACTTAAATTCAATCCCAAACACCCGTATGCTGAGCATATTAGTGGCACATGCTTTAATCCCAGCATTTGGGAGGCAGAGGTATCAGATATCTGAGGTCAAGGTCAGCCTGGTCTGCAGAACAAGTTCCAGGACAGCCAGGACTACACACAGAAATCCTGTGTTTGGAGAGGGAGAGAGGGGAGGGAAAGGAGGGAGAGAGAGAGAGAGAGAGAGAGAGAGAGAGAGAGAGAGAGAGAGATTATGTTACCTTTAACATCAAGGGTTAGATTAACCTCAAGGTAGAAGCTTCTGGAATGACTCACTCTTGAAGTACCCCTCTGACGCCCACATTCATCCCGAGAGAGGGAAAAGCTGGGTATTTGTATCTCCACTTAACAGGGATTCCCAGAAGGTGTATAGGGAGTCACACATAGCTAATGACACTTTCTCTCAATAGTGCTTCATTCCATAGGCTCCTAGGATGAGCCATTAAGAGAAGCCTTTGATGCACGTAGCTATGGATACCCTGGGGATAAGAAGCAGCTTTCAGCTAGGGTATTAACTAACATTCATTCAACAAACCTCTCAGGAGCCTTACTGTGTATGCCAAAGGTTGTGAGGAATGCACAGACATCAAGTGTCTGCACCTGCTTTGGGAGCTAATAGCCTTCCTTCTCCAGAGAAACAGAGAAGATGAGCTTGAGAAGTACGTTCATCCCCTCCTTTCTCAAGTGCTCTTAAAGACGGGCACAGGGCAGTATGAAGCACAGCCTCTAATGACAAAACCTGATGTGACCTGGCACAGAGCATTAACTGAAAGTGTAGGACTGTTTCCTCCATGTTTTACCCAGAGGAACTAAAGGTCTTTTCTTCCCAAGGTGACACACTTGGTAAGTAGGTGCAGGACTAGCCAGGCAGTTCAGACAGTCACATGCTGGGCCCCTCCCCAAGAAGCCTCCCAACATCCCTGGAGTACCAGGCTGGGTAGGAGGGGCTTTCCACCATCACACCAGGGTTTTCAGCCCCACCTTCTCTGTGTTGTTTCTGTGGCTTGTGAGTCTGGCATTCTGGTTTAAATGTGTTTTGCTTTACGAAGAGAAGTTGGTGAATGGTGAATGGACTCCTAGAAAAACATCTGTGGAAGTCTATGTTTTGTAGCTCCGTCCTGTGTTTAAAAAAATGTTTTAGAGGCAGAATCTCAGTGTAGAGGCCAGGTTAGCCACACACACACACACACACACGGAGACTGTACCATATAGGAAATAGGTACAGTGAGTCCCTAACTGGTGACACGCTGTGTACAAAGCACATGGGCACTGATGCTAGGAGGGTTTAGATGTTATGAGACATGGATGTTAAGCTAGTCAATGTTTTTAGTAAGAAGGAATGGTTAGGAGGAGCTGGTAGTGAGAGCAGGGACCTGCTGTCACGGGATGAGAGCAGTTCCCTGGCAGTTGCATGTGTGTCTTAGTATCTGTTCCCCTTTGGCTTTTCAGTTAGAATCCTCATCATATCTAAGCCAACCAGCTATTTCTGCTGTATTTGTATTTCTATTGTGTTTGTAGGACTATGAGGCTAGCACCTTAGAGATGATAATGCAGGAGAGGAAAATGCTAGCATCTGCCTTTTGCCTGTGCATTGGTCATACTCCTTTGTAGCTGTTGCTGATTTTTATTTACTTACTTTTGTTTGTAGTAGGAGGGCATGCATGTAGCTATGTTGCCCAAGCTGGCTCTCCAGGGATGTGTGCCCCTTACCTGGCTTTCAGATTTTGTTTTGTGAGGACCATTTGTTTCCTTTTGGTATTCAATGTTCTTGAAATCCCCACGTCTCTCCCCAACTCCCACTTCATATTGAAACATGACTCATGGTAAATTTGCCTCTTATTTCCCAGCAGAAGTGACAGCTTCAAAGGCTGATAAATGCCCACAGCTGGATCACTCCGGACCAGTGAGATTTACTCCCGAGGCTTTGGTGTCTGTGTGGTGGAGCATGCCAATTCTCTCTTCTCGATTGATCTAAAGCTGGGAGGAAGTGAGACTGGAGATGCAGTAGCCACAGGTAAACACAGGAACACAGACTTGGGGCTTCCCGTGGCTGCCATCCAGGAGATTCAGAGAACACAGAACAGGTGCCTTTGCTGAGCTCCAGCATGGGCCCTAAGGGCAGTATGTCCTATTCCTTGGTATTTTCACCACTAAACCCAAACATGGGTTCTCTGTGGCCTAGGGTGATTTGGACTGAAATTTTTTTCATCCAAATAAATTCTAAATATATATTATTCACTTATTTCTACATAGCAATGGACTATATTGGCCACATTAATTTAGTTTTAATTTTTGTTGTGTGGTTGAAGGGAGCTGTGTATTTCTAATCTTCATGCCCTTCAAATGAATGATTTAAAAATTCTCACTCGTGTAACTATGGACTGATGACTTTTCTTAGGGCTATTTTAAAATGCAATTCTTTTAAAAATATGTGTGGCCTTGATTTTATCAACGTAACAGGCCTGAGAAATATGTGGTCTAATGAACTTTGCAAATTGCCTCGGTATGCTACTCTCTTGACTCATTTTCTTAAGCCTCAGGTGAATGGGGAAATGCAGCTACACACAAGTCACTCGTTTGTCAAGGAGGTGCATTTTATGACACATAGAAGATCAAAGAACTCCATCAGTATTTCTTCTGAATTGGTAAGAAACTGGGGAAAGGAACAGGATATAACATCCCTGCCTTCCTTGGAAGAAATACTAGATATTATAAAACTGTATGCCTGGTTAGGTCTCCAGAGACACATCCCCATTCTTGTTGGCATCAAGTGGACCAAGATGCATTTCTTTTTACACACACACACACACACACACACACACACACACACACACACACACACACACACACATTTCTCGAAGATGAAGCTAATCAAGATCATCCAGAAAAAGAAACCTTGCCTCAGAACCATTTAACACTTTTAAAAGACTATCTCAAACAGTGGTTTGGCTCTAAAGACATTTAAACACATCACTTAAATGTTCCCGAATTTTCCTGGTTTCGTCTGGTCTTTAGAGACTGTCTATTTAATTAGCAGCTGCTTCCTGCCAGAATCGCAAGCAAGCAGACCTCAGAGCTCAGTAACAACTGAAGATGTAATAGTGGAAGTGCTTGGCCTCCACGTGATCTTCCATCACGAAAGACTCAGTAATGGCGCCAACACACATTGCCCCACCCATCCACAGCGCCTGCCTCATTCTCCTCCAGGCCAGGGTTTCTGTCAATATTATAACCACTTGGAATAAAACTCCTTCAAACCACACAAAATGGTTGACTTTGAAAACCACTCTTGCAAATACTTTCTCTGAGCCTGTTGTTTGCCTTTAATTTAAACCTTTTGTTTTCTTTTTTTTTGTTTCTTTGTTTCTTTCTTTTCCTTCCTCCCTCCCTCCCTCCCTCCCTCCCTCCCTCCCTCCCTCCCTCCCTCCCTCCCTTCCTTCTTTCCCTCCTTCCTTCCTTCCTTCCTTTTGTGGGAGTGGAGGTTGGGTCTGTTCCTAAGAAATCTTTAATGTTACAGTAGAGACAAACTGAAGAAATAAATAAACACATTCTTTCCAACTTGTTCGATTTTGGAAAGAGTAACCCAAATGTCTTAGGAGCTGGACACTACCATTCTGCATTTGTCTACAGCCTCTGGCCAGGCTAGGACTGAGGGTCCAGAGACCAATATTTCAAGAGTTTTTGTAAACAATGGTACACACAGAAGACTGGAGTATGGAAAATAAGGGGCGAGCAAATGTTCTTAATCACTCCAACCTAGGTTCTAATTCATAACCATGTTATTACTATTAGATCCTGAGTCATCAGTTTGCATCTGTGGCCAAGCCAGCTCAGTCAGTCAACAGGTCCTCCAGGGCAGGAGTGAGGATTGAAAAGAAAAAAGACAGTTAGACAAACCATAACCTGACTCTAGCCATTTCTGAGGCAGAAGCTGATGTTTTATTTTCCAATCTGCTTTTATACCACTTTAATTGCATGCAGAATGATAGGATCAGTTTTGAGTTGAGAAAGAAGCAAGGTGATAAACCAAATCCTGTAGACACCTTTCTAGGGGTTGTTCAGGATGAGCAAGACAAAAGGACTGTCACACATGCTTCCCCTGAGCCTGCTCTGAGCTTTGCATTAAATACAAATGTTCTTAATCAGGGCCCATTTCCTGAGCCCAAAGCCCAAAGCCAGATTTCTGCCCTGGGCTTCTTTCTTTTGTGCTGGTAATGTCAAATTCCTACCAAGTGTCTAGAAGTGAAGCAAGTGTCCCCAAAACGCTCTCTACACATCTGTAAATTTTATATACATTCAAAGCTATTCTAATTAGAAATAAACTTAGGGTGGTCAAAGGACAAAGGTGTGGTTAGCTGTTTGGATTTGTTTCCCTTCCATCTATTGACTGGTTTGTGGTGCTGGGGATTGAACCTAAGGTCTTACATATACTAGTCAAGAGCCTTACCACTAAGTCATATTCCTAGACTGTATTAGTTTGCTTTTATACTCCCTTTTCTTTCCTCTCCCTCTCCCTCCCTTTCTATAACTGCAGAATGCATCTAAGGCTCACACTGTGCATTGTCTTCTTTTAGAGAGAGCTGGAGACATCTGTTCCTTCTGGTTTTAAGAGCAAATTTTCCCAAGAGTTAATAGAAGCAGAGAGGAATTGGTTGTTTTAGGAGGGGCCACTGACCTATTCTTTGCAATGCTAATGGAGCTATTGTTTGCCTGTCACTGACCAGAATGCTAATACACATGACTGTCCTAAAGAATTGAAGAATTTTCCCCTCAAAATATTGAAAATTCTTTTAAGACCCAGGAAGGATTAAACTTTTTGCATGTGCCTATTTGTTTAGAAGCAAGTATCTAAGAGATGCTCACGCAACATATAAACATGTTTCATTGAAGTGATATAAAGTATGTGGTTATATGAAAGACTTTGAGGGTAATTCTTAATTGAAAGGAGGGGACGGAGAGATGGCTCAGAGGTTAAGAGCTCTGGATGCTCTTGCAGAAGGCCTGTATTTGATTCCCAGCACAGTGGCTCACGGCCATCTGTAATTACTGTTCTATGAGATCTGATGCCCTCTTCTGACCTCCACAGGGACCAGACATACATGGAGGACAGACATAGTGCGTGCAAAACACTCATACACTAAAAATAAATAAAAGATATATAATTAAAAGTAAAAGTAAAAGAAAATGCAAATTTAATGGAAAACTGACTGTAACGGGGTTGGTCCTCAATGTTTTCGACTCAGAGAAATACGTTCTTTTTTCCTATACTAGCCTCACCCTCTGTCCCTGGAATCGCATCAAAGCTGTGAGTGAACCAATCAAAGCCATCAGCTAGAGCCTGACACTTCTGGAGAACACTTCTGGCAAGGATGTGAACTCTCTCTCAACTGGCCCCAGTGATTTAAGGGTGGCAATACATTTAATCAGCTTAGAGCAGGCTCTCTTTCCTGTTATGGTGCCCAGCTATGGAACCATTACATAAACAGAAGTGAAGAGGGAAATGGTCTAAGTGGCAATTATGAGAAAGACAAAGAGAGAGGGTTGTGATTATAAGGGGTGCACATTTGTAAAGCGATTCCAAGACAAAAACAAAAAGCATAAATATTCCTCTATGATCAAATGAGAATGTAGCCATGATGCCCCTGTGCAGGTCTCTTTCATTCAGCACAGCACCAGCTTCTCAGTTCCCACTTTAATCACTGCCATCTGAAGTAAAAGATGCACGTGTAGTCGCAGAGATGGATGTTTGGGGGAGAGCAATGAGCACGATATGGTTTAACTAAATTCTGTCTTCTAAGTCACGAGCACTAGCTTATGTGCTCACAGAGGGGTTGAGCAGAGTTGGCTGTGCTGACTCCCGGGCAAAGGTTCAAGCTGTCAAACAGGGCACTTGGCTTCTTGATTCATCGAGAGCAACTGGAAACGGCATTGGATAGTTCTTGTGTGTGAGGTTACCGGCGAAAAGTGATGGCAGGACAGACATTACCATACACTGATAAGCAAGTTTAAAGTTTCTGGAGATTTCCGTTTCGTCATTGACAAGACTGAGCCTTGGGGCTGGAGACCTGCCTCAGTGGGTAACACATAAGCACCTGTTCTTGGAGAGGACCTGGGTTTGGTTCCTCAGCACACACATGACAGCTCACAACCGTTCATAACTCTAGTGCCTGGGGATCTAATGCTCTTATCTGTCCTCTATGGATACCAGGCATCCACATGGTAGACATACAGACACACACACAGACACACACCCCCCCTACACACACACACACACACACACGCACACACACGCACACATACACCATGAGTGTGCACAGGAAAAACATGTAAAATAAATCTAAGAATTTTCTAGATAATTTTAATTATCTATAAGGCTCAGTGAATAGAAGGGACCGTCTATTGTGAATTAGATTTTGTGCAGATAATATGCTCATTAATATGTATTTGAGAAGTATTTATCAAATAAACGAATATGGTGACAGTGTCTGCATAACACCTACAGGCTGACCCGCCGTTCAACATCACAGTCACAGAAGAGCAAGTGGACAACTGAATCTGGGAATCTATCACAGTTTTTCAGCTAGAGCTTCCTTGGGACAGACACTGATGCCCACAGCCAGTGACCACTGTTACTGAATATAATATAGCAGACGTTTCATCTCTCTTGAGCTTGTACCAAAGCAGAGCTATCATTCCAACTCATGAAATAAAACCACTGGTAAACTGAAGGTACCGTAGGCAGCCCCCAGTGTGGTTCCCAGGGAACAATACCTCCATGTTTCTATAGCTTTGCAGAGTATCATCGGATACAGACAATGGCTGTACTGTGGAAGACGTGATACAACTTAGTTTTGGAAGGGAAGTCCTAACAAACTTTATGGTCTCTGTCTTATTCTCTTGGGTCACCCACTCTGGAGGAAATGCTGCCATGAGGAGACCAAGTGGAGAAGTTATACAGCAAGGAAATGAGGCATCCTGTGAACAGCCAGCACCACCTCATCAACTCTTGGAGTGATCCATTTTGGGGGTTCTGGATTTCTGTTTCTTTGAGATAGGGTCTTGTTATGTAGGCCAGGCCAGCCTCCAACTTGAAATCCCCTGTGTACTGAGATGACAACTGTATGCCATCAAACCCAGCTTGGGGTAAATGACCTCAGAGGGTCCTCCTGCTCAGCCAACCCTCTAACACTGCTCTACACCTTGGACTATATTCTCAAAGACTCTGAACTAGAACCATCTAATTATGAGCTATTCACAATTTTTTGACTTTGTAAGTTTTTGGACAACCTTTGTAAGGGGTACCAGATGATCAATGTTTATTGCTATCTTTGGACTTAGTGGTTATGTAGATCATACAATAAACCTTTGACAAACATCAATCTCATGAGTGCAAAGAAACTTCTTAATGGTTCTCTCAGAAGAAAGAAGTTCCATGCTTCTCTTCTTACATTAGCAAGGAGCATGGTGGTTTGTTGACCCACAGGATTTGGGAGGTCTGAAAACCTGGGGTCCGGTGTTGGCTTGGCCACTTGCTAGCAGCTGTGAGACTTTGGATGAGTTAACCTTTCTGAATCCCAGTTTCATTATTAGTAAGTTAGGTGATAGTGCCTAGCTCCTGGGATTTGTTGGTTCTAAATGACCAGCATATGCAAAGTGTTAGGTGTCCAGCTGGCTCATGGGATGTCCCAGCTGAGTATTATTTTTATTCTTTATTTTGACAGCCTCAACTATTTTAACACCATGGTGGTTTCTGTGTTTTGAAGACCTCTGAATGCATGTCCCCTTCATCTAACAACTCACCCAGCGTCCAGCTTGACTCTGAAACTTGAAACAGACAAGAAGGAACTAGTTGGATAACTTGTGGTTCCTCAGCTGTCTTATTGTTTCTGTTTCTCCAGCTGTGATTATGTCACACCAGGGTGAAGAGCTCAGAAGCCACACACTGATGACCTCCCTTCCTTCCCATGACTGCACACCACCCTGCTTTGTTTGAGTCACATGACTAGCTAAGTCTTTATTCTATGAGTTATATCCCCAAGTTGTTTGTTTGTTTGTTTGTTTTAGTCAAATTTTGTATCATCAGATATTCTGGTTGTCTTCTCAGGGCTTACAAGTCTAGGATTAAGAAAAATTTACTTCTGTGGCAGTAAATCGAGAGTCATTCCAGCTGAAAAGCTTAGTACTGAGATTTTAGGAATTTGCCTTCATTTCCCTCTTCCCTTGTGAGAGAAAAAAAATCAGAATCCACTCACTATCTCTCATTTCCATCCCTATGTGGTCAGAGGAGGGACTGTCCCATGTCACAGGAATGGCTGAGCTAGGGGGAGGGGTAGTCTTAGCACACTTACATCCACTTTGTTCTGTCTGGTGAGCAAAACCAGAATCAAACAGCTGGTGGTTTTGTCAAAAAACTCCCTGAAAAATTCTGAACTCTGCACTTCTAAGGTCAGGAGGCAGTGTACTATAAAGGTCATGTAGGGGCAGAGGTCAAGAGGGTTGAAAAGGGTTAGAGAATGGCAGAGGCTGCAGGCATAAAGGAGTTGCTGGGAAAGCAAGAAACAGGCCAGATACAACACACTTAAAATTCTTAACCTTAAAATAAAATCCTTGAAAAGATAGATTTCCTTCAGTTTGAGGCAAGGTATTGAGGAAAGTGTAGGAGAAAATTTTAATGTCCCATCAAGTTACCTATCACCGCATCGTTTTCTGCTTTGTCCTTCCTCTGGGGAAACTTGTTAATTAACCAGCTTATTTCCTTGTTTCCTTATTATTGCTGTGCTTTGGAGAGAACCCACAGCCCTTCATATGCAAAGCAAGTGCCCTTCCACCAAGTAACATCCATAATCCAGGATTTTGTTATTTAAGCATCATTTCCTCTGAAATTCTAAAGGAGAAAGGAATCTAAAGTGTATGTATACATGTGAACACACACACACACACACGCACACACACACACACACACACACTCTGCCACACGTGTGCTCACACACAGAAATCACACAGCACAATCCTCATTTATTGTTAAACCTGTAATATAGTATAAATGATGGCTGCTTAATTTCCACTGACTCTGTCTGTCTTCTGTCTGTCTGTGTGTCCATCTTTCCACATAATCTTTATTTACTATAAAGCACCATGGGGAGAAATGCTGGCTGTGAAGACAGCTGCAGCCCTGGGTTCTGCAGAAGTGATATTTGAAGGAAATTAAAGCTCACGCTTGCTTAGCCCCTAAGCTGCCCAGAAGTCCCTGCTGACTCCATCACACTGGCCAGCCTGTATCTTTGAGTGTAGAGGTGGAATTTCATCCCCTCTGCAGAACCTTGGTACTTGCTGACCTCTGCATCTTCCCTCTGGCTGCACTGGACACTTGTCTTATCCATTTCACTTGTCTCTCAATGACACGAGACGGTAAGAGTTTTGTTGTATTCTTTTGGTTTCTGCCTGAAGGCTTTTGATGGGACAATCACTTAGCTAGAATTTTTGTTTTCCTATTGTAATATTCTCTTTGCAATTTTTTAGACACAATTACATGATGATAATACAATGACAAAGCTCAAAAATCAAGCTCTGCACTTTGGGGTTTACGATGCCTATGCTGAAGCAACCTCAATAAAGAAGACAGCTGTCAGCAAACACGAGGAGGAGGCCAGGGCATGGAGACACTAGCAGAAGATGAACAGGGATTATTGGCACAAGTCTATCACTGCTTAAAACTGTTTTGAACTAGTCTACAGACACACAAGTCTGTTATTACTTTTTTTTTTCACTAGCTTTCTTGTGAAGCGAACCTAATAGCTGGTGTAAAACTCAGGTAGGCTCTCAATGGGCTACTTGGAACGGATGTGTTGAAATGGAAACATAAAAAGTTTGTCAGCTCTGAACTCTATGAGCTAAATACCAACCTGCCAAGCAAGCAGTGCTCACTGGGGCAACAGTAGCAATATTGCTATGGGCTGGATTTGATTCCCACTCCACAGGAAAGAAACCATGCCTGCTACTGTAAATCTGATAAAGACCCATGGCTGGGAGGTAATAACGCCTAGGGAGTGATACAGAACTCTTGTTTAGGTGAGCCGATAGAGCAAGCCGGGAGATGCTTGCGGCTCAGTTATTAAGGTGCTTGAACCTAAGCCTGACAACCTGGGTTTGACCCCCGGGGAGCCACATGATGGTAGTTGTTTTTTGGCTTCCGCACATGAATTGAGGCACCCATGGACTCACATCTCAGGACTGTAAGGGCAGGAAGATAAGGAAAAAGCTGTTAAATGTTATTTTCTAGACAAGACACAACTCTAGCAATCATGAAGCCACAGCTGCTGTGGTTGTCCATACTCACACTTGGGCAAGACTGGGCCTTAGTAGTCAGACATGGACGGAAGAGCTCACGGGGACCTACTTGCTTCTTGCTGAACGTCTAGAAAAGGCAGTCACCGCCTTTAGTTGTGGACCCGCTGGTGAGCCCACAAGGTTCTATTGGATGATTCCAAGTGTACAGACACACGAATAGTCCTTGTTAAACTCGGTGTGTCACAGAGCGAGAAGACGTGGATATGGGAAAGGACATTAGCAGGAATCAGGAGGTAAGAGACAGTGAGGGTTAGGGGCTATCCCGAATGCACTATATACACACAAGAAACTGTTACACAACAAATTCAACTAGTCGAGAAATGGTTATCAAGTGAAATAGCAACCAGCAGACCAGTCAATGAAGACAAGCAAAAACCAATTAATGATGAATTAATCTTTGTGAGCAGTAGTCCACAAGTCTAATAGGCTTTTAGAGATGTGTCTTGCTATGTAGTTCAGGCTGGTTTCAAACTCTGGATCATCCTGCCTCAGTCCCTATAGGAAATGGGATTATAGGCAACTGGCTCAAAGTGCACAGATTTAAACATTCCTTTATAGCTGAGCATGGTCACTAGCCTTTGGAAAGACGTTCTCTTTCTTTTAAGATTGAATTTTCTATATCCTGAACTCAGCCACCCATGGATTGCAGTGTTTATTTTTTATTATTTTTGAAATTGTCAAAGAATACATTTTTAAATTAATTAATTAAATTTTCATCTGGCCACAGTTTCCACTCCCCCATCTACTTCTTCTCTACCTTTTCTCTTCAGAAAAGAGGAGGCCTCTCTTGGATATCAATCAGCACCAATACATCAAGCTGCAGTAAGACTAGGCATAGCCTCTCCTACTAAGGCTAAATGAGGCAGCCAGGTAGAAGGAAAGGGTCTCCAAGGCAGGCAACAGGGTCAGAGACAGCTCCTGCTACCACAGTTAGAAGTTCCACATGAAGACCAAGCTACACAACTAGAACATATGTGTAGAGGGCCTAGGTCAGTCCCATGCATGCTCTCTGGTAGGCAGTTCAGTCTCTGTGAGCCCCTATGGACCCAAGTTAGTTGATCCTGTGGGTTTTCTCATAGCGCCCTTGACCCCTCTGGCTCCTTCAATCCTTCCTTTCCCTCTTCTGGCAGATTCCCCAAGTCAGACCTAATGTTTGGCTGTGGGTCTCTGCATCTGTGAAAGCTCTCTGATGAAGATTATGGTAGGCTCCTGTCTGAGAGTATAACAGCATATCATTAACAGTGTCGGGGTGGGCTCCCTCTCATGGCACAGGTCTCAAGCTGGGCCGGTTCTTCATTGTCCATGTCCTCAGTTTCTCTTCCACTGCACAAGATAGGCATGGAAGCCCTTGGTGTGACTACAGGAGACTATGAATGATTTAGGGAGGGTGAGAAACCCCAGCACATCTTGTAGGCAGGACAAACTGTAGGTTGAAGGTCTTCCAATCCCTTCACTGGAAGTCTTGTCTGGTGGCAGAAGATGGCCCGTTCTAGCTCCCTATCCCCCATTGCTAGGAGTCTTAGCTAGGGTCACCCTCACAGATTCAAGAGTACTGTATTTACAAGCCTTTGGGGACAAGGTTCACAGGACTGACTGCTACTGTTCAAATATCAAAAGCTAGAGGCAACTGCAGAAGCCAAGCACTTCCGTACCAATTGTCCTTTCAAGCTTCCGGTTGTGGGAGGAAACTGTACTAATTCTCACACTAATAACTAATCATCTTTCTGAGGTATATGCAAATGAACGAGAGGATTCTTGCTTGTCTTGTAGTGGGGAGCATAAGGAAACTCAGGACAAGTGTGCACAGCTCCTCATTTTCACAACACCTTCCTTAAATCATTCACAGTCTCTAGCAGTAATACCAAGGGTCTCCATGCCTGTCCTGTGCAGTGACAACACTAGGTCACGTCATGGTAGCCACACAGTATTTTAGTATGTCAGCTTCAGAGCCCATAGAATATGCTTTACTCCAGGTCTCAGCACCAGAACAATGCCCAGTGCCCTGGAAGCACAGACAGAAGGCTAAGCGTGGTGCACGTCTGTAATGGCAGCACTTTAAAAGCTGAGAAAAGAGAATTGATGGGAGCCCAAGCCCTACTAGGCTATGTGACGAGATCCTATCTCAAAACACCCCAAAGCAACAAGAACAAAAGGAAGCATGCATTGTGTGTCGGTTAATGTTGTCAAGTCGGCAGGCTTGAGAATCACCAAGTGGCCGTCTCTAGGCATCTGTGTGAGGGATTATCTACCTTAAGTTAGGCGAGATAGGAATTCCCATGTTAACTGTGGGCAGCCCCATTCCATGGGCCACTAGACAAAATGTGTGTTGACTGAATGAGCCCTTATGGGACACGAAGTCCACCAACGCTGCTTTGCGTGTCGCCTACCAGTAAAGTCCACTGCAGCTTTTATAATATTGCCATTTATAAGGAAGCACACAGCAAGATTCTACTTTAGTAAATTAGCAGCTTAACGTCCTTTCCGCATCTGAATATCTTTCCCCCTCCCTACCTTGCTTTCCTAGAACAAGAATGGCTTCCTCTGTCTTATTGATTTTTTTAAAGGAGCTTCCTGCTGTCATTTGGTCTCTGCGCACCACAGGCGAGGACATAACAGATAAACATGAAAAGAAAACTTACTCCAAGGAAATCCTACCTGGCCACCTTTCTCCATTTTGCTCTAAATGGAAACACAGTTCTGTGCCACTAAGAAACTGAACTGAGGGCTGAGTCCCACTGAGTATTTTCTGGGTAAATACAGCTTCAGACCTATGCAGAGCCTGCCCACAGTTTCCAGACAATTAAATAAAAGTTCTCTGGCATCAAGAGTGGAGCATGGCACAACTACAAAAATACAAAAAAAATCGATTTTATCCTCTATGCAGTTACAGGATAAATAATATGAATGGCTTTTGTGAGGATAAAGCCTGCGTGGGATTCATTGACGAAGCCCGTCCTGTATGATCTTTTGTCAAAGCAAAGAGACAATGTAAAGCTACTAAGAGGAACCAAGCCACTGTTCTGTATAGAAATTACCGTCTCCAGCACCTCTCAGCGAGCTTTGCTTTCTCCCAGGGAAGGTGGTTGCTTTGTTTTGCCATAAGCCTACCCGTCCCATGTCTGTGCTGGACTCATGTGCGGACACTTGGCATCTTTCAAAGGCTTTTCCTGTTTGTTTCCCTGTATAACTAGAAGAAATAGTTACTGGGCACTTCACTTTAGCCAACTGTGACTTTATAGACAGTGCACTGACTTATCTAGGTCTTTGCTGTACTCTACCATCTTTAAATAACCTAGAACGTTGGATGCGAAGTTGGGTGCGCCCATAACTAACATGCAAACTAACTCTTCCCCACAGTTGCCAGCCTAGCCTCTTCAGCCCTCACTCTCTTTAACTCTATTACTCTAGTTCTCATCTTACACAAAATTAATTCCTATCATCAGGTTCTGCAGCCTAGGACTTCAAGTGGTCAGCTGACCCCAGGACGGGCTCTTGAGGGCTAAGCTGGCCTTGTCCCAGCCTCACTTTCACTGTCACTCATGCCTGAGTGCCTGCAGATGCTAAACTGGCTGTGAGAGCAACAGCACCCTTGCCTGACTCTTTGAGACCACTTCTCTTCCCAGCTTCTACCAGAGGCCCCTCGTCCTTCTCTGGATCACAATAGCTGACTCTTATTGTCAGAACTTCACACACTCCGTTCTCAGATCCTCTCTCTCTCTCTCTCTCCCTCTCTCTCTCTCTCTCTCTCTCTCATGTTCGTGTGTCTCTCTCTCTCTCTGTGTGTGCGTGTGTGTGTATATCTGTGTCTGTGTGTGTGTGTGTATGGTGTGTGTGTGTGTATCTGTGTGTGTGTGTGTGTGTGTTTGTGTGTGTGTGCACTTATGGGGGGCTAGAGGCTAAGGTTGGAGGCCGGTATCATTCTCAGTGGCTCTTTCCCTTGTGGGACACCATTTCTCAGTAGACCAAGACCTCTTTGATTCCACTACACTGCCTGGCTGAAGAACTTCAGGGCTCTCTCATCTCCGCCCGCACTGTGGTTATAGCTGCACACCGCCATGGTGAGCTTTTTGCTTATCTGCTGAGGATCATAACTCAGGTCTCCAAGCCTCTTCTGGTCATTCCTTCTCAGAGTCAATTCCAAGTCTTTCACACGACTGCCTATTTAGTCCTTTCATCAAACCACTGTCATCTGCCTTGCCCTGGCTCCTTGATATTTTCACTCTCCCTTGTGAGGTTCAACTCCAGTCAGAAATTACACACAGGCCTATCACACACTCTCAGCTCCCTTCCTGCTCTGTCACCTGCTCTTCTTGGTTGGTACTCGGCCAACTACTTTATTATTCTTACTTGGCACAGCCTAACCAGAGTCATTTTATCATCTTCCTTAGTCTGTTCATGCATTGGTATGGTGCACACCTGGAGAAAAATCACAAATCCATGCTGAATGTTCTCAGGTCGCATTAGAAAGACATGACCCCTTCCAATGCCAGGTAATTGTTCTCATTTCTCCTGATTATTCTTTCATCCCCTCAGCCATCTACCTCACTCTAGCTTCTTTCCCCCCATATTGTTATCTGACCTTCAACACAACTTTGCCTCACACTTTATTGAGTAAGAATATTGAAGGAGAGCCCTACAGCCTAGAACCTGGGTCCTCTGGAAGAGCAGCCGGTGCTCTTAACCACTGAGCCATCTCTCCAGCTCTCACAGCTCTCATGCTTTGAAATGGATTCTTCTATCTTTGGCTTAGGTGCCACCTCTTTGACATATTCGAAACCTCAGCACCAGTAACACTCTCTTCTTTTGTCTAAACTGCCATATTTTCGCCTCAAAACAATGCCATTTCCATCCCTGTATAAACATGCTAAACATGCTGTGAGTTCTCTAATTGTTGCATTTTTTTTTTAAGATTTATTTTCTATTGTGGGCTCTGAACTTGTGTCCTGCGGAGGAGCAGCAGGAGCTCTTAACTGCTGATCTGCTGCTCTAATTCCTCCTCTTAAACACTAACCCTCCTGTCCCGCTTCCCGTTTACTGACAATGAAATTCTCGTGAATGCCACCACACTTTTGTCTCTGCTTCTGTGCTTTTCCTCACCTCACGCTTTTATCAGGTTCCCCTCCTCACTGGGCCATGTTTACAGTGCTTTGAGACCAGGCTATCCTTGAACTCATGGTTTCCTGCCTCAGTCTCCTCAGCGCTGGCTCTGCTGGCTTGTTTCTTCACCACCTCAGGCTCCATCTCTCTTCTCTTCCACCTCTGAATGCCGGATGCTATAGGGAGAGGATGACACCTCTCTATATAAACCCATTACAGAAGACACCACGCTAATGATTTCCAAGTGCAACCATCCTTTCCAATAGTGCAGATATAAATGCCTAATGATATTTCCACTTGGAGGACGAATAGACATCCCCAACTCAATTACTGAAACCACTGAACTCCTGAGGTAAGTACCCCATCCCTGTTTCCCTCCCTTCTCCCTCTACTCCTCCTGCCTTCTTCAAATGCTTTTAAATTGATATCCAACTGATTTGGCAATACCGTCAGCTCTTCCTGTATAGATAGTCTGTGTCTGTTCCTGCAGCCTCTCTTCCTATCGGTAATAGCTTCTTAGTGCGTCTCTTCTTGGTGCTCTTGTTCATCTGCCATCTGCTGCCAGCATGGCAAAGAAAACCTTTGGGAGCAGAAGTCAGAAAGCACTGCTCCTTTGTCTGAACATCAATAGCAGTTTCCCTTTTATCCAGAGAAATAGCCCTAATCTTCTGTAGCCTATAGGTCATATATTGGCCAGTGGTGACTCTGATGTCATTTCCTGACACTGCTGTGCACTGATTTTACTTAGCCATCACAGACTCTCCAAGGTCCCTATATTGCATCAGACCACTTCTTATGGTGGGCTTTTCATGTTAGTTTTTCCCTCCCTGGGGTACTTTCTTTCTTAAAAACTGTTTTTCATTATTCTTAACTATTGCGTGTGTATGGGGGATGTATACGCATGTGAATACAGTTCCCCTGGAGATGGAGTCACAAGTGGTTGTCAGTACCAACTCAGGTGCTGGGAACTGAAATTGGTTCTTCTTTGAGAGCAGTGGGTGCCCTTGACCACTGAACCATCCCTCAATTTTCTAGACGGGTCTTCTATAAGATTCCCAGCTCTAACTTCTCTACTTCCTTCAAGTTCAAACCATTTCTCAGCAAACCTTCCCTGCTGAGTCCTTTTTAGCATTTCAGTGTACCCTGATTGTTTGTTGCTCTCTGCTCTAGTAGACTATAGAAGCTTGGTAGATATGAGTAAATGTAAATCTTTCTCCTCTTACTAGAATGTGATAGCCACAGAATTATAGATCTCTAAATATTTTGCTCACTGACACATTTCAAATTCTTAGAATGAAGCTTGGCATATTCTATAGTTTGATTATTTTTTTGTTTTTAATTGTTTGTTTTGTATTTTATAGTGAGTCTTATTGTGTGGCCCAGGCTCACTTTTGAACTTGTGACTCTTCTGTACTGACCTCTTGAAGGCTAAAATTATGGGCACATGGCATCCTGATTGGCTCCATAGTTTGATTCTTAGATGTGCCCCAAAGGTCTTTCATTGGAGGTTTTGTTCACCATCTCCAGGTGTTCACAGGAGGTAGTGAGTGAAACCTTTAGGCGGTCAAGTCTAGTGGAAGAAAGTTAGACCATTGGTGGCTTGCCTAAGAAGGGAATATTGAGATACTCGTCTCATGCATGAAGTGAGCAGTCTTCTCTGCCACACACTTCGGTCTCGTAGCATTCTCCTGAGACAGGTCCATTAGCTCAAACAAAGCTTTTTCCTGAGTTGATTTGCTTAGGTACTCTGTCACAGTGATGGGCATTTAAAACACACCTGGCAGGTAGGAATGCTCAGTGAATATCGGTTGCATTGATGAATGCTTAAGTAAAAGAAGAAACAAAGCCAAAAAAATGAATCAAATAGGTCTCCAAGCTATTTACTTGAAAATCCTTTTGTTGAGACATCAAAAGAAATTCCTTCCTCAAATACTTTGCCTGACACCAGAGCCCCTATTCCCCAGCCTGTCTGGTTTCCCAATTAGAGTGAACAAATGCCAAGTGGTTGAAAAATCTCCCCCATATTACACTGCAAGGTGTCAATCCACCTCACCCTTTAGGAATGGCTATACGCACTCTGGGGACATTACAATGGCAGCTTTTGAAAGGTGGAACTGGATGAGTGGCCTCATTTGAGGGTTGGATATAAAAATCACAACCTCCAGCAGGTTATCTAAAGGGTTGGCCAAGTTTCCTGGATGCCTGGCCCACCCTGAAAGAGAACCCTGGCTGGTAGATCTTTTCAAATGGAAAGTATGCAAAATGCAGTGGCTTTATGTGGTTTTAACCAAACCAGGTGGAACCTGAGGCTTTGGCAAAGGCTTCCATTTAAATTCTTAGCTGTGCAATGTAAACCAAGGGGAGAATGTTTGGGGAAAAAAAAAAACAACCAAAAAACAAAGTGAAACTGAACCCATACTTTTAAACAGGTTTTCAACCACCAACTTGAATCTCTGCTCTTCTAACATCATCTTATCTGACAAGAGACAGAACAGTCACTTCACTGACATATTTGCCCCAATAACACACTAGGCTTTTGTTCTACTGGGGTCCTCATCACGCATGCAGAGGTCAAGGTATCATTTCCACCTGACTAGTTGGGTAATCAAAGGACATTGTTAAAGGGTGACTCGCCAAAGCCAACTAAAGAACAAACCAAGAGACTGGACATCATACTCAGGGCTTCTTTACCTAAAATACTGCTGTTAACTAAAGAGGCAAGAAATGCAGAAGGAAAGGGACGAATGAGTTTGAGAATCCTGTAGATCAGTGATTCTCAACCTGTTGACTCTTTGAATTGCAGACAAGATTTTTATATTATGATTCATAATAGTTGCAAAATTAGTTATGAAGTAGTAACAAAATAATTTTATGGTTGGGGGGTCAACACAACATGAGGAGCTGTATTAAAGGGTTGCAAAATTAGGAAGGCTGAGAACTACTGTTATAGATGTAAAGAAAGGTTAAATATTAAAGGACTAGAAGACTGTGTAATATTGATAATAACAATATTGTGAGAACCAGAGTTGAACTACAAAGTAGGCGTGGTGTGTTTCCGTGTTATACAGTTGCACTACTTCTAAATTTTAGGGACCATTTAGTCTGTTAGTAATGAACTGAAGCTACGCTAGGTAAGAAAGATGTAGCCAACGAATAGATTTAACATCCACGGTTTAAGAGACTTCTACAAGTCCTACAGTTTTTATTTATGAATATTATTTCATATTATATCTGCTTTCAAGATATTGAATTCAGATTTTAGAGGGGCAGGAGAAATGCCTCAGGGGATAAGAACATTGGCTGCTCTTCTAGGACCTGGGTTCAGTTCTCAGCTCCTCTTAGATCCAGGACATCTGATGCCCTATTCTGGCTTTGCAAGACACAAGATACATATGCGGTGCATATGCATGCATGCAGTCAAACACTCCTACACACAAAAGAAAAGAGATTTTAGGAGAAAAAAATCTTAAACATGAAAATGGAGGATTTTTCCTCCCATTTCCTGTCTTTCACGGCACTTTGACTGTCTTTTTTTGAGTTAACTCTTCTACATAGGAAGGGAGCAGGTCACACAGTCCGAAGGACATCTCAGGCTAAATTTAAAAGCCACCCGAGTACTTGGGAAGACTCTAGGAGTTCTAATCCTGCTATTCGTGCCCAGAGACAGAAACCCGTGAAGGTAGACACTCCACTTACAAGCTTCGTGTCATCCTTACCCTATAGCCTCTGGAACATGTTTTTTTGTCCCTTTGGACGCAATCCTAAAGCGTGAAGAGGACCAAGCAAGCTCAGCACAGAACCAGTTCATCTCCAGCACCGAGATCTTGCTTACGTGCATCTGGTTTCTCAATTGACTTCTCCGTTGCTGAAAGTGAGCAAATGCTACAAAAATCAGAGGCATTTACATCAGTCTCCTCTCCGTGCTCAGACCTTAACCATGGCAGACGGCTAAAATAACAGTTTCTCGGTCCTGCATCCGATCTTTCCTACAGTGTGTGACACATGCTGAAGCCTCACTTCCCATTGGCAAAACAGAGCTCAGTGAGAGCCCATCAGGACCTGTAAGGACCTCAGTGCCCAGTGGGGACAAACAGAAGATGATGGCTCTGGCTGAATGTCAGTTGGGGAAGTCAGCAGAGATGTGAACATGAAACATGCTGTACCGGCCTTTAACCCCGGCCACTCAGGTTTGGGGAGCTGGAGATTCCAAATCGCATGGCCAGCCTAATGTGTGCAGTGAGCATTGCTTTAAACCGAAATTTGAAAGGGTTGGAAAAGCTGAGTATGTAGCTCGGATGAAGTATTACAAATTGTGAGGGCCTGGCTTTCATTTCCAGCACTCGAGGAAAAGAAAGAAAAAAGAAAAGAAAGAAACAAGACTTAGAACTTAACTCAGGGGCAGGATGCTTGCTGGCTGAAAAGATGTAGTGCGAGTGGAATGAATAGGAAAGATAGAATTAGCCTAGGAAGGCTTTTCCATGTTATACAAATTGGGTATCTGTTCAGAACTTTTAAAAAATTATTTATTATATGTATATGAGTACTCTATCTGCACGTATACCTGCATGCCGGATCCCATTACAGATGGTTGTGAGCCACCATGTGGTTGCTGGGAATTGAACTCAGGACCTCTGGAAGAGTATCCAGTGCTCTTCACTGCTGAGTCATGTTTCCAGCCTTAGCCACCCCATATGCAGCCACCAAACCCAGTCACTATTGCTGATGCCAAGAAGTGCTTGCTGACAGGAACCTGATATGGATGTCTTTCTGAAAGGATCTGCCAGAATCTGACAAATACAGAAGTAGATGCTCACAGCCATCCATTGGACTGAGCATGGGACCCCAGTGGAGGAGTTAGGGAAAGGACTGAAGGAGCTGAAGGGGTTTGCAACCCCATAAGAAGAACAACAATATCAACCGACCCCCCACCAGGAGCTCCCAGGGACTAAACCACCATTCAAAGAGTACACATAGAGGGACCCATGGCTCCAGCCACATATGTAGCAGAGGATGGCCTTGTCTGGCATCAATAGGAGGAGAAGCCCTTGGTCCTGTAAAGGCTTGATTTCCCCAGAGTAGGGGAACACCAGGGCAGTGAGGGGGGAGTGAGCAGGTGGGAGGGGGAGCACCCTCACAGAAGGGATAAGGGAATGGGATAGGGGGTTTGTGGACGAGAAACTGGGAAAGGGGATAACATTTGAAATGTAAATAAATAAAATATCCAATTTAAAAAAAGAAAAGAAAAAGAAATTTCAAGAAGGTTGGTCATGGCCTTTAATCTTGACACTAGGGAGGTACAGACAAGTCAGCCAGATCTACAGAGTGAGTTCCAGACCAGCCAGGAATACATAGTGAGGCCCTGTGTCAAACAACAAATTTTAAGAAAAATTAGACCATAAGAAAGTGATGGCAACTAGCAGAAAAACGAAAAGAAAACCAAAGACAACCAAAGAGAAATACTAAGAGGAAAACCACAATGGTGAAGCCAGTCTTCACTACTGAAGGCTGAAAGTGTGGATTCTGTCTCAGTAACTGGGGGTGGGAGGTGATTTTGACACTAGCGACGGTGACACACATAGTGGCAGTCGGCGAGAAAGTAGTAGAAATGGCTACATATTGGAAGGAAGAATGACTGGGAAAGGACTTCAAAGGCTCAAGTAACCACCAACATGACGAGGGCAGTGTAGTGAATGCCGTAAGCAAAACTGACATGCCATAGGCCTTTGATAGACTTAAAGTTCAGAATCGTCCACTTTCAGTGCCCACACTGCATGACAAGCAGAAACTCAACCCATCGTCTCCTGGACAGAGTCATTGAAGAGACTGCATAAAAGCGCCATCAGGCCATGTTCAAGGGTCGCATGAGATGTAAACTCAGCTTGAGTCTCATCTCTAAGATTTCATGATAAACGTAAGTAACTATTCAAAAATCTAAAAGACAACAAAAGAACCTAAAACCTGAAATATTTACACACAAAGATTTTGGATAATTACTGCATGTCGAACATGGAGTGTGTGTGTGTGTGTGTGTGTGTGTGTGTGTATTTGCCCTATGCACACTCCTACATTATTAAACAACCTTGAAGCCTTCTCTCCTACCAGAATCAAGATGACTGAGCTGACCATTGTAAGGAAGGAAGAAACAGAAGTTGACAGGGATAAAACAGAGCAGAAGTAGAGGCTCTTTGTGTTTGTTTGGTTTTGTTTTGTTTTTCCAGACAGGGTTTCTCTGTGTAGCCCTGGCTGTCCTGAAACTCACTCTGTAGACCAGGCTGGCCTCAAATTCAGAGATCAGCCTGCTTCTGCCTCTCTACCTCTCTCTCTGTCTCTCTCTCTCTTTTAGGCCCTGACAAGGCAGGAACACAGTGATGGAGGAAACCTCTCAGTGAAGGCCACCAGGGAGCAGGGCAAGAGAAGAGATTGAGTGGGGAGATGAGGAGAGAGAAAGGGAAGGGCCAGGGATGATGTCTGCCCTTCAAGGACATACCCCTAGTGACCTAGTTCCTAGTGACCTAGTTCCTTCAAGGGCTTACCCCTAGTGACCTAGTTTCTCAATGTTATCATTCAGATTACTATTCCACTAATAGGCTAGTCTTAATAGATTTCTCGTGATTCCCACCTCTGAGCACTACACTGAGGATGTAACAGACTTTCAGCAAATACATTTTGGGAAGACATTCCCAACTGACCCATAACACAGAAATGAAGTCACAATTAGAAAACAGCACGGTATCCGAACACAGGCAGACATCTGTATTCCCAATCTCTGTTCATCTTGCTCACAGACCAAATAAATAAGCGACAATGGGAAGGAATTGCATTTCAAGGCAGACACCTCTGCTGCTGGTAACCCCTCCATTCTTCCCAAAGTCTCCCAATGTAGGAAAGGTCCTTCAAAGATCACCTCAGTGGGCAGCATTTCCAGACATCCACAAAAGCCAACATGCCAGTGTAGTTAGTTACCAGCAGGCCGACTGCAATGGCCCGCCTGCTTTCAGCTGCTGCTCAACAAAAGCCCTATGTTTTGATAGTCAGAACTATTGTCTGTCACCTCGAGGGGTTAGTCACAGAGAGAATGGACACTCATGCATGTATTCACAAGTCATGCCAAATGATCTCTGCCTTACTATTTCCACACCTGGGGAGAAAATTCTTTGAACCAGATGGACTTCCCAAAAGAGAAATGTAAACCACATTCCTGTCTTTTCACCCAGAAGGGGTATTTCAGCACTGCTAAGCTGAGACTCCATACTTGAGATAAGTTCTATAAATTAAGGCTTGAGGGTGGGAAAAGGCTGACAGGAAGACTGAACATCTCCCTGGAGACAAAGCAATCCATGACACACACAGACAGCAAGCAGTGGATGCCATTTTTGAGTTGCAGTGTGTCCCTGCCTTCTGCCTGAAGGATCTCAATAAAGATACTCTCTCATCTATTTTGGCATGGCAGGAGCCAATCAACATTAAAAGCAGCAATACCCCTCCCCTGGGAGCTGGTCTGGCCATGGTCTTCTTTCTAATTGTCTGGGTTTTAGAGCCAGCCCAGAGCTGAACGTCAACTATGACCACAATATGTTCTCACTAATTCTCTTCGCTTCCAGTGCTTTAGCTCATAAACGGTCTTCACTGTGTTTTAGATCGACGCACGGTTTTCTAGCACTGTACGTGGAGTTGAAACCCTGGGGATTCTACAGCTTCTCCTCTTTGCAAAACCGTTTTGACTACGCGCCAACCATCAAAAACACACACTGGGATTCGTTTACTGGCAGATACACATCAAGCTAAAAGAATAATGAGGGAGAAGAAGGTGCTGGGAATAGTACGGTCTGATGGGAAACAATGATCCCACACAATGCCTTGGTCTTTCCGTATTACAACAATAGGAAGAGGTTATATTTGAGTATCTTCCTAGCTGGCCGCCCCCCACAAAGTGCTTTTGCATTCTTGATTTACAACATCCCAGTGAGGGAAAAATGAGACAAGTACATTCTAATTCCCTAGAAAGTTACAGGCTGAGTGCCTAACACCAGAGCCAGCATTTAGCTCTTGGTTCTCAGCCCCAAGTTCTTATCAGGAGACAAAGCCCCTGGAACCTATAGCACACAGCACTGGCTATTTGGAATGACAGTCATTCCAAGTGTTAAGTGCCATCACATATGCACCCCTGGCTGGACTAGGTTGCTATGAATTGTAGGATGTGGACAGATCTAATTAATTAAATGCCTGGGGCATTTGGACTTTTGCTTCTCCCCCTCTCTCTGTAGTATACAAAAACCCATCAACTCACTTAACTCCCTTATTGGTAAAACATGCAAAAGCTAATAGCTCTGGAAATTAATTTTGTTTTGGATCTCATTGTAATATGCCAGGACTGAGTCACCTGGTTTGTGAATGGATTTGCTTTTAAAAGTCGACTGGATTTTAAATGCTGGTGTCCACTGACACTAGACAAAGGACTTAGGTATCCCTTACAAACAAATAGGAAGGAAAATGAAAACCTGGGAGCTTATGATGGTGCTGGCATTTTGTGCAGAAATACTTCTTTCCTTTTAAGTATGAAATAATTACCCTGGGCCTGGAACGAAAGCTTAGCAATTAAAGTATTAGATGCTCTTGCGGAAGACTTGAGTTTAGTTCCCAGCACCAGCATCAGAGGGCTCACAGCCACCTGTGACTCCAGCTCTAGGAAATCTGTTCCCTTTGTGGCCTTTCTGGGCATTTGAACACAATACACACAAATAAGAATAAAATTAATCTTTTAAAAATTAATTATCCTTTCTCAAACGCCCTTTATGGAATCTACCTTTCATTTCTAAATAAGGGTGGTAGACGTCGTGGTTTCCTTTAGACGCCACCCCTGCAGGATTCTATCTAAATGCTCTCCTTTGTATTTTGGTAGCAGTAGCCAAAAGGGCTTTCAGACCCACGTGTGGCATACCTTAGACAGAAGACCAGACTTCCTAGTGATTCAAGAATAACGAGATTCACGAGAATTCCCAAGACAATACCTTTGCTCTCATTGTCACATAGTCTAAGAGAAATACATGGACTCTGGATGCATGCCCGTCCTTGAAGACAACTGATTTACCGAAAATGAGCATTTCCTACAAGTCTGCAAGCTACAGATGTTTCCGTAAAGAGCCTGAAATGGTCTTTCAGTTTCTTAGTAAAACCCTGGAGAAAAAGGCTTGGCCAATGGCAAATCTCTTTGAAGCTCTATTAAAGCAGTGACAGCAGATTTGACCTTTCTGCCTGATTATTCTGAGGACAGCTTCTTCGAAAGTGTACCCTTCTCTTGTAATCCTCACGCACTCTTGTGAAATTTAAGCAGATAAAAGAGGTCAAATTGGACCATTCCTAAGAGAAGAAATATAGGATTCAGAGAGAAGACATTCAGCATTCAGCATACTTGTCGCTGGAACTAGAAACACAGGATCAGCCAACACAAATCAAATTGTTCAGGGCATAGGGCAGGGCTCCCTTTGAGAAAGTAACTCCCTGAAAGGTACACAGAGGAATAAATTCCTTCTTGACTTGGAATACTGATTGAACACATCAGATCAGGTACCAAGCTGTACTACTATATTGTTTGTTTGTTTTTAAATAGAATATGCGTTGTAAGAAAGAATCAAGACACTTTTATATTGAATTGGGACACAGTGGACTTAAACAAGTGATCAGTGTAGGTTGTCTCTGCACTGGATGAAAAGATTCTGCTTTTTTGCATGCCTCCAGGGTTGAGGGGGTGACAGGATCACGTGAATAGCAGCTCTGAGATCCTTTCTGAGAAATACCACAGCACAGGAATCTGTTCAACTTTTGGCTCCAAGCACAGAATAAGACCATTGTTGTGTGACCTGATTTCGTTTCAGTGATTGTCCTGGCTGAAGAATGACATCATCCCATTCTTTTTTCCTTGATGGTCACTTGTGAAAGTCTCACAGTCCCAACCCTCAACATAATTGGACTACATTCTCTCAACAGGGAAATAGCTTGCTTCCTGCTAACTTCCATCTGATCGTATCATTATGTCGAGGGCAGAGAGAGAGGCTTTCCTTAATCATCGAGGTCCCTGGAGTTGGCTTTTTCCTCCTGTACAACACAACACTGTTCTATTGGCAGCCAGAGCTGCCGAGCTGTTGCCTTCTTTAGTGCTGGGACAGGCCAGGACTGAATGAGAATAGAGGTTGTGCCATCAAGAGATGGTACAAGCTGACGAACCTGTGTCTCTCATCCCATTGGTATCTGCTATATTCTTTGAATGCAAACTCACCAGACTGGAAGTGGAGTCCAGAGTAGAGAGATCTGCCTTCAAGTTGCATCCTCAGCACCACAAACAAAACCGAGTAAACCTCTCAAACTCACTAGACTTGATGATGTGCTATCTAAAGGGACCTGTTTAACTATGTACAAGGATGTGTGACTTTCCCTTACTGGCCCTTGTTCACTGCATAGGCTTTTATTGGAGACACATGACAAAGTCTTTTAGCCTCAAAAGGGTGAAAGGACAATGAATAAAATGTGTTTAAATAAAAAACAGCATTGGAATACAGTCACACAGACTTCCTACCTACTGTGCGTCTGCCATGTTGTTTCTTGTAGGGAAAAAGCAAAAGCCACTCACGTATCCTAGCCCATGTAAGAGAGCATTATGCACAAGTCAGGAAGTACTAAGAAGAGAATTCTAAGGTGTTTGTTAGCAAGAGAAGGCCAATTAGAATAAAATCCTCCGTCTTTCACGTGTGCAGTTCTAGGAGATACTGAACACGACCATGCAGAATTGCTGCATGGAGGAAGGTAGAGTGCCTGGGCAGAATTCAATCCCCAGCATGGTAACAACTAAAAACAAAAACATCAAACTAAAAAGCAGCCACACAGCGCCAATTTTCTATTATTTACTAAATGTGCACACACACAGAAAAGGCTGATGCATTCGAGGTTTGTGCAATATTTGTTTTCTTTTAAAGCTTTTCACAGTAGTCAGCTATTATGCCAACAATTAATACACACTTTAATAGTAGCACTCAGTTGCTCAGAGAAAGAGTCCTCATAAGACAAGAGCCCACAGTGTGTATCGCCATGAATTTGGGAAAAGCATTAAATGCTCACTGGATACAAAGATCTTAACAGTGTTGAGGGTCTGCCTTAAATACAGCCTTCTAGAAAAGATGTGGTTTTAGTAGTGCAGTTGATGAACAATTTTAAACTCACTCGAATATAAATTAACATTATATTTGACTTTAAATATCAAATAGACTAAAGTGTCAAAGCACAGAGGCATGTTTATGAGGATAAAATTTGCATCCTGGCTGGAAGACAGGAAATGACTCCGAGGTTAAGTGGGTACTGCTCCTTCCACAGACATAGGTTTGGTTCTCAGCATCCACACGATGGCTCAAAACTGTCAGTGGTGGTTTAGGAGGTGTGGCCTCTTTTGGAATAGGTGTGGCCTTTTTGGAGGAAGCGTGTCACTGTAGGGACGGCTTCCTCTTAACTGCCTGGAATTCAATCTTCTTCTAGTGGCCTTAAGATCAAGATGCAGAACTCTCAGCTTCTGCTCTGACAGTGTCTGCCTGGATGATGCCATGTTTCCCGCCATGTCGTTAATGGACTGAACCTATCAGCCAGTCCAAATTAAATGTTGTCAGAGTTGCCCTGGTTACGGTGACTCTTCACAGCAATGGAAACCCTAACTAAGACCTCTCTGTGACCCAAATTCCAAGGGAGCTAAGAACACCCTCTGGCCTCCATGCACCATGTGGTATCTGTAAATACCCTCTGTCTCTCTCTGCCTCTGGCTCTGTCTCTCTCTCTCTCTGTTTCTTGTCTTTGTCTTGTCTCTGTATGTCTGTCAGTCTCTCTTTTTCTCTTTCTCTCTCTCTCACCAACATATACACACACAAACATACATACACACAGAAATATTAAATAATTTGGAAAAAAATTTCTACCTTGGTGACAAAGTGGTTCAACGGGATTAAGGCCCTTGCTGCCAAGCCTCACAGCCAGGATTTTGCTCTCCAAGCCCCAAGCCCCACATGGTAAAAGGAAAGAACTGACTCCCACATGTATATGCACACACACCACACACACACACACACACACACACACACACACACACACCCCACACACTCACAAAGTAAATAGAACAAAATATATTTTTACATTTCAATTCCAGTTAGGTATCTTCAAGACTGTGGATATAGCGCTTTCCAACATGCACAAAGCCCTGGGTTCAATCCTCAAATCTTTAAAACTGGGCTCAATGGCCTTAAAATCTCAATACTTGGGAGGGGTAAGTACAAGGTCAGAAATGCAAGGCTATATAGTGCATTCAATACCTGCATTATGAGAGACCCTGGCTCAAAACAAAAGCAAGCAGCCACCAACAGGGTTACACAGGCCTTCATTTCCTTACAGACAACATAGCCATTTTCAAAAGCTAACCGGCCTAGGTACACCCAACCTTGTCCAACAGTGCTTTGGCAGAGCCCAGAAGGGACAATATTCTATTGTTTCTATTCTGACAATCAGGAAACTGTGCTCAACGAAAGTTACCTATCTGTTCCCACGTGGGAACAGTACTTTCTATGTTAATCCTGAAGTTCCCAAGTGTCCTGAGACAGTTCTCAGTGTTCTTTTGGTGACTTCACATCACAATGTATCTGTCCTTAGAGCAAGAGCCAGCTTTCTAGGGGCTAGAAAGATACATCTATGTAGTACCACAAAAACCCTCTGTTTCTTTCTGTCTCTGGCTATTTCTCTCTCTCTCTTACACACACACTCACACACACACACACACACACACACACACACATGCAAGCACGCAAACACACACAGCTACTACTAAACAATTTGAAAAACAAATTTAAATGTTTTTTTCAGGATGACTCCACATTTAAGAGCAGTTGCTGCTCTTGCAGAGGGCCTGTATTCAATACAAAATACCCACATCCATAAAATAAAAATGAAAATTGTTTTTTTAAGTCTTCTAGCAACCCGGACGAAGAGTTTTAAGTGTGAAAAGTCCTTCCCGGGCCCCTGGGTTTGAACACTTGGTCCAAATTGCTGACGCTGTCTGGCTTGTAAACACTTAGAACGTACATCCTAACAGTTGATACAGCCACTAGGGACAGACCCTTGATGATGGTATTTGCTTCTACTGTCACCCAAACATTCTTCCTGAACTGCCACCACGTGAATGAGTTATTCTCTGAGTTCTCGCTGCCACAGACCAAGCCCCTGCTGCCACTATACCTGGTCGTTGCAGCCCAGAAACTGTGAGTCGAGTCCCTGCCCTCCCATAGGTTGTTGCTGTCAAGAATGCCACCACCATGGCTAGCCAAGTAACTAATACAGCAAGTTGCGAGGTACCTGAAGTTGCCTACAGCAGTTCCTGGTTCTGTTGGTTGAGTTATGTATTTTGGCGGTAACGAGAACTCCTAAACTAGAGAAGCAGATTTACTTTGTGATGCTGGAGAATGAACAGAGGCCTGGTTCACCCTAGGAGTGTGTTCTAGCTATGCATGAAGGGGCCCACTCACACACACCCACACCCACACATATGCATAAGCACTCACATGTGTGTGCATATGTGTGTGTTTGTATGTACACATGTATTTAACCTTATTAGTAGGAAGAGCAAGAATATGCTTCAGGTGTGAGGACAACTTTGTAGAATGGCCTCTTTCACCTTTTCACGGTTTTTGGGACCAAACTCATGCATCGGGCTTCAGAGGCAAACACTTCTGCAGGCTGAGGCACCTCCCTATTCTGAACAAGTAGCTCTTAACGCTCAGCGACAGTAAGCAAAGGGACATTATCCAAGGATGGGATGAATAGAGAAGCAAAGAAAATGGCACAGGCCACATTTGTCAGTAAAACATTCCCAGTTTTCCAGATCTACTCTAACAGGACCTATTTCTTTCTACAAAACTCCATGCCCAGGAGGATCGGGTATGTGAATGCAGATATGGCTCAGGAGGGAGAGCCAGTCCGATGTTTGAATTTTTCTGCCCAAAGATAGAAAAAGGAGATTGGAACCAGCTCTACAGGGAGCCGGCAGGTGGCTGAGAAATGTATGTCCTGCACATTAAAGTTGAGCAAACAACTCTGCTCTAGCAGGGAAGAAAACAATCGACTTCCTCATAAAAAGAATTTGCTGAAAACCAAAAAGGGTATGAGACATAAAGGGGAGAATTTCTCATCAGAGAGGAAACTGTGAAATGAGAAGTCACTGCTCAGATAAAAAGCAATAGAATTCCAAAAGTGTGGCCATTTTGCAATACGGGCCAACCTAAGATGCTTTGGAGAGCGGGCTTCAGCAGTCCCTCTGGAGAGCAATGCTTAAGGCTGAGGTTTCCATCTCCTCTGTAGTTAATTTGCAGTGCCATCATACCCGATCCAACCTTGGTCTCAGAGAAATGCAGACACATTGGCTTCGAGGTTCACAAAGAGATGAAGGAGAGAACTTTCTCCTAAGCACATGCCTTAGGAGGAAGCATGTGTTTTTCTGTTCGATCCCCCTCCTCCCCCCACGCAGGGGCATCTGCTTTTCTTGAGACCAGGCGTTGCCGGGTAGCCCTGCCTGTGCTATGGATACAATGTTTCCTCATCTTCTGGATCCGGGGATTGCAGGCGTGAGCCACCTTTCCCAGCTGTTCCCAACTTTGACACACGGAAGGCTCCTTTCCAACAACTCTACTTTCTATGACTCCACTTGCAGTTGACAGGCGGAGTAGCCTGACTGTCATAGTGATGTCCCAGACAGAGAAACTGGTGGGAAGTGTCTGAGATTGAATACTGAGACACTCAAGTCACCCTGGGTGCCAAGAACCTTTCCAGCGTTCCCTCTTCACTCGTCATGTATAGGGAAAAGAAATAAAAAATGTCCCTCAGAAGACAGACTTGAAATCCAGACAGAATGGAAGATTTTGTTTTGTTTTCTCTTCCTGTGTGAGAGTCATGAACTTTCTAGTGATTAGAGGACTGTTTCCAAGACAACCTGGCTAATGCAAGTCTTTGAAGGAAAACCAAAGAATGGATGAAGGGAGCTAAAGAGAAATCCGAGACCAACAGAACTCAGCAGTTTATACCGCGTAAGCAAGGGCCAGTCTTGAATTGGACATCTGAGGAACAATTCGTTGGGGTGTAGACTCCTGGAAATCCAACTCCTCAGTGTGTTTTTGGGACCAATGCTCTGGCTGGCCTCCTCAGTTCTTTCTGCACCCACACCATTCTAGGTGCTAATCTTATCCCTCTAAATAAGAAAGTGTGAAGATGAGCCATGGACAGGACGAGTGACATCTGTGTACTCCTGACATGGCAGCGTACTGGGATGGCTGAGGTGGCTGGCTGAGGTGGCTGGCTGAGGTGGCTGGCTGAGGTGGCTGGCTGAGGTGGCTGGCTGGCCTTTGGTTCATTTCCTGACTCTTGCGAGGCAGAAATCCACCTAGTTTTTGAATACCATATGACGTTAAGTCATGTGTCTCTTTGGAGTCCTATTTATCATGTACTGTTTGTGGCATTGCTGAGGGCCGATATCAAGACATGACTGCCACCTTTGAGGCCTGTCTTGACTCTCTTCACCAAGATGGGGAAGGGCATAGGAATGGGTTGGATGATGGACTTTGGTTCTCATCAGCTCTTAAGCTTCCCCATCCACTAGCCAAAGTGGCACACAGTACCGCAGTGGTCCCTCGTTCAGTGCGTTAAGACAAAGCTTTGGTGAATACCTTTGACGCTTCCCTGCAATGATTCTGCCTTGACGAATCTTCACGTCATTTGCCAAATTCACCTTCTCCAGCAGCTGGCGGCTGGCCCTCAGCACCTGTGATGGAGAACAAAGGTTCTGTCAGTTGTGTCTTTGCCAGCAATTTCTCTCATCTCTCAGATATCACCCTTTCACAGTCTCCAAAGGAGAGTATCATTAGGTATAATCTTCTGACAACCACACATTAATTCTCTGAAACATACCGGGTAATTCAGCCCTGTTCTAGAAGCTTCCACCTTGCCTTCTCTTTAAGGGAACGGCTTCCATTTGTACCATTTCATGATGTTCTTTGCTTGGGTTTCATGCATCTAATAAAGGAGAGTTTCTTTTTTAAAGACTTACAGTGTGTCTCACACTTAAAAGTTGAGGGACGTCTAATTTCAGGTTGTGGGATTTATTTTAAAGGAAAATGCGCTGAATCATAGAATCTTTCCAAAGCTGTTATTTGGTGAGCAGCAAATCGAGCCTTTACAAGAGGTTCAGCTTGTTTCCATTGTGTACTTGCAACCGGTGGAAATGTGTCTACAATAAATGCAGACACTTCACCCAAGAAGAAATCTCCATGCCTTCCATGAAACACATCTCATCACACTTTAACATGTACATGGTCCGTATGAACAATGTTTAAGATGAGGAAATAATAGGATAGAATAGGAAAATGTCACGCAATTTAACAATTCAATACATCCTGTGCTTTTAAAGTCTTCCTCTTTCTCATGAAAACAAGTGTTTAAGAGAGATTTTTATGTAGCACTTGAAGCTTTCTTACCTTCCCACAGCTCAGTGCAATTGTATGTTGATCTAAACAAAGGGACGCTCAGAGGCCATGGGTGTAGATTATTTACCTCCATAGACTCTTGCTCTGGACTGGCTTTGTGGGTTCAGGTTAAGTATGGGCAGTTCCAGGCTCCACCCTCAGAGCATTGAGCATCCACTCTCTGCTATGACGCAGGATGATGGCTGTAGTCAGGCTAGCATAGTATAGCATCGGGATAACCTACGTGTCTTCTGACACTGATCTGGCCATACTTCTGTGGGAGGATGGTGGGATTCCAGATGACAGCACTTACTGGCTATGTGACCTGGAGTGAGTTATTTAGCCTCCACCTCAGCATATCCTTTTGAAGATCAAGGGTTTAAAAGTGTGGGAACTCCCTAGGTCCAATGTGAAGGTTACATGAGGACGCCCTTTAAAAGGCCATGAAGAGTTTCTCCCACAAGCTATTATTACTTGGGTAATTTGAACAATGAATTCTTATTGCAAAGTGGATTTTTTTGCACTTTATTTACATATACCTTTTCCCTCACATAAACCTTTTGTTTTAATAAATAAAGAATATTCGTGGTATAGATTTTAAATTACATTTGCAGACAAGGAAGACTAAATAGACACAGTGACGCTAGTGTTCCTGGAGGAATTTGCACCCCACATTTGCTCTTTGTCCCAAAGAGCAGGGGACAGCATGCACAACTCGCTCTAGACTAGAGCAGGAACAGGGAGAGGATGGGTCCCTGGTGAGGGTTGCACACCACATCTGATTCCATTCATCCTGCTCCAAACCAGTGCACAGCTGTGATGTCAGACGAGCTGTCTCTGAGTTCTCGCCCACACCAAGAGACCATTCTGTTGACACTGAACCAAGAGCATTAGAGGTAGAGGTATCCATTGGTTACCAGTGTTAGAACAGAAAGAGGAAGTCACACTCCTGCTTCTCCAGGAGTACAGCCGTTTGCACCAAACAAGGCTCTGTGGACTTCTGGCATTGTCTGATGGGCTATTAGGTTTCCAGAGTGTTGGAAACCTTTATCTTTCGATCCCCATGATAGATTTCAACTCCACCATCTATCTCCTCAGACAGATAGGCCTGTTAGTGAATTTGGACGTCAGCATCTTTTTTGGTGGCAATTTTATACCTAGGAATTGCGTTTCACACTGCAGCCTTCATCAAAGGGAAATCTTGTCTTATGCAGCACACAATCATTTGAGGCTCCAACAGCTGCTCCAAGCCCTGGAGGACCAGTCTACCAGCAACACTTGGTACCTGGTCATATCTTTTACCACTTTGCTAAGTCTCTGTTTTGCCTCATTTAGCAGATCAGTGATGAGGTCATCTCTTGCTGAGAACTTTGAACCTTGCTTGATACATCAAGTTGGGCATTTGAATTTTCTTCAGCTGCTCAATCTGGTTTTCCTTCTTCTCATAGTATTCCAGAATTTTCCATCTCTGGGTTTGCACAGGACAACCTTTCTCAATGTTGAACTCTTCTTCTGCCTTTGCATTTATTTCTTCAGCTTTCTCATTGGCTTCTTGTTCGATGAGAGCCACTGAGTGCTTAATCTGTTTCTGCACATCTCCATCACTGAGTGCCATGGTCAAAGGCAAAGCTCAGCCAGGGAAAAGCCTCGAATCTGGGCTCTAAGTGGCAGAGGAGCAAACTCAACACAAAAACCCAGGGAGAATTCTGGAAATCAGTCTGGAGGTTCCTCAGAAAATTGGACATTGAACTGCCTGAGGATCCAGCTATACCTCCCTTGGGCATGTACCCACAAGATGCCCCAACATATAACAAAGACACGTGCTCCACTATGTTCATTGCAGCCTTATTTATAATAGCCAGAAGCTGGAAAGAACCCAGATGCCCTTCAAAAGAGGAATGGATACAGAAAATGTGGTACATCTACACAATGGAATATTACTCAGCTATCAAAAATAATGGCTTTATGAAATTCGTAGGCGAATGGATGGAACTGGAAAATATCATCCTGAGTGAGGTAACCCAATCACAGAAAAACACACATGGTATGCACTCACTGATAAGTGGCTATTATCCCAAATGCTTGAATTACCCTAGATGCCTAGAACAAATGAAACTCAAGACGGATGATCAAAATGTGAATGCTTCACTCCTTCTTTAAAAGGGGAACAAGAATACCCTTGGCAGGGAATAGAAAGGCAAAGATTAAAACAGACACAGAAGGAACACCCATTCAGAGCCTGCCCCACATGTGGCCCATACATATACAGCCATCCAATTAGACAAGATGGATGAAGCAAAGAAGTACAGGCTGACAGGAGCTGGATGTAGATCGCTCCTGAGAGGCACAGCCAGAATACAGCAAACACAGAGGCGAATGCCAGCAGCAAACCACTGAACTGAGAATAGGACCCCTGTTGAAGGAATCAGACAAAGAACTGGAAGAGCTTGAAGGGGCTCGAGACCCCTTATGAACAACAATGCCAAGCAACCAGAGCTTCCAGGGACTAAGCCACTACCTAAAGACTATACATGGACTGACCCTGGACTCTGACCTCATAGGTAGCAGTGTATCCTAGTAAGAACACCAGTGGAAGGGGAAGCCCTGGGTCCTGCTAAGACTGAACCCACAGTGAACTAGATTGTTGGGGGGAGGGCGGCCATTGGGGGAGGATGGGGAGGGGAACACCGATAAGAAAGGGGAGGGTGGAAGGGGATGTTTGCCCGGAAACCGGGAAAGGGAATAACACTCAAAATGTATATAAGAAATACTCAAGTTAATAAAAAAATACTCAAGTTAATAAAAAAAAAAATAAAAAAAAACCCAGGGAGATTCAACTTTCTTTACTCTATAAACCTGACTTCTGCATACCTTCGCTCTTGATTGAGCAAAAATATGTGCAAGTGTTTTTAAAAGCATTATCATCGATATAGGCCTTGATTTTTTTTAATGCCTAAAGTGTCAACTTAGTAATTTATTACAGGCAGCTGAAAATAAAAAAAAAATAAGACAACCTGGACCTACGCCTGTGCCACACACATGCAGAGTCAAATGCCTGCCCCCACCCTGTAGTGAGACCTGTTTACTTGCAGAACTGAGAAAGGTGATAGGATAACCTGACTGTCACAGTACCCAGGCTGTGACTGTCACAGTACCCAGGCTGTGACTGTCACAGTACCCAGGCTGTGAGAACTTCGCCAGGAAGTATATGCCACAGACCCTTTTCCTGGTTTGCCAGTTCACAGCTGGGACTATAGGCACACCCAGCACTACATCTACAATAGAAATATATTAAAAATATTTTTTTTTGGTATGGAGAGATGGCTTAGGGGCTTGGAGAACTGACTGTCTATCCAGATGACTCAGGTTCAATTTCTCACACACATATGGCAGCTCACAACCATCTGTAACTCCAATTTCAGGGCCTCTGATGCCCCCTTCTGATTTCTTTGGGCTCCAGCACGCATGTGGCACAGACAAGGATGCAGGCAAAACATTCAAACACATAAAGTAAAATAAATAATGAAATTATTTTTTTAAAGTTTGCTAATGAGTTCCTGACAAAAACCAAATTTATTCCATAGTCATTAAACTAGTAAGTACCACCTGTAAAAAGTGGAGCTGATATTATTGGTTAGAATGCTGGCTTATAGTTATTCATATTTAGTTAGTATTTTTTATTTCAATGATATTTATATGCAGTGAGCTGGTAGAGCCTGCACCCTCAGATTTAACCAGCCAAGAATCAGAATGTTTGAAAAATAAATTTCCAGTGTAAGCAACATATATCGACTGTCTCCATTTTCATTGATTCTAGATAATTATTAGATACATTAAATTAGATAGGATAACAGTTATCTACATAGCATCTACATTAGATTTCTGTTACAATTAATCTACAAGTAATGTTAAGTGTCCAGAAACATATGTATGCATTACATTTTAATACCATGCATGCTGTTTTATATAAGTCTTGAGGATTCAGACTGATCTTCAGAACCAAACACCAGGCATAGATACCCAGGTAATGACTGTACCTTACACTGCATTTCGTCTGCCCTGAGCAGCATGGTGGCATCACACAAGCCCAGCACCCCAGTGGAGAGAAATGAACGTAGCCTACTACCTCTGTGTTTCATCAACCTGAGCAGTGTTCTGAAGTCCCAGGAGTGAGGTGGAAATACAGAACCACAGGCTGGTGGCCAATGGCCCCTAAGGAAATGGAGACCCACAGGAGGGTATCGTTCTGTAGTTCACTTGCTATGCCAACTATAGGTGGCCTTGAGCTCTTTTCTGCTGTCTCTTCTTAGGTGCCTAAACGCTGAGTTAATAGACACCTGTATCCTAGTTTTGATAATTTTGTCTGTTAACATGAACCAAGATGACTAAAGATCTCCTTGGCACCAGTTCCTCAGCTTGTTGTTGTCTTAGTAATTTTCTATTGCTATGTGTGATGGTTTGCATATGCTTGGCCCAGGGAGTGGCACTATTAGAAGGTATGGCCTTGTTGGAGGAAGTGTGTCACTGTGGGGGTGGGCTTGGAGATCTTCCTACTAGCTGCCTGAGGGTGCTCAGTCTGTTCCTGGCTTCCTTTGGGTGAAGATGTAGAACTCAGCTCCTCCTGGACCATACCTGTCTGGATGCTGCCATGCTCCTGCCTTAATGATAATGGACTGAACCTCTGAACCTCTAAGCCAGCCCCAATTAAATGGTGTCCTTTATAAAACGTGCATTGGTCATGGTGTCTGTTCACAGCAATAAGACCCTAACTAATACACTATGATAGGACACCGTGATCAAGACAAGTCATTAGAGAAAACATTTCATTCGGCTTATGGTTTCAGAGAGTTGGAGTCCATGACAACAGAGCAAAGGCATTGTAATGGCAACAGCTAAGAATTCACATCCTGATCCACAAGAAGGGGGCAGAGAGAGATACTAGAAAATAAGGCTTCTGAGACCTCAACATTGTCCCCAAGGCTATGTTAGACCTCCTCTAATAAGCCTATACATCCAAAACAGTTTTATAAACTGGAGACCAAGTATTCAAGTATGTTCCTATTGGTGCCATTCATTCATTCATTCATTCATTCATTCATTCATTCATTCACTCATTCATTCAAACCACCACATCATTTTTCTTCTCCCAGGTTTCATGCTGACTGTTCCTGGCCTAAAATGTCTTCCTTTCTCTACTCCACACTCTAGCATACTCCACATCCCTTGCACCAGCACAGATTCCCTCTTGCCAACCCCTATTTTCACTTGTTGCTGTCAGCACATGTAACCCGAGATGTAATATAGCACTGTTATCATCTTGTCTCTCCTGTCAGCTTTGAAGATTGTTCATGGAGCACAGGTCATATTCCTGTATCTCCATCTTACCCTCTCGTCACAGGGTAACCCCAGTAACTGATCATTACCATAAACTTAGGCGGTCAGGTTCTGAACTGCAAGTGATCCTTGCTTTAGCTTAGAGTTTGTTCATATTTGGTTAAAAATATAAATTTAATGGTATTAAAAACTAAAAATTAGTGGCTGCAGAGATGGCTCAGCAGTTATGGTTACTGGCTGCTTTTGCAGAGGGCCTGGATTCAATTCCTAGCATCTACATGCTGGCTCACAAATTGTCTGTAACGACAGTGCTAGGGCATCCAGTGTTCTCTTTTGGCCTTGGTCATCACTGCTCACAGATGGTTCATGAAAATCTACACAGGCAGAAACCTCAGACACATAAAATATAAACAAATGCATTTTTTTGAAAAGATGTAAAATTAAGAATTAATTCTTAGCCCATTGGAAAACTAGACCAGAAAGTGGGTAGTCTCGATCTGAGACATTTGTTCCTTTCCCTTTACCAAATTAGACAATTTCTGTAAGCAATCTCTTGGCCCAAGACTCAAGTGTTGTATGAGGTATGCATGTGTGTGTGTATGTATGCACCTGTGTTCATTAATCTGTTGTTCTGTTCCTAGAATGGGGTTATAGGTGGGACAGAAAGACTTCTGAAGTCTTGGCCTGTGAGGCATGAGAGGATTGCTTCAGATACGATGACATGAGACCAGAATACACCTGGAGTCCACGATACTTCTACCTTAGCCTCCCAAGCACTGGAATTAAAGGTATATATCACCTGCCTCACATTTGTTCATTTCTTTTTAAATTTTTAAGTAGATTTTTTTATTCTGTGTATGTCTGTGTACCCATGTATACTCATGTGCCTATATGCATACGACACGCTGTCAAAGGATTAGCTTCACTCAAACTAGACAAGTCTCTTCCACAGCCACACGTCTAGCCTGTGTCTTGAGTCTTCCCACTAGACTTGAGTCTTCCCACCATGCAGTGACAAGTCATTTTGGCAAAAGCAGGAACATTTTCATCAAATCAAAACCCAGACAAGTTGAGATACATCAACCCCAGCCCCTGACTTTCCTCAAAGTCAAAGATAAGTTTTAGTCACTGGTGGGTGGGAATGACCCATCAGAAATTTGATTTTATAGTCAAATTCAATCTAAGAAATGGTTTTTAAAATTTTTATGTCAGAGGTAGAAATCATTTTAAAATAGGTGCTTAAATACAGTTTACCTCCTGAGAGGAAACATTACACATCTTCACAAGCCGAGCAACAACGTCTGGGGCTAAGTCTCTTTCATAACCAATGGCATTTACTTTGCCATGTTCACCTGGGGGGGGGAGAGCTCAGAAATCCAGGAAATCCGAGACGCTCTGCCACAGAAGATTAAGTGCTGAGCCTAGAAACAGTGAAAGGGTTTGAGAAACCCAAGGTTATCAAGTAATCAGACCCCCAAGATTGGGAAAATCTCAGCTTCCTGTCTGTTAAGCAGGCTTCTCTGTTTGCCCAGCCCTCCTCTGTACTCTCACACTCTACTGAGGAGCGACAGGGACTGGCTGGTGGAATTTAGAAGAAAGGGTTGCAGTCCTCTTCAGGGCCAGGTAAGGAAAGACAAGCTCTGGTCTTGGGGTGCCTCCCCCAAAGTGAAATGCAAACTGCCTAAGGGGGAGGCCTTCTCTTTTTTGGGCAAATAGGACTAACTTTGAATATATGATGCTCCAGAAAGTGCTCCACTCTGCTCAGTGCTCATGGCAAGCATTGCTCACTGTAAGGCTAAACTAAGGTCACCTAGACATGGCCTTCCTCTGGTGAAGCTAAAGAGATCACAATCTGCCAGGCAGACAGCAGGGACCCAAGACTGAAGACAGCAGGGACCAAGAGTCAAGCAGTAAGTTCAGTGAGCCAGGATACGTTAAGACATAAGATGGCTTAGTCTTTACATTTCAAAATCACAGAGAGGAAAATCTGTCAGTTTTACACTCGTAAAAATCTGTTCTTGAGGTGGGGCGGGGGAGTAGCTCAGTCAGGAAAGTGCATTGCCATTTGGGTGTGAGCACCTGGGATTACCCCCCCCCACACACACACACCACCCCTGCCCCAGGTTTCAGAATAAAGCATGGCAGGAGTGTGAGTTTGGAATACCAGTGCTGGGAGGATCCCAGGAGCTGATTGGGTAGCCAGCTTAGCCTAACTGGTGAGTCTCAGGTCCCAGTGTCTCAAAAACAAAACAAAACAGTCAGGGCCTAAGAATGACAAACAACCCAGGCTGTAATCTAGCACACACACACACACACACACACACACACACACACACACACACACACATCATACACTTACACAATACTTATTCACATACTCCTCACTTACACACACTTAAATACATGCACTTACACATGTAAATACACATCTTAAAACATATACATACGAACACCTTTTTAATCTTTATTCAGTGATACAATTCCTTACTACCGACACTGCCAACGTCAGCGGATTCTATTCTTCTCTGTTTGCACCTCCTTTTGCTCCCCTGTGTCCTCCTCTAGCTAACTACTTAGTTGCCTGCATCTGAACCTACATTAGAAATTTCCTGTCCATTCATTCTGTTCATCCAGGCCCACGTTACGAATGTGAGACCTTCTGAACACGTCTAGAATCTTAGTCTGTTGTCTACCTGCACAGCCCAGGCCTCAGCATCTCACATTTGGACACAATGGTCTCTTCTCGGTTCTCCTAGTCTGCAGAGTTCTACTTACTGCTTTTGCACAGCCCACACTTCATATGGTCAAGGAGACACGGATAAAATCTTTCTAGGACTCGTGTCGAAGTATAGTTCTGGGGTTGAGGCCTTGCCTAGCATGTAGAAGGTCATAGACTTCATTGATGCCCCGTATTGAGAATACAAATAAGCAAGAATATTTCTGAAATATGAGTCACATCTGCTTTCCATTTCTCAGCTCTACAAAAATTCTTTTGTCTCTTTTTGAGTGAAAAGCAGACCCCAAAATAGTGGACATGGAGGAATAGGGGCTCTGGCCCACAGATGCTTTCATCACTGACTTGCATTTGCTGCAAAAAACAGCAGACAGAAGAATTATCACTATCAGAGGCTGGGGAGGTGGCTCAGTCAGTTAAGAACACTGGCTGCTCTTCCAGAAGACCCAAGTTCAATTCCCAGCACCCACATGGCAGCTGACAACGGTCAGTACCTGGGTATCTGGCACCTTTACTGACATACATGTAGGCAAAACACCAGTGCACATAAAATACAAATAAATGAAAACCCCAATAACACACTCTGGTGGAGCTATAAACTGTGGATGAGAAGCTGGGCTGTGGGTGAGCGTCTCACCAAAATTAACGCGTTTCACCATTGTACTGATGTAACTCTCTTGGATTCAATTCCTAGTCCCTTTTCATAGCCTTGTCTATCCCTCCTGTCCTGTTCAGCAGTGCTTTTCCCTTCTGTGCTCTTCCTGTCGGCTGCTTATTCTTTGAAACCCAGCCCATCACCATCACCTTGTGAAAAGTTCCTGGCTTCCTGAGGCAGAAGTAACACTCTGAGTTGGGCCCCTTCTTTCAATCCTGAACCCGCTTCTTTTTCAGGTATAAAATCTAACTATTACAGAACTATTTGTTGTTTTGGTCTGTTCCTCAGAACAACTCTTAAAGACAAGACATTTTACCCACCTGAGTATTGCTACTGCTTAACACAGCATGCCATCTATCCACAGTAGATGCTCACTAGCGAAGTAAGAGCCAAAACAGAGGCTAGAGAGATGGCTCAACGCTTAGGCAGAAGCACATACTGCTCGCTCTTCCAAAGGACCCAAGTTCAAATCCCAGCATCCACATTAGGTGGTTCATAATCACTTGCAGCTCTAGCTCCAGGAGGTCAACACCTCTTTTGTACTCCATGGGCACCCACAAACCCATGGCAGGCACACATATAAATAAAATCTTAAAAAAGATGAAAGCAAGAGAAATGGGAAAGTCTCATATGTACTAAAATAGTGCTGGGTTCAGACTGTGTGCTGGATGCTTTTCCATACTACATTACTTCCTGTGCTAGATACTTTTCTATACTACATTACTTCCTGTGCTGGATACTTTTCCATACTACATTACTTCCTGTGCTGGATGCTTTTCTATACTACATTACTTCCTGTGCTGGATACTCTTCTATACTACATTACTTCCTGTTACTTTGCTCTTTTACTTCCTTCCTGTTTTACCAACACTATTCTCCTGGAGATGTGGAGCTTTGACTCATTTCATAGAGAAATGCTCAATCTTGCTGCTGGTCCTCAGGTGACAGTGACACAAACTCCAATCTGGATCTTATCTGTCTGTGTCCCCTCTGCTGTCACTGAGGCTAAGGTTGAGATAACAGGGCTGGTCTTTGTAGACACTGACATACAGTGTTGATAAATCCCATTCAAATTTAGAGGTAAAATAACTAGGGCTTAGCTGCAATTATATCTTAAAATTTCTTGATAGTCACAGATAATTTAAGTAGAAATATAATTTAAATATGATTTTTAAATTTAATTTAAACAATTTACTTATTTGTTTTTTCTGTGGCAAGAGCTTCCTATGTATCTTTGGCTGGTCTTGAACTCACCATCTTCCTGGCTCAGTTTTCTCAATGCTGGAATTACAGGCAGGCATGGGCCACCACATCTGACTTAAAGAAAATCTTTAAAACTTGATAAAAAATTTCTCCATTTGGTCCATATTGCATGTAAAACAGAGGGGGTGGATATCTAGATAGGCACGCGCGTGCGCGCGCGCGCGCACACACACACACACACACACACACACACAAAACTGTCATACAGGACACAAGTCTGTCTAATATAGCAAACTAATTGATCACTCACTAATGTAATCAGTGGACTAATCGCAGTGCTTAGAGCATTCAACCTCAGGCATCCCTGTATATTTCTAAGTTTTCTTTCTCAAAACAGTATCGAGCCATAATAATTTTCCATTTCTCAGGATACGAGGAGATACAGTCATGGTTTTACAAATGCAATTTATACCATTACCTCCAACAGAACTTCATTTCTGTGGCTTTCAATTAACCGCAGTAGTTTTACCTGTTCAGAGCTTGCATCCTGCTTCTGTTGCTCCACTGACTTGTAGAGAGGTGACATCTAAAGGCCAAACACCACACCCCCAAGCTGAATCTTTCACAAACGCTGCATTCTTTATGGAGAGCAAGCTTAATAATTTGGCTCTGGGCTTTGCCAGCACTTAAGTAGCTTTTGTCCATGCCTCTTTAATATTAAACCCTTTGGTCCTACAGTGAAAATAAACTAATGAAAGCGAACATGCCCACTGAAGCCACCCTGTTTGTCACAGCTTACAGAAGCCGGCGAAAGTTTCAAGCCTCCCATGGAAGTTGGAATTTATTTCATAGTGTAAAAAGAAACGTCCAGCGATTATATTTACCTGAGATTGTGAGTAGCCAAGACAGAGACACTGAAGAGGAAGACAGTTACAATTTCTGCATTGCCCAGCAAACCAAGTGAGTAACCAGGCTCTTTCCTGAGAGGGCTGCAAGCCAGCCTGCATGGAGCCAGGCGAGGCTAGACTAGCATGCACTGAGACTAGTCAAGCTAAGCACCTCCTCCGAGCGTTATTTTGTCAAGTGAATTATCATCTGAAACCTTTTTTCTCTTCTAGTATCCTAAAGGGAGACCAAACTGGGAGGGTGGAGAACTTTGGCCAGAGACTCGTTTTCCATCATCTAAGCATCTCAAATAGGAGTAGGATCATAAAAACACAAAGTGCACAAGAGGCAGGAAGGGAAACTTGCCTTATTTCTAGCAAAAGTAGACTATCATACTTACAAAAGACGCCTTGGAAGTCTTCTCCAGAGAAAAGGCTCGGGGAGCATAGAAGGGGCAGAGGAGCAGAGACTAGGTGGCAGCGGGACTTCCTTCTGCCTCCACAATGGGAGAGTCATTGTTCCTTATCGCTCTGACCTCTGAGAGGCTCCAGGAGCCAGGGAGGCCTGGCCTCTGATCCCAGCTGCCCTCTCTCCTGGCCTCTGGGCCTCGGATTTCCAACTCGCAGATAAAGCTGCCCGGCCTGACACCAGCTCCAAGATTCATTAGGGACTGTCTGCGAAGTGCTTGCAAGACACAGTTATATAAGCCCGGCGTATTATTATCATCACACACCCCCATAGACCCAGCTCTGCCAGACAAACAAAAGGCAGTTCCAAGAAGAGGAGGAGCAGAGGCACAAGTTCCACTGGGGGTGAATTTCGGGACACTGCTGAACTGACTGGAAAAAAAAGGCAACCCAATAGGAGTATGCAAACCTCGGCAAACAAACTGCGTCGCAGCTGGCCAGCTGGGAGGGGAGGGGGCGGGAAGGGAGTCAAGGTTTCCAGGCATGCGGTTCTGGCGCCTGGAGCTCAGTACAGTAGCTGTCTGTGGCAGGATGGAATGGATGAGGAAGATGTGGGCTTTGGAAAGTCAGGCGATCGGGCCAAGTACTTAGTAAACACAGATCGTTCTTACACCCGGACCCAGTGCTCTGTTCTCTTTATTCCTGGTCTTCTTTTCCTAATGGTAGTTTGCAGGGAATCTCCTGTGCTCTGTGGAGTTCTGTTTGAAACTTGACTGGGTCTCTGCTTTTTCCTTTGTGAGAGCAACAGGTCCCCTCCCCCACCCCCAAGACAGGGTCATCTGAGAAAGTTAACTGTCATGGTCCTCATCTCTTAGCTTGCTGCTGTATCTTCTTTAAGGTTATTATTATTACTATTATTATTATTATTATTATTATTATTGCCTGCTCTTAGCATTCCCCTCCTGGTATGATGACTCCTACCCTAGTACTTCCAGCCCCACCCTCTAGTATCACCTTCCTGGCAGCATCTTAGAGAGCGAATCACTCTCAAAAGGTGGATTTAACAGTCCTTGCATTTAGGACCTTACTCACACCCGTGTTCAGGCTCATTTCAAAACTCTGCTCCCCTGCAAAGCTCACTCCAATTCTTTCTTATCTTACTGTATTTCGCTACTATGACCCAAGCCTCCCTCCTCGAGTGCTTGGGAACCGTTGTGTTAGCCTCCGAACAGCAGAAGCTTAGTAAGCTTGCTGAACTCTGAGATCAGGTCTCACTTTGTAGCCATGGCTGTCCTGGAACTCACAGAGATCTACCTGTCTTTGCGCTGCCTCGCCATTGCTAGTATTAATGGTGTGTGCCGCCAAGTCTGGATGGCACTGAAATACCTTACAGTTTGACTGGACCTCACTTGTGTCTTCTGAGTGAAGGAAGAGCCTGCGTATGAACAGAGAAGTTGGTTGTTGTAGATATGTAGTAGACCTGTAAGGGGTTTGCAGTACTCCTCCCATGTTTGAGTGATTGAGAATGCTCCGTGCTGGTAGGCTGCATGCTTCCTAGCGTGCTCGAGACCCTGGGATCCATCCTTGAACCTGGAAAAGCTGAGGCACAGCCTTTATGGGATGCTAAGTTTGGGTGGTCTTTTTTCAAACATAACTCTAAGTTTGCAGAGAAGCAGGACTTCTAACACCTATGAAAGCCCCCATTACCCACAGAAGGTGTCCTTTAAGGATGGCCTATGGGCCAGTGAGAGGGCTCAGTTGGTAAAAGGGCTTGCTGCTAAACCTGGCAACCTGAGTTCGATCTCGGGGACCCACATTGAGGAAGGAGAGAAATGACTCCAGCAAGCTGCCCTCTGACCTCTGCATTACGCCTAACGTGTATAAATAAGTCAGTGTAATTAAAAAGAAGTACAGTACAGCTCATTTCATATAATCCCCCGACAGTGGCATTTTCAGCACTAACAGGCTAGAGGCTACAGTTTATGGAAACTGTATGGGCCTTCAGAAAAAAGCAACTGTGCTCTGGGTTACCACACGGGGTGACCACTGTCTTCCTGAGGCTTTTATTAACATGTATTAGGTGACATTTCCTCTGCTGTTCTTTGACTAAAGCAGCATGCTTTAAATTCCACACCCGGTGTCTGGAACCTTCATCCTGTCATCTAAAAGACTTGAGCTGTTTCTACACAGCAAACTCTCTCCATCGAATACAGAATGCTCAGTGAATTAGAATAATTTTCCCACCCCCTCTAATTCGGAACAATCAAATACAATTCGGGTTCTAGAGAATTTCAGCCTTAACTCGAGTGTTTGGGGGTTTAGACCTCAGGGCTAGCTATGCTCATATACGTTTGTTTTATATTTTAGAGGGTGAGGCTAGAGACCCAGGACCTCTACATAGCCCCAGCCCTAGTGAGTGTCCTTTACAAAGATGTTCTTATTATTGTTTTGGTTATTTTGTATCTATAGATGTTTCGCCCGCATAATGTGTCTGTGCACCACATGTGTGCAGTGTGCGTAGAAGGCAGAAGAGGGCATTAGATCCTCTGGGACCTGATGGTTGTGAGCCACCATATGGGTGCTGGGGCTAGAATCCAGCTCTGGGAAAGAGCTACCACCCCACGCCCTAATGAGCATTCTTAACCTGCCAGTACCCTGAAATATAGGCATCTTATCTTTATTTTAGCAATAGGAAAATCAAATCTGGCTGTGGTAACCCATCTTTCATCTGTAGAACACAATCCTGGAGGGAAGCAATCATGAAGGAGGGAAGAGTCATTACGGATCCTGGTTCCACAGACTTCTGCCCACGCTGACTTGGTTCTGAATGGGCATCATTCCATGGTATGACTGGTACAGGTGACTTAGGTCTGACATACTGCCTGATATCTTGGGGCCTCATTGCACCATTCTAAGGGCCAAACCCATAAGTTCCTCTGTTTTTTCCCCCAGTTTGCAGCCCTGCCAGTAGGAAAGACTCTCTACTTGGCTTGGTCCCCTGTCAGTCAGATCAGCACACCTCATCATCAACCCAACTCAGCTTCCTGGGCTTCAGCTCAGTCCTGCCAGGGAATTTGTCAACGGAGCCAATCCTGCTCTCCCTTGTAAGCCCTCCCAGCTAGACAGAGACAACTCCATCTTGGATACAAAAAGCCAGCCTCCCCGGGTCTGCAGTTCACTGTGGGCCCAGTCCCAGAGTACAGCGGCCTTGAGCCTCCTCCCCCAGGCGATGAGTACGTGACTAAGTAGATCTTCCCTGCTCAGCACCAGGTGCTGTGAGCTCTAATGTCCCCAGAGCTCTAGGGTGGAACTGAGAGAACAAAACAATGAGCAGATATTAATACTAATACTAAAAGGAATTTATTACACAGACCTATTGCCAAACAGGCCATCTTAGGACCTTTGCTAAGCGTCATGCTATTCACAAGTAGAAATAAATTTTAGCCCAAATAATGTCAACCAGGCCTAACCTTTATTAATTTCTATACCCCTGAGCTTTGCCATCTGCTGTTTTTAATTTTTATTTTGCTCACCTAGAGGTCTGGGACGTCGGTAGCATGGTCCGTTTCTTAGAGAGCTTTAACTTCAGCACTGCTTACAGGCAAAGGATAAGAAGGTGACCCTTTCATGGCTGTCATTTAAAGTCACTAACTACACTCCTCCAGGAAAAGCAACAGAAGGAATTCTTCTCATCTCCATGGATGGCAGACTATAATAAACAGGTTTTTTTCATCTGAGACATCCTATTATTAATACATTTCCAAATTCTCAGCCCCAGAAACAAACCTTCTGATGTAATTTCTTTCCTGTCCGTGAGATTTACAATGGAAAGGTCATGTTTGCACTAGACTTTGGTTTGAAATTAATCTTCTCTTCCCGTATTTCTATAGAATCCAGGCACTTTATTATTTAGTTATTTCCAAATATGAAATGCTTGTCATTCTTGAACAACGACCTAATCTTCCCTTTGTGGGTGGAGAAAGGGATCCAGGAAACCATTGGCAGGGCATGGATTACTTGGAGGGCTATGAGGAGACCTGAAATGCTTGCTTCCACATCTCTGTCTATAAAATAAAGATGTGAAGTGTTCTCTGAGCAGCATGCACGATGCTCTCCTGCTGTGGAAGTCAGAGGGAAAATGCAATAGCAATGTGTGCCTTTTTTCCCTTTCCCATTATACATAGTTCAAGGCCAACTTGGGTTACACGGCCAGTCTTTGTTTCAAAAAAGGAAACCTCAGTAATGAAGTTCGCTTGGATTCTGTCATACAAAATAAGCAGATATCTTAAGACCTCCCAACCGACTTTAACACTGGGGCTCTGCCTTACCACACTGCCTTGTCTTGCAGGTGCTGTGCCCTACATGTGAACACACGATATTAGAACAAGAACTCATTTAAACCCTATCTGTTCTTCATCAAACCTCTACTAAGGGGGTAGGGACTAGCTCTTGTGAAATTTCATAACGTTTTATCAACGTATACATTGAGCTTTTATGTTATTCCTGAAGCCAGGCGAGACCCTGCCTATCCCCTCACTTCAAAGGCTTCCTCACTTCCTCACTAATTCTGAGGAGTAAATTGATTTTCTCATCATTCGCTGCCTTTGACAATAGAAGGCCGGCGCGCCCAACACTGCTAAAGCCACAGCTCCCTTCCACCCAAGGGGAAAGAATGCGTGTTAATATCTTTAATGACTGGCATCTTTATGAGAAATTCGAGATCATTTATCCTCAGCCAATAACCTGCCTAGGATTAAAATGTACTTGGGGCTTAGAACGGAAGTAGTCTGTCAGGAGAAATCGTTTAGAATGATATGAATTAACTGAGTAAATTGGCTTCCGATAGCTTCCTGAGGACACGTAGATTCAAGTTGGTTGAACGTCATCATGAGATGCAGAAGGATCTGGAAAAGAACTGACATCCTGTAGGAGGAACACAACACATTCACTAGACAAATTCTGGTTGTACCTACTAAGACCTGGAAGTGGTTCGAGGAAGACTCTGAAATCAAGAGAACATGCCGAGTAAGCAGGCAGATGACTCCCCTACTCACAACAGCAGTAGGACATCACAAAACCACCTCCTTCCCTGAAGGGCCTGGTTCTAAACAGTCTATAGTATCCGCTGGGCACTGGTCTAGTCCTCTCAGGGCTGCCTTTGAAGGACCAGTGAGTGTTGGGTCTGTGTCCGGCAGGAGCACCCCCTCCACTTGCAATGGAGTTGCACCGTAGCTAACAAGCTTTTACCAGAATCTCACTGTTCTTTTCCTCCAAAGTTTCACAGAAAACTCTTTTTTAAAACCTACTTATTCAGAAAACCTAGGGAATTATAGAAAAAGCGCTCTAGCCGTCCAGGAAGTATAATTGGTCTGGAAAAAGGTGTAAATTGTCGGAAAATGTAAACTGAACCCTTGTAGTTGATGCCAACACTTCACTTGTAGATGCTCCTCCCCAGGAAATCTTACAGTCTGTGTGTCCTGTAGGCACTCGCTCCATGAGACCTTTTCTAGGGAATGGGAAACTTTTTATCTTTCCATGGAGTGTTGGCTGAGAGGTGATTCTGGTAGTCACTTGGGTTTTCATATTTAAACATGCTCATAGAAGGCATGGGTTGATGGTATACCTCTATGACAGAACCATGAGCCAAGCCTTGATAACCCCCCAAACACAACTGTGATACATATATGCATTCATGCATACATACATACATATACATACATACATACATACATACATATACATACATACATACATACGTATGTATATAGGAAACCAGTAAGAACCTTGTTAAAGAGATGGAGAAGGATAATAACATCACTGCTACTCTGACTTTAGACCAAGGAATAAAGAGTCCTTTGATGGCCTAGCAGATGAAATTTTTCACATGAGTATATATGTGTGTTTGTGTGTGCACGCATGTAGATGCCAGAGATTGACTTCCTCTGACACACCTCAAATGCTCTCTGCTTGGACTTTTGAAACAGTGTCTCTTACTGGCCTGGCCTTCCATCTAGCCTCTGGGATCTACCACTTTCTACCTCATCATATGGATTCTGGGGTTGGATTCAAGGTCTCTAGTACTTCCCTGACTGAACTATGGCCTGAGCTCCCAATTTCATGTACTGTTAGAATGTTAAGATTTAATCGAAGGTGCACTAGGGGAAGGAAAACTGACAGAGGAGACACTGAGTACAAACTAATGAGGTTTGCCACCTGGCCCTGTGTGCAAATAGAGGTGTAGATGCTAATGTGGTGCCGAGGATGAGGTGCTGGGCAGAGGCAAGGAGAACAGACAGGCTGGAGGCCAAAGAGGAAGCCGGCTTTGTGAGAGATGGGACCTGGGGTGCGATCCACTGCAGAGGTCGCAGACCGAGAGATACTGATAAGGATGTGCAGTGACACAGAGAGAAAAGGCCTCAGCAGGCATAACCTGCAAGAGCCCCCTGTCTGGGGCTGAAAACTGCCAATGTTGCTATGAAGCAGAGGCTGAGGTGTGAGCCAGGGCAGGAATGGAAGTGACGACGGGCAGGCAAGGCCAAGCTGAGTAACCTGAGAGAGGCTGCCTGACTCCAGGCGAAGCAGACTTTACCCACAATTCACTCACACAGCCGTAAAGTCCTGAGGTGTTTGTGTTGAACAGGAACATCCGGACTAAAGCTATGGTGGCTTTTCAGAAGCAACTGGAGCTGGGTGAACGTGGGCCTCTGTGTTCACCTGTCTTTCTCGGGCAAAAAGTATCAGGATGATTGTCACGTGAAAGCTCAGAGTGAGAAGACACCATAGAAGGGGCCACTGGAAGTGTGCCTTCAAAGGGCGAGGCAGATCTGTGACATCAAGACAGCCTGGTTTACTTAGCAAGTTCCTGGCCAGTCTGGGCTGCATTATGAGACCCTGTTTTCTTGTTCTGTTTTGGGTTGGGTTTTAGGGAAGGAGGAGGAGGGAGAAGAGGAGGAGGCAAAGTGAAAGGTGTTTATCACCACAGTCCGTCCACGACTCATTGCTTGGTAGGAAAGTGCTCTGTCTCCTACAGTAGGCTGTGATCCTGCTCTGGCCTTTGCCAAAGGTTTGAATTCTTTATTTCTTAGAGCAAAAGGAAGGAAAAATCATTTTTCTTCCCCCCTTTCTTTTTGTCATACAGACAAGTGACTGTAATCTAATAAAGTTATCCAGTCAAAGGCTGCATCTGTCAAATTACCAGGAGCGCAGTTCAACTTTCCAAGGGCTGACATAATCATTTAAAGGTATAATTTGTCTCTTCTCTCTCTGTCTCTGTCTCTGTCTCTGTCTCTGTCTCTGTCTCTCTCTCTCTCTCTCTCTCTCTCTCTCTCTCTCTCTCTGAAACTACGTTTTGCTATAAAGCTGAGGTTTGGTGAATTGAGCCAACTTAAATTTTAGGTCTTGTGTTTAAGTATTTAGACCATAATGTCTTAAAAGCTTTTTAATAGAGAACTCTAAACAGCACCCATTCATTAAATGAGCAATTGTTGAAAAGTTAGGGAGGGCCAGGGACTGCTGTGGATTCAGATAAGATTTTTCAACCCGCCTTTTAATGAAAATATATGTTCTTACAAACTATGTTCTGGAATAGAATTTTGCAGGGTTAAAATAATTACCATATAGAAGGAAAAGAACGTGGTTAAACTCTCAACGAGACTGAAAGGGAAGTGCAAAGAGTGAAGAGGGACTGCAGGCCAGGGCTCCGGCTCAGTGGGTAGAGGCACTTGCTACCAAGCCTGACAACCCGAGTTTGATCCCGGGGACCCACGTGGTGGAAGAAGAGAAGCAACTCCTGAGTGATGTCCTCCGACTTCCACATATCTGTGATGGCGTGTACAAGCGAATAAATGTAATAACAACTTCAATAAACAAATGAATAAAGGCACGACTGAAAGGGCGGGAGGGAGTGTAGTATCTAGTTTCCTGGCAGCCCATCCTGCTTTGGTGTATAGTTGGCATATTGTTGGAGGGGTCCAACTCTAGATCTCAGCTTCTTCTCCTCGGAAGTTGGGGAGAAACCAAAGAGAGAGAGGAGTGCTGAGAAAAGGAAAATATATCCCTTCTAAATGCACTGGAATTCACCTGTACACATCATGGTACTATATCAGTAAGTATTAATATCTCAATATGTTTTACTCAAGAATAAAAATATTACATGATACAAGACTTAATTTTAATGTTTTACCTAAGAATACAAAACATTACATAGTGTGTGAGGCAGAGGCAGGATTATTTCAGTCAGATTTAAGGCGTGTCCTAGACAACATAATGATATTCTCATCTCAAAAAGAAAAAACAAAGAAATCCAAACTTAAATTATGAATTGTCCTTGACCGGTGGCCCAGGCATGTGCGACTGACTGGAAGACGGTTTCTAAGGACATTTAAGTGGACGTTAACTTTTCAGTTTGCACAGATGGATTACAGAAAGCTAGTGAAATGGATCTGTGTCCTCACCCTGTGGCTTGTCAGCTCTGCTGTGTGTGCTCAACCTTCCTGTGCTTGTCTTTCTTTACTAAAACCCGCATAGCTAAAAAGAGTTGCAAATTTAATGGAAAATGGTTAGTCAAGAAGTCAGTTACTCAGATGAATCTGTGGTTGATGAATCGTCTTAATTGGCTAGCCTTATAAAGAACATTCTCAGGGACACATATCCCTCAACTTATGGTGGGGTTACAGCCAGATCGGGATGTTGAAAACGACAAACACCATGAATTGAAGATACATTTGGTCCGTGTACCCTTTCAAACATCATTACCTAGACACGTGTAACAATCTCAGAATACTCACATTGGTCTCCACCCACCGAAAGTCAATTTCACAGTAGGTAGCTGACTATGGAGAAAAATTAAACTATGCCCAGAGGGCTCACAACTTGTAGCACAGTGCAGACAAGAAGCCCACTCGCTGTGCAACTAGCTGATGGTTGGGCCCAATGTGTCTCGGTGGTGGGAGAACAAAAGGAAGTTTCCTGCTCATCGTTTTGAGTTGTCCTTCTATAAGCCTGGCGCCTTTGTCATTTCATGTGTGTTTTGCAGTGGTGGTAATTGAACATATTTGAGAAAAGACAGGAGAAAGGACGGAACTGACTTAGCAGAACAGGAGAGCTTCTCTGCAGCCGCCGCCGCTGCCGTCACGCACGGTTTTTCCGTCACGCACGTTGGTTTTTCCATCAAAGACAACAGTGTGTGCTCTCCCTTCACTCCCACCCATGGACTACTGTGATGTGAGCAGTCTGCACCCGCAGACTGATGAGGTGCAGGGCTTACTTGGTGATAGATGGCGTGAGGACAACTCTTGTGGACACGGAAGGCATGGCCGACCGCAGACTCTTTCTAGCACTCACTGTGTAACGCACTTCCTGCGCACAGAAATGGGTTACTCTGCTACGTTATCTTCACACTGCCAACAAAATAACCCATCAGAAGCTGTAATCTAGGTAAGCCCAACATTTGCATAGTCCTAGCCAGATTTGTCATCACATTTTCTAGCGAATTAGAACATGAACAAAATACACCAAACCCACTCTTTGTCCTACGACATATATCTTTCACCGCTCTGAAAATCATAATGGTTTCCTTTAGATACAACAACAAAGAAGAAATATGGAACCTAAACAAAAAGGCAATTTTCAAAAAGTTAAAAAAAAACACCAAAAAACCATACTTGCTCCTTGACAAGAGATCTTTTTAATTTCAGATTATTAAGTTGTTTTCTTATGGTGCAAAAGGAGAAGCATAAAATAAGGCGCATATATACGCTTGTTAACCAATTGTAATTGTGTTTTCCTTGCATATAGATCAGCTTTAAGCATAACTTATGTGGATGCATAATTCTATCTACATTCCTGAATTTCACTGTAGTACAGAAAACGTAGCTCTTCTGTTTCTTTTGGAAAAGCCCCATTACAAGGAAATCTTACAAATGACATTTTGTTGCTGGGTGACAGTTCAGCTGCTCAATTCAATAAGCTTGCCCACTACTGACAAAGTATGCTATATTTTGAAAAACAATTTTAGGGGTTGGGGATTTAGCTCAGTGGTAGAGCACTTGCCTAGCAAGCGTAAGGCCCTGGGTTCGGTCCCCAGCTCCGAAAAAAAAGAAAAATTTTAAACGGAAGAGCGAAACAGTAGGCATCAGGAGTTCTATGGGTAGGGAGAGGCTTCAGTCGCTTTCTAATGGGGGCTGTGGTAATGAATGTCCATCAGTCCCACCAAAAGTCCTGGGTTCTCACACTGGCTGCTCCTCCTCCAGCCTCAGGATCAGAGAAATGCTGTGTTCCCTCAACTTTGCCTTTCTAGTGCTCAGCAGTGGCAGCTCTTCTTTGCTTCCTCAAATATAGCTAACTTCCCATGGCTTAGCTCAATGAAGATCTTTAGAAGGAGGATGAATAGCGTTCAGTGGGTGTTTTCCAAATGCCATTATAAAGAGTGTGGGGGTGCACTCCTGTTGTCTGAGCACTTGGGAAGTAGCCAGGAGGCAGGAGGACTCTAGCAAGTTTGAGTCTAGACTAGGCTTTGTATCCAGACTGTCTCTAAAAGAACCCCACCAAAACCACACACACACACACACACACACACACACACACACACTCATACACACACACACACACACACACACACACACACACACACACACACTACGAGAAACAAATGAACAGAAAAGCAAAGTTCTTTAGCACAGAGGTTCACACATTCTTCAGAGCAACAATGCTAATTGTTTGTTTTGGCATAGGTTTTTCGCCATAAATATACCCAAAAAAGACATTTTTCTCTATAATTCTTCGTACTGTTCAGTTTTTCAATTAGAAACTTAGCCAGAGAGTCCATGGTCGAGGAAGAAAGAATTTCATGCCCTTAGGTCTTCCTGTGGATCTGAACATGAACTCACATCAGTCCCAGTGGTAACCAGGAGATTTGGAGTTTTTAAACATTTTATTTATTTTGTTCTATGTGTGAATGAGTGCGTGCACTGCAGTGCCCTTGAGAGCCAGAAGAGGGTGTCCGATCACTCTGGGACTGGAGTAACAGCTGGTTGTGAGTTGGTGCTCCGTCCTCTGCAGGAACAGCCAGTGCTTTTAACCACTGAGGTACCTCTCCAGCTTTAATTTGGACTTAACATTAACCCTAACCCCAACCCTAATATAATACCTGCATTGTGGAGTTCTCACTGTAGAAACTCTCTCTCTCTCTCTGGGAACTAGGAATATAACTGTGGCAGAGTACTTTCCTAATACAAAAGGTCCTTGGTTTATCTCATTACAAGAAGGAAAGTAGGGCGCACACCCTTAATCCCAGCACTCAGGAGGCAGAAGCGGGTAGATCTTGGGTTTGAGACCAGCCTGGTCTACAAGGTGAGTTCCAGAACAGCCAGGACCACACAGAGAAGACCTGTCTTGGGAAACGAGAACCAAAGCAAGCAAGCAAGCAAAGGGAAGGAAAGAGTCTCCGGCTTCTGGCAGTTCTCTCCACAAGTTCCATCATCTCTCTTCAGAGGTTAAAGCTCCTTAGATATGCTCCAAGATATTCGTTCTACTAACATTCTCTATTTCAGTAACTTCCTAGAACCTCCGATTTTAAATTATTTGGGGATAATTCAGCACACAAGATTCACTCTCTTTACAGAATATATCAGCCATATCTTCTCATGTGCTTTCTAAATGTCCTACAAAGATTTCCATGCCTAGACAAGTAACTCTTATAATCAAACCACAATTTTGGTGTGTGTGTGTGTGTGTGTGTGTGTAGAGAAAGACACACACACACACACACACACACACACACACACACACACGCACACACACACACACAGAGAGAGAGAGAGAGAGAGAGAAAGGGAGGGAGATTCTCCATGGAGTTTATAGGTATTTCCACTCACTTCGAGCAGCAGATAGATGGGTCTGTCCCCTAGCGCCTTCCTTAAGAATCTGGTCTGGCTTTAATTTTACAGGTCTTCAAAACCGTAATTGTCACGGCCTCCTCAGTTCAACTCTCAAGAGAAATTAATTGACAGCGTAGAGCTCCAAGTGGCTGGCATGTGAAAGACACCGAGCTATACAATTTCACATCTAATCAAGAAAGATGGGGATCAGAGTTGGCCTATTGTCTCTCTGAATCTGTTTCTGGCTGGAATCCAGCTGGCTCTGAGCTGCCCTGGAGAGTGATGTGGGCAGAAGATGGAAAACTGTTTGAGGTAGACAATCAGTGTCTGTGAGAGTATCTTCTATGTTGTCAGAAGATGCCCGGGGTAGCAGCGGATTTGCGCTGATTAGTGTCCTGAAAGTCTTAATGACCAAGTGTAATTTCTAGCCCAGTTTCCTCTGACCACTCTAACTGTAATGAGGGTCTGGAGCACGGAAGGACATATGATCTCCAAGCCATGCTTAACAACACAGGCTTAAACCTCACCCCAGTCACAGAGTCTAATCACCCAAGGATAAGGAAGCAAAATCTGTGAGGAATGGCAATAATGCAGATTTGTGCATAACCAAGGGCTGAAATGATGACAACCTTTTAAGGGGAAAGAGAGCACACAGGAAAGAAGATTGATGGCTGGAACGGGTTGGTTAAGAAAGTTTCATTGAGGTATAGGGGTGAGTACCAGGGTTGGGGTGCAGGAATCTTTCTCATCAAACCAAGATGGGTGGGCGAGCTATGGTCTGTGGAATCCTTTCGGGAGTCAGGCTCAGTCCAGAATGCAGTGTGAGCAACTGGTTTATCACTGAGGTAAGGTGTAAGCTCAGGATGCCTGAGACCAGTTTCATCAAGAGGCTAAAAGTTCATGGAGGGAGGGTGGGGTAGGGAGACGTGAAGGGGTGTGGATGTCCATAAGGGAAGCTGTAAAAACTGCTAATGAGCTGACCTCAAGTAGATGACATGAAAGAAAGACCCATCCAAGAGAGGTCGCAAGCTTAGTGGAGACCAGAGAGGGTTTGGAACTCAATTCAGAAACTTAAACGCTGCAGACTGTTCCCGTCCCTCTATCGTCTACCGAGTTAGTTGCAAGGTTATCTTTATTTTGTTTGATTTGAGACAGTCTCGCCACATAGGTCCTATCTGGCCTGGAACTTACTGTGCAGACCAGGCAGCCTTGAACTTTCCAGTCCCTACCTCCCAAGTGTGAGATTGCCGACATGGGCCATTCTGTCCGCTCAACAGTTTATCCCTGCAGGCTTAAGGAGAGAGAAGGGCTTGTCAATGAAAGAGAAAAGAAACTGATCTAGATGGAGAATGGAAACAAAGGCAAAGAAACAGCGAGTTCCTTAAAGACTATCAGTTTGCTCCTAATCTCGCTATTGGCTGCAGCCCCGGGTTCCCACTGTTTCTGAGGTTTCCCACAGCACCGCCTGCTTCTTTTTCTGTGCGGTGACCACTGCAGTTATCAGCGCGTTGTCTTGAGAAGTTATCAAGGAAACAACAAAACGTGCATTTTAGTTTACTATTTGCTCGCTGGGAAATATAATTCACAGGAACCAAAGAGGCAGCCAGGGTTCAGCTATTCTACCGTCCCATGCTTCTGCTCCTGATTCACTTGTAGACTGAACTAGACTGGTAGTGGAATATTAATAGATATTCCTGGAGCAAAAACAGTTGTTAAACATGTTTTTTGGTACTCGTGTGTGTGTGTGTGTGTGTGTGTGTGTGTGTGTGTGTGTGTGTGCGCGCGCGCGCGCGCGCGCGCGCGCACACGCGCGCACGCACTCGCAAATGCATGTAAAGTCCAGATTACAGTCTTGAGTGTCCTTCCTCAGGTACCATCCACCTTGGTTTTGGGGACAGGCCCTCTCATTGGCCTGGAGTTCAGTGAGTAGGCCGAGCTAGTTGGTTCAGCCAATGAAATCCAGGGACATAGCTGTTTCTGCCTCTCCGGTTTACAAGCACAGGCAGCCACCTGAGGTTTCCTTCCCTCTTTCTTTCTTTCTTTCTTTCTTTCTTTCTTTCTTTCTTTCTTTCTTTCTTTCTTTCTTTCTTTCTTTCTTTCTTTCTTTCTTTCTTTCTTTCCTTCCTTCCTTCCTTCCTTCTTTCTTTCTTTCTTTTTTTCTTTATTTATTTTAATGTGGATTCTGGGGGCTGAACTTTATACTTGGCAAAGCAAACACTTACAGTTGAGCTACCTCCCCGGCCCAACATTAAAGCTTTCCTGTTTATTTTTTCTCTGTTTTCTGTCCTTGTATCTGTGTCAAGAAAGTGAGTCTATGACAAAATGTGTTTTGACTGCATGGGTATTCTTTTTCCTTCTACTTCATTGCTTCCCTTTCTTTTATTAAGAACTCTGAACTTCTCCAATTCATGAAGCCTTTGTGATGCCAAGACAGGCCTGGACACTTAACCTGCGGAAACACATCTGAGAATTGGAATTTGACATGGAGCTTTGGAGAGAATTGGATGAGGCTCTGCACACCTGTCATCCTGGCCCTTCTGGGAAGAAGGCAGGAGCGTCTAAAGTTCAGGATCATCCCTGGCTGTACAGTGAGGTCGTGGCCACCCTGAGTTACGTAAGATCCTGTTTCAATGTAAGTTCCTGAATAGTAGCTCCTGTTCCTTGACCTCACTGAAGAACCTTCCTTCACGGACATTATCCTACTGAGCTAGGTGGGTGCGGGAGGAAACTGGAAGCTATGCAGCCCAGCCCCATGCTTTGTTGCATGTGATCGCTCTCAATCCGACTTCAGAGTCTGGGTATTAGGTCTTCCTTCCTTGTGCTGATGTCTCATCAGCCCAGTTATCAGCCATTAATGGTTTTCAAATATAAACTGGCTCGTGTCAATCATTCCCTCATGCCCGGCAACTCCGAGTGAGAAATAGATTACAGGTTCTGAGACTCTAGTTGGCTGACCTCCCGGAGGAACCAAAGTAGCTGCTTCAGAGTACTCAGCTGCATATTATAATCCGAGCCAAAGTCCTCATTAATAACTTGACTGGAACCCAGGTCCCTGTGGAGGAACCAAAATGCTGTCTAGTCTTCATGGTCATTGCTATTTCCACACATTTTCATGGACTAGAAAATGCATTTTAAGGGCTGGAGAATGGCTTGGCTGTTAAGAGTACATACCGCTCTTTCAGATGGCCACCCTTCAGTTCAGCGCACCATTACGGGCTGACAGTCACCTGTAACCCCAGCGCCAGGAAATCTGGTGCCCCCTCTGTCCTCCAATGGGCACCTGCAAATGCCTGTACAAGCCTGCACACTTATGCGAGCACACATAATTACAAAGAAAATAAGTTTTTAGAGAAATATATTTTGATTGCGAATCATGCCGGTTCAAGCTCCATGTTCCTTTGGTGACAGTGCCCCCCCAGGATAAAGTTCGAGGGGCTGAAATGACTGACATGCTCATCCTCTTTAAAGGAAACAATACCTACGCCTGGAAACCACCTACTGCATTAGGCTGCTGCTCCCCTAAGGACCGCTTCCTCTGTTGTAGAGAGGCAATTACAGGATTGAAATAAAATTAATAAAATGAGGTAGCCATACTTCTGAGGACCTAGAAATGGGAGATGGAAGAATTCAGGGCCAGGCTTCGGTGCAAAGAAACTTCCAGCCCATCCCGGAACCTTTCCCAAATCTTAAAATCCAGAACTATGCCGAATGTTAATTACCTTGATTGCATCATTGCATAGTGTAAATATGTGTCAAATGTCACACTCGACTCCACAAATTTGTCCAATTACCATGCACCAATTAACATTTTTTGGTAGGGAAGAAAGGAGTCTGTGAGAGTATATCATTTGTACAACATGTCATTTATACATTCTGTAAGAGGCTATCAATCAAGCTCTTCCACGGAAAATCTGAAGGTTTATGAGCAGAAGCAACTTAAATATTTCATCTCTTTTGCCTCTAGACTCTCTTTAAATTTTACATTCCTTTCCACCAGCATTATCTTAGTTGAAAGAAGAGAATTATGGATGTTTTGCAGAAGTAGTTTGGTGTTCTGACTTGAAACTTCATTACGTTCCCAAACTCAGAAATACCAGAATTCTACTTGGCCAATCAATAATGCCCTTTCCTTCCTCCCCCTCTCCTCCCCTCCCCTCCTCTCCCGTCTCCCGTCTCCCCTTTTGCTCCTTGCCCCTCTTCTTTCTAATCTTAGAAAAGATTCTTTTGAGTCTAAGAGGAAATGTCTTAGTTCTGAAAACATGAGTTGGATTCCTGTTTCATATCTATCAATGATCAGAGTTAGATTTTGTCAGTTTGAACTCTACTGGAATTAATTTACATTCACATAGTTTAAGTATTTATTTTTGTAAGTATAAAATTTTGTCTTCATGAACATAAGTAGACCGCATGTATGCAGTGCCCAGGGAGGCTAGATAGGGCATCGGCTCCCTGGAACCTGGAGTTGTAGACAGTTGTAAACTGCCATGTAGGTGCTAGGAACTGAACCTGGGACCTTTGGAAGAGAAGGCTGCCCCCCCCTCACCCTCCTTCCCTCCCTCTGGCCCTTTCTCTCTATGTCTGTCTGTCTGTGTTCGGGGTGTGTATGTGGGTGTGTATCTGTGTGTGTATCTGTGTATGTGTGTGTATCTGTGTGTGTATGTATCTGTGTGTATCTGTGTGTGTGTGTCTGTGTATGTGTATCTCTGTGTGTGTATGTGTGTATCTGTGTGTGTATCTGTGTGTGTATGTGTATCTGTGTGTATCTGTGTGTATGTGTATCTGTGTGTATCTGTGTGTGTATATCTCTGTGTGTGTATCTGTGTATCTGTGTGTGTGTCTGTATATCTGTGTGTATGTGTATCTGTGTGTATGTGTATCTCTGTGTGTGTGTATCTGTGTGTATCTGTGTGTGTATCTGTGTATCTCTGTGTGTGTATCTGTGTGTCTGTGTGTGTATCTGTGTGTGTGTATCTGTGTGTGTATCTGTGTGCATGTGTATCTGTGTGTGTGTGTGTATCTGTGTGTCTGTGTGTGTGTCTGTGTGTGTCTGTGTGTGTTATCTGTGTGTATGTGTATCTGTGTGTGTGTCTGTGTATGTGTATCTCTGTGTGTGTATGTGTGTATCTGTGTGTGTATTTGTGTGTGTATCTGTGTGTATGTGTGTATCTGTGTGTATGTGTATATCTGTGTGTGTATCTGTGTGTTTCTGTGTATCTGTGTATCTGTGTGTGTGTGTGTGTGTATCTGTGTGTATGTGTGTATATCTGTGTGTATGTGTATCTGTGTGTGTATCTCTGTGTGTGTATATCTGTGTGTATCTGTGTATCTGTGTGTGTGTCTGTGTGTGTATCTGTGTGTATCTCTGTGTGTGTATCTGTGTGTATGTATCTGTGTGTGTATCTGTGTGTGTCTGTGTGTCTGTGTCTGTGTATCTGTGTGTATGTGTATCTGTGTGTGTGTATCTGTGTGTCTGTGTGTGTATCTGTGTGTGTGTGTGTGTATCTGTGTGTGTGTGTGTGTGTGTGTGGTGGCTGCAGGGAGGCATCCATAAGTGATCAATTGCCGAGCCATCTCATAATTCTGTGTTTACAGATTTTACCCATATTTCCACTGTGAAGTTATTTCAAATGTGGTTTGGATGAAACAAACCTCTACCACATAATAACCTCTAAAAACACTGTTGCTTCAGACACACCAGAAGAGGGCATCAGATTCCATGATGGATGGTTGTGAGCCACCATGTGGTTGCTGGGAATTGAACTCAGGACATCTGGAAGAGCAGTCAATGCTCTTAATCTCTGAACCATCTCTCCAGCCCCCTTCTTTTTAAACTTTTAATTGTTTTATGTGTTATAGGAGTTCCACCTGCATGTATGTATGTATGTATATGTTCATGCCTGGCATCACGGAAAACAGAAGAGGCATGAATCTGCTAGATCTGGAGTTACATGTGGTTGCGGGTACTGGGACTCCACCCCCAGTCTCTTGAAGATCAGAAAGTGCTCTTAACCACCAAGCCATATCTCCCCCAACCCCTTTCAAATGCATTTTATTAGGAGTGTGTGTGTGCTTGTGCTTGTGCGTCACAACGCTCTGCAGAGGGTGAGGAAAGCCGCCCAAGTGGTTCTCTCCTTCCACCACGTGGGCTCTCAGGACAGAACACAAATTGCCTTTGCCTAGTGAGCCATCTCCCCTGACCCATCTCTCCTTTTTAAAGTGTTGGTTTAAACGGCAACACCAGCATCTCTGCCCTATGTATCAAGAGTCTGGAATCTGGCGATCTGGTGATTTTAATAGGACCTGACACATTTGTAGATGTGCTCAGAGTGCTCTGAGGGCCAGCCATAACTGCCTCTTCTCTTTCCTCTCTTCCTTTTCTCCATCACTGCTTCTGTTTTCCTTCCCTTTCACTTTGACGGAGAGTCCATTTATGGTGCAAATAGGCAAATACAAGTACTGAAGAAGGGCAGGTGTTTGACGAACAATTCTCTTCCACACCCAGTGAGAGGGAAACACAGACCTTTGTGCAGCTACAGTATATCACGATGTGCGATGGTCATTTCACATGTTAAAGACAGGGAAACTGAGGAAAAGAGAAGGTGGGTAAATTTTCCCCTAGATGGCAGTTCCGAAATCTTGGACCTGAATCATATTCTGATCCATCTGCACATGTCTATATTCAGCCAACTTCATATTAGCTCTCCAACAGAGGGCCCTATTGGCACCCCTTTTATTTAATTAGCAGTAATAACAGATACTTTCCCACAAAATTCTCTGCACTGCTATGGTGTGTGTGTGTCTGTGTGTGTGTGTGTGTGTATGTGTGTGTGTGCGTGTGTGTGTGCATGTGTGTATGTGTGTGTCTGCGTGTGTGTGTTTGTGTATGTGCATGTGTATGTGTGCATGTGTGTGTGCGTGCGTGTGTGTGTGTGTGCATGTGTGTGTGCGTGTGTGTGTGTGCATGTGTGTATGTGTGTGTCTGCGTGTGTGTTTGTGTATGTGCATGTGTATGTGTGCATGTGTGTGTATGTGTGTGTGCATGTGTGTGTGTGCATGTGTGTGTGCGTGTGTGTGTGTGCATATGTGTATGTGTGTGTCTGCGTGTGTGTGTTTGTGTATGTGCATGTGTATGTGTGCATGTGTGTATGTGTGTGTGCATGTGTGTGTGCGTGTGTGTGTGTGCATGTGTGTATGTGTGTGTCTGCGTGTGTGTGTTTGTGTATGTGCGTGTGTGCGTGTGTACGTGTGTGTGTGTGATTGTGTATGTGTGTGTCTGCGTGTGTGTGTGTATGTGCGTGTGCGTGTGTGCATGTGTGTATGTGTGTGTCTGCGCGTGTGTGTTTGTGTATGTGCATGTGTATGTGTGCATGTGTGTGTGCGTGCGCGCGCGCGTTTGTGTGTGAGCCAAAGCTTTGCTTTCTTGCTAATGTCCCTTTTGGTTCCTGTTCATTTAGGAGGTTCAGCACAGCTCTTCGTTACAACACAGAAGCCTCAACTAGAAAGTGGACTCTGCTCTGGTTCCTGGTGAACTCACTCCTAAATTCCCGTAATAAATGCAGAGATACAGAGAAAAGAATTGGTAATTTGTGGGAATCCTGGGATGTGCCAAATAGAAAATAGTACATGTCCTTTACTACATCTGTCATTTTGCAAACACCTCCTTTCCTTTGGCTAGTATAAAGCTCTCAGGAGGGAAATGCAGAACAGGATTTGTGGGGTCTCTCCTTCTGGGATGTGCTTCCTGTAAAATGAATGCTGAATTTACCCAAATTTTGGGATGCTGCCTAGTCCTTCTGTCCTCCGGGACGCTCTTTGTGCTCACTAGATGACTGCTTGTTGGCAGGTGAAGGTTAAGGTATGCTACACAGGCAGGAAGCCTGTTTAAGAAACATGCTGTGTCGTAGAAAGGTAAAGGAGTGCTAAGCCATATTTGTGGGACACATTTTGAAGACAATAGTCACAGGGTCACACTTGTAAAGGATCATCAAAATGGACACAGTCTGAATCCAAATAACCCTTCCTCTAGCTCGTGGGATTCTTCTGAAGCTCACACCTCAGGATCTCACAACTACAGTTTGTATATCAGGGGAAGATTGGGCCCATGGTAACGTAAGAATTGGCTAAAGCTTAAAGCACAAGAAATAAAACAAAAGTAAAGCTACTCATAAGGTGAGGAAAATATCAGGGCTGATCTCTCTGATTTCAAAATATATACTATTAGTTTTATTTCTGTTTATAGTGTAAGAGGATGTCTCTTAGTCTGGGCATGCAATGCCCAGAGAGGCCAGAAGAGGGCATTAAGTCCCCGGAACTGGAGTTAAAGGGAGCTGCAACCGCTGTCTAGGGGTTGGGACCCAGGCACTCTGTCAGAGCAGGAAGGGCTTTTACTCACTGGATTATCTCTAGAACCTTCAAATTATCTATAATTAGGCCCTTAGCTGTTGAGTCTCAATCTTAAAATACACAGTTCTCTTTAGAAAGCTCCTTAAAACCCCAAGGTCACTGCAACCTCAGAAAACTCAGTATGTAGCCTAGGCTAGCCTTTGGAACGTGTAGTAATCTAAGTGCTTCAGCCTCCCAAGGGTGTGCTCAGGGAGAATCTTTCCTTTAAATTTATTATTGTGCATGCGCTGGCATGTGCACGAGTGTGCTGTCATAGAACAGTCTTTGAGAATTGGTTTTCTCCTACTTTTACGTGGGCTGGTGTGGCAAATGCTTTACCCACTGAGCCACCTCAGGACAGCCTTCTTTATTTAAACAAGAGCCACCTGGCTCTTGGCGGTTCCCAGGTTCCTCCTGGTTCTGACTATTAACCTCATGTTGGAATTTGTACAACATGAATCTACAGACACATTTTCGGGAGACTCTACCTTTGACAATGAAGACTCCTCACCCAGACACATGATGTCTGAACGGACCTGTCTCAACCAACCAATTTCTGAACCCACTGCAGCGAGACAGAGGTGTGTTGCTCTGTCCCTTAGATCCGCATTTTAGAAACATGGAAATTGTTTCCTATGTTGGCACTTGCGTTGTTAAAAACAAACAAAAACAGAAACAGAAAAGATATTACAGTGGATGTTGACAGTGGGAGCCCATATCTCTCTTATCCCAGAGCCTGAGAGGTGGAAACCAGAAGATCCTGAGTTTCGGGGCAACCTGGGCTACACGATAAAATCGTCTCAAGGGAAACCAAAACCAGGCGAGGTTTTCACTTTGAAAATAGAACCTTTTATAAATTAGTAAGACCTTGGTACATTATTAATTGGGAGTTCAGAAGCCACATATTTTAAGGGCTTGGCTGCTGCAATTGAAAATGTAGCCAGGCAATTAAGAGTCCATGCTTTTTCAAAGTTCTAAAGTCTGAAGGGGAAGGGGTCTGCAGGGCAGAGTCTCTAGTTTTTAGTGGGGCGGGATGTGTTGGGGGCGACGTTTTTTGATTCTCCCTTTTTCCTGGTCCACTGCATGGCAGCCCAGGTGATCAGAGTGGGAAGAAGACCCTTTGACCTTTCCAGCTCCTGAAAATGGGTGAAACGGCCAGTGTCCTTCCACAAAGGTTATGTGAGAGAACGTCTCGTTCAGTTGTACTTCCTGAAAAGAGGTACCAATGGAAGATTCCAGTTCCCTGGTAGATATGGAGTTTGGCAGCAAGCGAGGGACTCAGGCCGACTGCATTAGTTTTGTGCTAAACTTGTTTTAGAGGTAATGATCCCTTCTCTCTCTTGCCTAGCTATATGTTGTGTTTCTTAACCAATTACTTCTGGAAGTCTGACCTAAATCCTTTGTTTCTTTGGTCTGGTTTGATATGTGTGTGTGTGTGTGTGTGTGTGTGTGTGTGTATGAGTGTATGAGTGTATGAGTGTATGAGTGTATGAGTGTATATTTTGTGTGTGTGTGTAAGAGTGTGTGTGTATGAGTGTATATTTTGTGTGTGTGTTTGTGTGAATGTGAGTGTGTGTATATGTGACTCTGTGTGTGTGTGTGTGTGTGTGTGTGCGTGCGTGGTCTGCCTGTATGTTTGTAAATCACTTGCTTGCTTGAATGCCTGCAGAAGTCAGAGTATAGCCCTGGATTCCCTAAAACTGGAGCTATAGATGGTATGAGCCACCGTGTACATACAGAAAAGTTGAATCTGGATCCTCTGACAGCAGCTAGTGCTTTTAACTCCTGAACCGTTTCTTAAACCCTCTTGGTTCCTTTCTAGATTGTGTGCCGGAGGAGGAGAAGGGATCTTGGAGGATGGTCCACTTTGGCTGTCCCTGCTCTTTCTTATCCTTAGTGCTGAACTCAGGACCTGGCTCCTCCAAGCAGCATGCACTGGCTCAGTGCGGACCTCAGAGATTCATCAACGCAGTTACTTCAAATCCCTCCCAGCCCAAACTACCTTTTCCCTTAACGTCCCCTCCCGTCTCCACTTCTCTTGCCTTTGGAAATGCTCACTGAGCAGAGCAGGACGAGACCGAAGGACCAGTGAGGAGACAGAGGCGGCTCCTTCCTACATGGTGGGTGTAGACCTTGAGTGCACCCGTCCACCTCCCATGGTTACTAATCATCCAACAGTAGATCTACTGTGATGTATTCTGTAGACGAGATGTTTTGTTCACAACATTCTAAAGTGAATACCTGTGTGTCCATCTTATAGACACTTAACCGCTGTTCGTTCCCTGTTCAAGGCTGCATAGACAAGCAATATCATCTCTGGATTAGAACACGGGCTTGGACTACCCAGATCTACAGCCACAGTTGCTATTTTAAGTGATCGGGGCAGAGTAATCAAGGGATGTTGAAATAAATGGGGATTTTTTTTTGCCTAACAATCTTGACTTGGGACAATAATTTCACATTTTGACTAAAAGTGATGCCTCCCCTAAGGGCTCCTAAAATAAAACCAATTGAGTTTCGTGCCTGTTCCTCCTTTATAATGAATGGATGAGGAGGAAGCACTAAACGTTGGCTCATGGCTCTGAAGGGGATTACTAGAAAGTGCCTTAAGCGTCTGAGCGTGTCTGTGAGTTGGTGAACACACATTGTGTCCTCTGTGGAGAAGAATGTAAAACAGGCTAGTCCCTGTCACCTTACCTGAGGAGCATCAAGATAAAATAAGCAAACCACCAAAGCAGGATATAAAATAAAGCAAGTGTGCTAGGTACAGTGGGTACTAACTCGCTAAGGGCCAGCATCAAGAGACGGAAGGCTGCCATCAGTGGGAGTGGTTGGTGGCCTTTGGGAGAATGTAAGATCAAGTTCAAACTCTGAATGCTAAGTAGATGTGGGTGACTGAAATGATCCTTTTCATACATAGGCTTGTGAATGTAGAGCCAGAAAGAACCACGTGGCCTTAGTGTATAGCTCAGTGGAGAACACTTGCTCAGCACAGAGGCTCTGGGTTCCATTCCTAGGCCCCTAGATGAGCAACATACATGAAATGAGCTCACCACTCAAGCAAGTTGCAAAGGATCAGGATGAAGAAATTCAGAAGGTGTGGACACTGACCTGGTCGCTGTCCTTGCAAGCAAAACACAGCTTTTGCCCTTGTGGGATGGGTGGGAATATGACTGAAAAAAAATCAGTGGGGCCAGCATATGAAGGTACAATTCAGTGGAGGAATACGTAGCTCTCTGTGCCTGAGGCCTCAGTTGCCAGCATATTCACAGAGAGAAATGGAGACAAAGAGGACCGGTTAGGAGACTGTTGCGACAGCTCACTTGTGAGAGAATCATTGCATTGGGGCAGTAGCTGCAGGCCAGATGTGGAAGATATATTAAAGGAAGGACTCTTAGGATTTGATGACAGATTGGCTGTAGGGAGGAGGGAGGAGGGAAGAGGCTGAGAGGGAAGTTCACAGGCTTTCCCCTTCCTCCCCAACACTGTGAGCATGAATTGAAAATAGTTTTAAACAGGAATCATTTTCCGGCACTATTTCCTGCAAGATACCTTCTTTCCACTTTTTTTCCCATGGATCTTACATAAAGGTGAGTTAATCGTATGGTCTCATACTTCATTTCAGACAAGAGCCTCTTTGTCCCAATGTCAATAATGACAAAAATAGGAATATTTAGAGCAGTTTATAAAGCTGAAATCCCCTTAAATTCATTCTGGCTATGCATGGTTTCGCATGCAGAAAAAAAAAAGACCAGATGTCCTGACTGGACCCATTAGGTGGCCTGATTCACATGGCGAAGGTTGGGGCTATCCAATACTATACAGGACTCAGCACAGGAAATTCTCCTTTGGACGGGAAAGAGCAGAACGTTCAAATCCCAAACCTTATTCTATGCACAGGGAGTTAGGAAAAGAGAAGTGTCACACTTACCACTTGGCTGAACCGTGACAATAGAAAGGCTACAACAATCTGTCTCATGGCCCATTAAGTTCTCCAGACGGAAACAGAATACAGACACTCATTTTAGTATCTCGATGGAGGTCCCCATCCAATCCACAAAGACCCTAATTAATGAATTCCAGCAAGCCCCTCCATCATAAAAAGTGAATTCTGTAACTTTCATGAATCAAGCTTTCCATCCATCTCTCAGAAATTTCAACTTAATTCAAATCTGGGTAGAAGGGCACAACTACACAACACGCAGAACCTCACCCCACTCAGGTTATTGCCCTAAGGGACTCCTGTGTGTCCTACAGCTGTGATAATACTAATAGGAATTCCTCGTGTTAGCACATAGTGCTGTCAGGAAGAGACCAAATGTCACACTGAGGGATGTAGAAGTCACCACAAATAAGTCAATGTTCGCCATCTGGACTGGGTAGATCCAGATTTTGACAAGAAATGGAGATTGCGCACAGGGCATTGTCCTTTAAGTTAGCACTTTCTGTTCAGTGAGTTATTTTACATTGCTTTGTTAGGGAGCCGGAACCGAAGCGTGTGTCTTCCAGGTATGAACTCCTATGTTCCAGCACTGTGTCTGGTTAACGCCCTGCTGCCTTGGACAGGTGGTTCTTTGGGGTGGGAAAAGAGAAGTCTTCCATATTATCTGCTTCCCGACCAGCCAGCTTGATGCTCAGTCTCCAGGCAGAGGCTCATGGGGCCCCTGAGACTTTGTATTCATAAGCAGAAGCTCGTCCTTGCCCTTGTTAGAATACCATTGTGGGACCTCTCCTTGGGTGAAAGCCAGCCCAACAACGGGGCTCTACCTTGTCATGAAATAATGCTACACGGGTACCAAAATGGCCTGGTCAGTAAGCTCTGAACCTGCTCCTTGCTGTAAGGAGCACTGATGCTGATACGATGGGAGGTATTTGTCTCCCTTTCCCTATTCACATTTGAAACCTCAGTTCCATAGCAAAACTAATAAGGAATGAATGGAATTCCAAACGGCTTCAGCTCATGAACTAGGTCCTATTACCCTTTGGTTATGTAATATTGGGGCTCAGATAGCGCTCAGAATCACTGTGGGGCAATGCTCTTCACTGAAGATGTTCAGACCTTGACTGCAGGACATCCGGACAACAGACACCTCAGCACTGTACTGGGATACTGGTTTTGTCTTAACTTTTGTTTTTAAGATGGTTTTTTTAAAAATCAGTTCTATGATTACAAAAATATGAGACTGAAACCAAACGTTAGAGACCTCAAGTCAAATCACAGCGTCCCTGGCGTCTCTGCCTATCACATAGCTCCTACCTGCAGTGCTCTGTACAAAAATCTGTCACCTGCAAGTGTAAGGACCAGGTTGCATTGCTCTACCCAATTTCCCAATCCCTGTAGGACAAGAGTAGGTTTCTCAGGGAGCAAGTCAGTCTCTGAGTGCAGTGAAAATAGTAGCCCAGACTCACCCATCCTGCTCAAACACTTGAAAAAATAAAAATACCCTTTCAGTCCCTCAGAAAATAAGGCACCAATTTGAAAGGCTCTTTTTTTTTTAATGACACAAGATGTAGCATGTAATGTCCCTTGTTATATTCCATTCAATTAAATCCTGGTGGGTGATTTTGGCAGAGCAGTTAGCCGCACATCAGATGACAACTCACTTACTGTTGCTGGGCACCCGGATGACCATTAATTTCCAATGACTAATTTGTAATTAAAATCTTTTTGTTTATTTGTTTATAGGCAGAGCTGAACATCTATTTACATTTAATTAACATTGTTTAAAGCCTATAAACGCATCGACTTCAATGGTCCATCCCAGATAGGCTCCTTCAGTTTTTCCTCACTTGTAAAACTCACACACAGATCTGCAAGTGAATTACATCCATCTGCTCCCTCTGCAGCGGCACTGGGCTACGTTAGAGAGCGACTTCCTCCTACCTCCCTATTTGCTTTGCTTCCAGTTCTGAGCATTTGGGTTTCAGAGCCGACCCAAAGGCTGCACCGACGGTAGCCAGCCCCAACCAGACTTAGTTTCCAAAAATGATTAAAAACCCATTTGGGCTCCATCCCAAATCGACCCAATCTACCTTGCACAAATTCGGTTAACAAAGCGTTTCCGACTCTGTCGGCTGACCATAGACCCTAAGAATCTTTCCTTTTTGAGAAGGGGAACGCAACAGCTTCAAAGTGAACTCTTTAATGGTGAGAGCTAAAACAAACGCTTTCTTGGCCTTGCCCATCCTTGATGAGCAATCCGCACCTACTTTTTTGCGACTATAACGGGGACCTCATGGCACCCAGGCTCCCAAAGACAGTTTCTTCGTTACACCTTCCAAAGCAACGTCCGAGAAGCGTTAGCGCTACAAAGATAGCCGAGCCGGAGCTATGAGCACTGTTATCTGTCAGCCGTACAATAGCAGCATTGATGGAACGGCGAGGACCGGCTTTGACAAGTGTGCTGGGCTAGCATTACATTCCAAACTACGGCGAGAGAGAGGGAGAGAGCGAGAAAGAGAGAGAGGGAGAGGGAGGGGATAGGAGAGGAGAGAGGGAGAGAGGAGGAAGGGGGGAGAGAGAGAGAGAGAGAGAGAGAGAGAGAGAGAGAGAGAGAGAGAGAGAGAGAGAGAGAGAGAGAGAGAATTGATTTGGTGTCTTTTACTTTACCTGAAAACACAGCGTTTCTTGTGGCTGCTGCAAATGAATTCCTCCTCCTCTTCCCCAAAGCCAAGTACTTGGATTTTGCCTGCAACTCTCACTTGGAGAAGACCACACAGCTCCAGCAGGGCAGCCTTCCTTCTCTTAATCCCCACTCGAATGTGATGACACACGCTAACCCCAACCATCTGTTGAAACACGTCCTCAAGCACTCAGCACAGTGCTGTGTCAAGACAGGCTGCCCAATCCAATTGCTGGGACTGAGAGTCTCGCACCGATTGGAGGCGGAGGGCTGGGCAGGGACGGGGAGGTCGGAGAACTCCCCAGCCAAGTAACCTGAGATTTTCGGAGAGAAAGGACTGCTACAAAAAGAGGAGTGGGAGGTGCGGCGGGGAAGGTAGAGCGGATGAATTATTCTGGTGGCCAGTTGTGCCTTACTTTTCACAAGTCTCTGTGCTCCTCGGTGGGTGGAGGGGGTTCTCGGTGGGATGCCCAGGAACACTAAAAATCTTTTACAGCCCGTCTATTGAGGGCAATGTCCTCAGCCAGCCGCTCCCCCCATCACTCCACGGGAGATAAAAGATTCTTCTTGTCATGCTGATAAAGTGTTAAATGTGGGAGTAGTTTGCACTGAAATGTGACATCTACATTTTGAAATCTAAACTCCTACCTCCCTTTGATTGGGGGCGGCAGCCTCCAACATTCCTGGAAGGGCTTGGGGGGTGGTGTCGCAGCTTTGAGCCGAAACTTCTTTTTCTCCCTGGGCTCTTCACGTGTCTCTCCGGCTAAGCAGAGATGGCCAATGAAAACCATTTCGCTCTACTTCTCCAAAGCAGCTCACGCTTTCCCAGATAAAGCTGGCTTTTAATCACTTCCTACATCCACAGCCGTCTCTGGACCACAGCTCCTGGAACTAGAAGGCTACACTCTGCCAGCAATTATTTTTATTGGTTTCTAGTTAATTGTGCTTATAACATCCACGTAGCCCGAGCATCTCATTAACTATTTTGCCTTGAAGTGTTTTCAATTTGGGGGTGTTTAATACATCCTTCTTGTGTACTTTTTTTTCTCAAAAGGTAGTTTCTCTGAAAATTGTTCTTATAAAAGTAATTACATTGATAACCTGACTCAGAAAAGTATTACATTTGTTACAGATAAGACGATTTTGAGAAATAAATTCCTTACTTAAAAAAAATCTTATCCTTTCAAAAATTCCATCAGACATTCAAGGAATTTGGATAATCTTAAAGAGTAAAGAGGAATTTTAAATACCACCTACTGCCTAGCTGTGCCTGTTGGAGGCTAACATTTAAATATTACACCTTTTGAGCTTTGTGGTGAGAAAACCGATCACTTATGGGAGTGGGGGAGGGGATGGGAGGAAGGTTTAGAAGTCCAGATTACAAATAGGTAGCTGATATTTGGCGTATCCATGTCATAAAAAGATTTTTTTTTCAGTAAGAAGCCACATTGGCTGATTGGCTCTCTCTGCTTCACCTGTTTCTGTGATGTTATATATCACTTTCTCCCGATGCAAGTTTACAAAGCACAGAGAGGAGGAAAGGAGAGCTTGCTGGAGTGATATCTCCCCTACTGTGTCCTCAGGAAAAAGGAAGGGGAGGCGGGTGGGGAGGTGGGAGTTCTGACTTCATTTGCTTATTATCTTCCCAGAGTGATTATAAGGTGTCCGCTTTACAATGTATCACAAACTCACTAAGCTACCCAGGACTCCAGGCACCCACATCCACATACATAAGCAACACAGACATTGTCAACAGTGCAATTGGCAGGACAGGCCCAACGCTTCCCTGGGGCACCGTAAAATTTTAATAGTGCCAATTACTGTCGGGCAATTTTATTCCGTCTTGTTTTTGGAGGAGTGGGTGATAGTTAATTCAGCCAGACCTCAGGCTGGAAATCTGGACTGCCTCAACGGCATAGAAGCAAAGACCCGGGAGACATTATTAAGTCAGTTTGCAATCTCTTAAACTGTAAGTTGAGTTACAAAAGTAAAACTTAAGAAACCGTCAAGGTGTTAAATCAATATGTTTCATCCATCCTGGGCTTGCAACCTCCCTTCCAGGAGACATTTCCCAAGGGGTCCTGTCTCTGACTTACGTTATTGTTTGAGACGCTTTTCAACGCGAACTTTTCATTCTACATTCCACTATAGAGCTTTTCATTAGATTTTGGCGATTCCGTCTCTTTTCTTGATTTTTTTTCCAGCTATTTATCCCATTTAATACTTGTTTTAAGTAAAAAGTTCAAGGCTGCTGTAGATGCTGGCCCATGCTTGTTCTGTGTCCCTTTGTAGTGGCGGGCTGTGATACCTTTCAGGTGGACAGTAAAACTAATCACAAGGATGCGTTTTTTTCTTGTTTTGAAATGTTTTTGTTAGGGGAAATCAGCTCAACCCCAACCCTGAGTCTGGGGCTGCAGGCTGAGGTCCTGGCTCCCTTGTCTCTGCAGCCTGCCTGCCTGCCCGGCGCAGTGCCTGTTTAGAAGAATTTTCCATTACTTCCCTCGCTTTCTCCTTGCCGTCTGCAAACAGTTTATTTTTTTTAAGGGGAATAAAAAGTGAAATTGATTCTGCCTTGAAAGATCTAAACTTAAAATACATTGTGTTTTAAGATGATATCGAGCACTGTAAAGTCAGAAGGAAGAGGATGGGGGAGCTCCGTGCAGAACGAATTGCTTCATCCTGGAAACTGAGGCAGGACGCTCCTAAAATGGAAGATTAATAGGTAACGGTGATATTGAGGAACAGCCTCTCCTATTCTGTTCCCACAGTTAAAACGTCCCTTTACTTATTAGCTCCAATTAGTTTCCATGGTAACCGACCAGCCCTTGTAAACCCGGCACTCCAAGCTTCACTCATCTTTGTCTAGACCGGGCTCTCCACCCTTCTTCCTCCACAGATGGTAGTTTAGACGAGTCTGTATCTATAGCCATATCACACACACACACACACACACACACACACACACACACACACACACACACACACACACACACACGCAACTGGCACATGAGGGCCCACACTCACGTTTTTGCTAACACAATGGTGGCCAAGGGAGAAGGGAAGTGGCTTTTAATCCCCCAGCTCCAGCGAGCGCATCTGCTGCTGCATTAATGTTGGCCTCTCTTGGTTATTGTTTCTTCCCCTTCTTGTTCCATTATCAGCTGTTTGCTGCTCATAATTTCCTTTCAGAGAAGCCAATACAGTAAAATAAAAACCTCATTAAACAGAAACACCTATCAGAAAGCCCTACGCCACCCCGTTTTATTGAAAGAACCATTAAAGTGAACAAGAAAAACCACTTGTTTGTCCTGCTTGAGAAAAAGAGAACAAAGCCAGCATCAAAGTTTACCAATGGGAGGGGAGGGGACTGGAGAGGGGAGGGGAGAGGAGGGGAAGGAGGAGAGGGACTGGAGAGGGGAGGGGAGAGGAGGGGAAGAAGGGGAGAGAGGGGAGGGGGCAGAGCCTGGTATGAGGATTTGGGTCACACAGAGCATCCTGTGTCTTTTCCCCTGATGATGCCACTTGGCCAAGAACACTGACCCAGTGATCAGGGAGGCTGAGAGAGATGTCCCAGGTGTGGAGGAAGGTGACATCTGCAGAGCAGCTCAGCTCTGAGAGAGTGCTACAAGTGAGCTATGCAGCTAAAAGATCCGGATGTGCGATGGACCTGGGCAGGTTGGTGTCAGACAAGGAGAAGGAAAAGACCTCCCAACAGTGCTTCCGATTGTGAGAACTCAGCAAGCCACAACATTCCTAGTTTATGCTTGCTTATCTTCTTTAGACACAGCTCAGTTAAAAATGAACTTAACTTTGTATTAAGGGATATGGAGAGATGGCTCAGCAGTTAGGAGCACTTGCTGCTCTCGCAGTACCCCTACAGTGGTTTTCAACCTCACAAAGCTCTAGTTTCAGGGACTATGATTCCTCCTTCTGACCCCCACCAGCACCAGACACATATGTGGCACACTTACATAGACACAGGCAAATCATTCATGGACATAAAATTATATGAATAAAATAATTAGTAGACTAAAAAATAATTTTTAAAAACATTATTTTATGATTTGTCTTTCTGTGTGTATGTGTGTGTGTGTGAGAGAGAGAGAGAGAGAGAGAGAGAGAGAGAGTATTTGTGCTTGAGTGCCTAAGAGTATGAAAGTCAGAGGACAACTTTGTAGAGTACATTCTATACTTCCTTTTCCAGGAGTCAGACTCAGGTCATCAGCTTACATAGCGAGTACCTTACTTGTTCTTGCCAGCTTCAAGGTCAATTTTAACTTAGTGTTTTTCTATGGATAATCATTTTTCTAGAGTTAGAGAAACAGTTTAGCAGCCTGGCTTTTGTACTGGCCATGTTTAATATTGTGACGACCAGAGTGGAAGTTTTATATTTCTCCCTGTCCCAACATTTTTTCTGACACTGGTTTTGACATAAAAAGAATAATTAGAAAAAAATATAAAAAAAAGAGAATAATTAGGAATGTGAAGTGGGGAGATGTCTTAGTGAGCAAAGTGCTTGGTATGCAAACATGGGAACCTGGTATGGTAGTTTAAATGACATGGCCCCCAAACGCTCATATCTTTGAATATTTGCTAGAACTGTTTGGGAAGGATTAGGAGGTGTGGCCTTGTCAAAGATTGGTGTGTTGCTAGGGGCCATCTATGAGGTTTCAAAAGACTCATGCCACTCCTAGTGTTTCTCTCTGCCTCCCACTTGTGGGTCAAGATGAAAGCTCGCAGTTGTTCCTGCCTTGACTATGCTCTGCCGTCATTGCTTCTAACTCTCTGAAACCCTAAGCCACGAATTACACGAATTACACCCATCTTTTTGCCTTGGTTATGGTGTTTTATCACAGTACTAGAAAAGTAACTAAAACACCTGGGTTTGATCTTCCAGAACCCATATAAAAACTGTTGGACCCTGTAGAAAACACTTGTAATCCCAGCACTGGGAAGGGACTGCAGGGGACTCTCTGGGGTTCCCTGGTCTGTCAGTCTAGCAAAATTAGTGAGCTTTGGTTGCAGCGAGAGTCCTATCTTTAAAAAAGAATGAGAGAAAGGAAGAAAGGGAGGAAGGAAGGAAGGAAGGAAGGAAGAGAGAAAGAAAGAAAGAGAGAAAGAAAGAAAGAAAGAAAGAAGGAAGAAAGAAAGAGAAAAACATCTGCGGAAGATATCCAGGGTCAATGTCTGGCCTCCATATGTACATAAATACACAAGAATAATCAGAAATAAAATGTTCCCAAATCTAAAGTAATCTCTTCTCTTTCTCTTCTACACCCTCCCCCTACTTCTGTATTTCTGGACATCAAATCCAGGCTTCAGCATTCTGGGAGCATGGTCTAACAGTGAGCTACACCCCAAATATGGCATCTGGGAACCGGGACAAGGTAAGTGTGAGTGGAGGCTAGCCTGGAATACATACAAATATCAGGGCAGTCTGGGATATATCCTGTTTCAAAATAAGAACCAAACAGAGCATGGGGTTGGCTCCTAAGAGCCCCTGTAATTTGAGTGTCAGAAGCAGAAACACAGTGCGTACCTTACACTGAGGAAATCTTTGCTTTGCTGAAAGCACTCCTGAAAATGTGTGTGTTAAGCAAATGGCAGAGACACGTAAAGTCTCATGCCACTAGAAACATGTATAACAACTAGCCCATTGATATCATAATGTGTCCACAGACACACTTTACGTCTTGCAACTAGATTAGCCTACAGTTCTAAATCACGCAAGACTGCACAACCCTGGGACTTCCTGCATCCACCTCAGCTTAACTTTACTGCCCTTTCCACAGTATGAGGAGAGGACATGGTTGCTTACCATATGAATACATGTGCTGCGAGACCAGCATTGGACTCAGATTTGCAGCGGCTGTAAGGTTTCCTCTTGCTAGATCATCCTCAAGCCAGGGGGAGTTGTCACATCAAACGGTGAGGTTTCTGTCTTTGTTTTCCAAGTCAGGATCTTTCTATGTAGCCTTGACTGGCTTGGAACTTGTTCTGTAGAGCAAGCTGGTCTAGAACTCACAGATCCCTCTGCCTCTGCTGGGATTAAAGGCGTATACTACCATGTCTGGATACAGAGAAGGGTTTTATCAATGAAGCAAAGCTTCTCCGCCAGCACAACCTTAAATAGACTGAAAAGTGTGTGTAGATAAACTTTAAATTATTGGACGAGGGTGAGGTGGAAGTGGAGAACAACTTAGGGAAGAGTGACCCACATATGGGATAATTTAGTCCAAAATGGTGGATTTCATAGAATTATGACAATACAACCCTAAATGTCTTAGAAATCAATTCAAAATCCATTTCACAGAAAGTGGTTATCTTCGGGTTTTACTATTTTGAACAGACACTATGACCAAGGCAAGTCTTATAAAGGACATTTAATTGGGGATGGCTTATCAGTTCAGAGGATCAGTCCAGTATCCATCAAGGTGGGAACATGGGAGCATCCAGGCAGGCATGGTGCAGGAGGAGTTGAGAGGTCTACGTCTTCATCTGAAGGCTGCTAGCAGAAAACTGCCTTATGGGCAGCTAGGATGAGAGTATTTAAGCCCAATTCCACTGTGACACACCCGCTACCAAAAGGCCACACCTCTTAATAGCGCTACTCCCTGGGCCAAGCATATACAAACCGCCACAGTAGTGTTGGGGCCCTGGGCTTCAGTTCCCATTAAAGCAGAGTATTAGATGTGTGAGAGGAAACAAATGGGACTTTAGCAATAGGATCCCGAGGTTTGATTGCACTGACTTGCAGGTATAGTTGTGGGTAAACGGAACAAAACATACGCTAAGTCTGGAAAGTCGGGTTGTCATCTTTGCTTTATAATATATTTATTTCCTAATCAATGCCAGTAATGTGGATGAAAGCAGACAAATGGGCCATGGGTTTGACCTAGTATCAGAGGCCAACCATTGTGAGCTGCCAGATTCCATCTCAGCAGACTGGGACAGGGAGAAACCTGGGTGCAGCCGTGGGCATTGGTCGATGTCTGGAATACGTAGTAGGAGCTTTTTGGAAGGGAAGGGACAGTAGACAAAAACACACCCCACAACGGCATAAAGGCAGTCTCTGAGCCATGGATAGAACACTAATGATCTTCAAGAATTAATCTATTAACTCACACATTTCTCTCTAAAAAGCAAGGCACAAAATTCAAAACTGCAAATATTCCCTTGCAATAATTATGTTTTACTGTGGCTGTATTACATTACTGAAGGAGTCAATGTGAATTCAAATGCACAGAGTATTTTCAGTTATGTGGTATTTCTTCTGTAAGCTATCAGCGTGTCGGAGTGATTCAGATGTATGGGTTATGTAGGTGAGGACAAGAGAGCTTTGTTTCACGATTACTGGGCAAAGTGGTATTTTCTTATGGCCAGCCATGCTTTACCATAAAAAGTGGGGCAGAGCCTAAGAGACCTCATCTTGCCTTACTTTCATGTGCACTTTTCATATATGGGTTTAGAGGTTTGGGGCTATATCAGGGAGATAGATGTTACACAGACGGTTTTGAAGCAATAGGCATCTGATCCTGGGCTACAACGATTCCTTCTCTGGGTCACACGGCAACTCGAATGTAGGGCAAGAATATGCCCCAGTTTCTTGCTTAATGGCTGAGAAATTTAAGAAGGTTTGCAGCTTTTCATCCAGGGACACATATACAAAAATGAAGAGTTCACGGCTTGCCTGAAAGATTTAAAATATGGAGCTGAGCTTCATATGAGGAGAAAAATAGAAAACGATAGTCCAGCCAATAACCGTTCAAGCAATACAGCCGAGAGGACAGAGAACTGGACACACAGGGCAAGAAGAGTAAAACAGGACATGCCTGTGATCCGACCACAGGGGAAGTGGAGACAGGAGGGTCTGGAATTTGAGAACTGACTATGAAATGCCCTTTTCATAGGCCTCCAAACCAATTAACGTCCAGGTCGTATCAGTGTGCAGAAGAGACACTAATTTGTCCTCTGCATCTCTTTTTTTCAGACACAGCACACATGTGTTACGTGGTAAGTCATTGTGTGTGGGGGGGCAGGGGAGGGAGGAGGCAGAAGGAAGAGAGGGGGGTGTAGGGAGAGGGAGAGAGGGAGGAAGAGAGAGGGGTGGGGAAGGAGGGGAGAATGGAGGGAGGGTAGGAAAGAGAGAGAGAGAGTTTTGAGGGAGTTTGAGGCAGTATCTCCTGTAACCTGCAAGTCTCTATGTACCAGAGGATAGCCTTGAACTCATCCTCTACATCCCAAGTGCTGGAATGACTACAAGGTGCTACCACTGGGGCAACAAATTAAGTCATATAAGAATTTTCAGTACCTATCTTATAGAACATGTAGACTCTATTTCTAGCACCACAGCAGGGCCCCATCTGCCTGAGATTAGATAGCATTGGAAATCACTTACCTGCTGAGAACACAGCCCTTGGACAGTGGACTTGGTAGTTTGGCCTACCTGCTCTTCTCACCCCAAGAGTGGAAGTTTGGGAATTAGGACGTAGGATTCAGTTGGTGGAGTGTTTGCCGCTGTCTAGAACAGAGCCTGTTTTTAAAAACCTGAAACTTAAAAATACATATAAAAGGAAAATAATGTGTCTTGCACTCACCAGTATTGGAAAGTGAACATTCCAGAAGTTTGTGAGAAGCGGATGGAAAACCGCTGCCCACACAAACTTGCTAATTATGATGGTCTTCACGATGAACACAGAGCTTACAGACGCAAAAAATTGCCCCTGACTATGACTATTTAGTGGTTCTAAATTTTCTTTATTGTTGTTATTTTATTTTATTTTTTAGTTGTTCTTTTCAACAAGTGACAGTGTTTGGCTGTTTTGTGAATCCATAGGCTAAATAAAAATTTAGATTTCTATTAGATTCATTTGAAAAGATATTCAACAAATCTGTTGTTGACTTACTCATAGGAAAGTTATCCTTAGTCATTCACAATAGGCCATGAAAAAAGAACCCTCTGTAAAATAATAAAAAACGGATTCTTTCCTCTCGATAGTTATTCAATGTCTTGGCTTATTCTTTTGACAGCCACAGCTTTTTCTCCCCATCGGCTAAGTTCCCTGGTGAATCTGCAGAAAGGACAGTCACAATATTTTTGCATTTAAAGGCAAATTTGTCAAGTATTTTCCGACAAATCTCTCTTTAAAAAAGAATGAGGACACCCCTAAGCTGTTAACCCTTTCTTATGCTAAGCACTGCTTTCTGGTTCAACTTAACAAAAGCTTTGCTTTCAAGGGAATATGTCAGAAGCTACCATGGAAGCAGCTTCCTTCTCCTTGTTTTGCACCAAGACGGATCTCTAATTAGTGGTTTAATTACTTCCAATATCATCCACTACAATACTGAAGCCAGAGGTCCTAAGACAACATTCTTCAAGGATCATTACCTCCCATCTTATTTGTTTTGAAAACAAAATTAGTTACTACAATCTTCCTTCCAAAAGACTATGTAACTTGTTAAAAATTTCATTTAACGTTCTCCTGTTTAGGAAGGCCCTGCAAAGGCTGACATATTTTAATGAATGATAAAGATAACATTATTCGATTTCAACCATTTTCCCACCTGGTCAATCACCGAAAAGGAAAGCTTGTTTTTCCAAGTTCTTACTATCCTCAGCATTGTAATAGGTAATACTTTTGGAAGTACAGGTTTTGTTGTATTTACTCAGCTTAGTATTTTAAGCATCACAAAAAACCATGAGGAGGAAGGTCCTAATTTTAGCTCTGGTTTATAGACAAGAAATATTAAGAGCCGTGGAAAAATTCAAACATCTAGAAAGATGGAGGGTCTAGACTTAAATTCCTACCTCCAGAATTTATATCACTAATGAGTTTCTCCTTTTCCCAGAGCTTTGCATTCTATTCGTGAGGATTTTAAGGGCTTAGGGTCATTCATCCCAAGTCTCCTTCACAGTCCTCTGGCCTCCCTGCCCTCATGATATATAGAGAAGTTTTCTGTAATTGTAGAAGTGATTTCTGCTTTTTGCACTGAGATGAGACTACAGTGAGACCTCAAGGAATGGTCTGTAATACACAGAACTCTGTGAGTTCGAGGTTAACCTGGTAACCTAGAGAGTCACAAGCCAGTCACATTTGCACAGTGAGATCCTGTTTAAAAACAAAACAAAGCGAAAAACCAAGCAATCAAATAAACAAGCAAGAGCAACAACAGCAATAACAAAACTCCAAAAATAAACAGGGTGGGGGGAGAGACAGAGACAGAGAAAGAGAGAGGAGGAGGGTGAGGGGGAGGGAGAGGGAGGGATAGAAAAGGGGGAGGAGGGGGGGGGAAGAGGAGAACGAAATGGTCCCTGTGATCTGTGTTTTGCATTCAGGACTAAGATCAAGTCCCCTCATCAGCTAACAGAAGCATTGAATGGCAGGGAAACCAGCATGTCTGCCTATTACCGACAGTTGCCTAGGGAGTGACCTCAGTGCCTTTCCTTTTTCTCGGCCTCTATATCTTCTGTGGGGCCTAATAGCTACATGTATTTTTGATTTTTAAAAATAAGGCAAATATCCCCATGGCAGTCCTTAAATAGCATTCCTAATCAGTCATTTCCAACTTCCTTAATTGGCCCCCGGGGAGTTTAAGTTGACATGCCTTATTTTCTCAGAACAATGCCAAGCATACTTTCCTGATGCTTCATTTGAACCAGGATTGAGTTCTAATATCTAAGACATGTCTGATAACATTATAAACCACTGAGAACCCAATTATTGGATTAGGAATTAGATTTAAAGGATGCCAAGGGGGAAATAGAAAGTGTTTCAGCATTAAAAAACGTTATGGGTTTTTAATTTTCCCCCTGAAATATTTTTTGAATGGTTTTCCAAAATAAGTTAAAGAAAGTTTGATGTGTGCTGTGCCACCACTTTTATTGCCTGACTGTCTGCATTTCTTAGGAAATGGGTTACATTTATTTATTGGTAACTAAGCTCTCCTAAGGAAAATATTTGGGTAATCATATAAAAAATCTCAAGAGAAAATATACATGGGAAATTATTTTCGAAGTATCCACTGAATCTAAGAAAGTCTGCAATTGACCATGAAGTTATGAAGATTTTTCTGAAGAGTTAAATTGGTTAAAATGGACTCTGCTTAAATTCAGAACTGGGACTGGGGGATGACATTAGTTAAAATCAACTAATGTCAATGATCTGAATCCAGGGGAACTTTGTTTGGGGGGATGGGTCTCCAACGGGTCAGCTAGTAGAAAGTTCCCCAGATCGCAAGCCAACAAGTCACAAGCAAGTGTTTGCATTTTGTTCTGGAAACAAACTCTGTTAAAGCGCAAAGTCCTGCATCGTTCCTTGAGATGCTACCATTATCTGCAAACATCGGAAACCAAGCCCATGTAAGAAGCCATAGCTGCCAGATGGCAGTGGAAAGAAATAAGCAGGAAAATGCAAACGGCGCCATTTAGGCTGTTTGAACCTCACTAGAAATGAATTCAGGATCATAGCAAAGTCAAAACAGAAGTGGAGGTTTGGGGGTGCAGCACGTGTTTGGGGTGCAGCTCAAGTTTGGGGGTGCAGTTCAGGTTTGGGGTGAAGCTCATGTTTGGGGGTGCAGCTCAGGTTTGGGGGCACAGTTCAGGTTTGGGGGTGCAGCTCATGTTTGGGGTGTAGCTCATGTTTGGGGTGCAGCTCATGTTTGGGGGTACAGCTCAGGTTTGGAGGTGCAGCTCATGTTTGGGGGTGCAGCTCATGTTTGGGGTGCAGCTCATGTTTGGGGTGCAGCTCATGTTTGGGGTGCAGCTCATGTTTGGGGGTGCAGCTCAGGTTTGGGGTGCAGCTCAGCATTGGAGGTGCAGCTCAGGTTTGGGGTGCAGCTCAGGTTTGGGGGCGCAGTTCAGGTTTGGGGTGCAGCTCAGGTTTGGGGGCACAGTTCAGGTTTGGGGTGCAGCTCAGGTTTGGAGGTGCAGCTCAGGTTTGTGCAGTGGGAAGAACACATGCCCAGCTCCGACAAGACCCAGGTTTCAGCCATTACTGCCAAGTGAGTGATAACTCAATAAAATAAAATAAAATAAAATAAAATAAAATAAAATAAAATAAAATAAAACAGGCAGTCCAGACGCCAGGGACAGGAAGAGTGATCAATTCAGGAACATTCAGTGTCCAAAGCACACCTGACTCTTGTCCTCGTTTAAACTGCACGACTCCTGATTTGAAATGGACGTAAAAATCAACGGGAAAACTTTGGAGTTACACCTACTTTGAACGCTCTAAAGTGGAGATTTAAGGAACCGTATCCTGCTGGAAGCCCTGAGCTCGTGTAGGGAGCTGGTCGCTTGTAGTTTCTCTGTTGGAATTCATCTGACTTAGGAGGTTATGTGTTTGATTTTGCTGTTGTTTAGGTCAATTAGGCCTCCCACCCTTGTCTCAACAGTAAGGACAGCACTGTCCTAGAAGCACTGGGAGTAGGCTTCTTGTGTCTGGACACTAGGAGCCCAAAAAGAACCAAGCCCAGCATGTTTCTATTATTACTGATAGATGACTTTTAAACACGAATTAACCTAATGATAAGTTGGCTATGCATTTAATTTTTTTAAAAAACTTATCAGTCCCTACATCCTCCTATATAAACTTAAAAGAAATATGCAGACATTTCTCTTAAATTTCTTTTTCACACTCATCTCTGAAGTGGTATTTGGATACCAAGTTCTTGGACATCTCTGCTAGTGGTAATACTACCAAGGAGAAGATAGACATGCAGAATTTCTGGCATATTATAGGATGAAATAGTCACAAAGAGTCCAGATTGAACCAGGCCACGAGAGAGAGGAGGGGCGAGCAAGAGAGGAGGAGCCAAGAGGTCAAAGAGTCCATTATCGAGTCAAGAGAGGAGCCAAGAGAACCCAGGGCGTGGGCGTGGGCGTGGGCGTGGGCGTGGGCGAACAGACTTGTAGGGAAGAGGATATGGGGGAAGGGAAACAAAGCCCAGGCTAGAGAGGCTTAGGAAACAGGGTGAGGTGACTTGCTCTCAGTGGTGGTGGTGCAGGCCTTTAATCCCAGCAGGTGGGAGGCAGAGGCAGGTGGTTCTGTGTGTTCTAATCCAGCCTGGTCTGTAGAGTGAGTTCCAGGACCCACTGGGGGAAAAGGTGAGAAAAGTGGACAGGAGCCACAGGAGAGCCTAGGGGACAAGCAGACACTTTGGTGCGCTAATAGATAACAGGGTCATTTGTCCTAAGTTTCTTTGTTACCCTGACAGACCTGTCACTCACACTAAAATTAAAAAGTCTATCAAACCTTTTTATTTTTGGCACATACCACAACCATGGTCTGCAAACAGCAAATATTTAAGAAGAATGAGAAATACCAGTTTTCAATTCTTTTGGAGGATTTTGGGTCAGTTAATGGAATCAAATTCGAAGGTACATTCATATTCAGTAGCCACTGGAACTGTTTCCAGGATACCCGTAGACACTAAACTCGCACGTGCCAATCAAATGCTATAACATTTGCAGATGACCTATAAATACTGACCAACATTACTTTATTTCTGGACTTCCTGTACACCCAGTGTCTTGGTTACTTGTCTATGGCTGTGACGAGACACCAGAACCAAGGCAACTTACAGAAGCAAGGGTTTATTTGGGATACGTGGCTCCAGAGAGATGTGTCCAACATTGTTACAGTGAGGTAACACGGCATCGGGCAGACATGGTGGCTTGAGCAACAAGCTGAGAGTCACACGCAGCAGGCAGAGCAAGCACTCTGGGAATGGCATGAGCCTTCTGAAACCTCAAAGCCAGCCCTCAACTTTGTCTAGCAAGGTCACATCTACCAACTGGGGGCCAAGTATCCAAACATCTGATCTTGTGGGGAGTTTTCGTTCACACCACCATATCTAGAACAACTTAACTGATGTGTGTGCTACATTGTTTAGAGAGTGACATTTAACAAAATCTACCGACTTGTCTCCGGGATATTTCTGTTTTGTAGTTAATTGAACATACAGATAGAGAATCTATCCACAAAGGATCAGTGTTCTACAAAAATCCAAATATAGGTCTTTTTGTGGTTGGAGAAGTCTGGGTCTGATGCAGAACAGATGGCTTACAGTCATGGAAAAGGACCTGTGGGGGAGGTCAGGATGAGAAGATAGGCAATTGATTCATCAGGCCTCTAGACATAGGCAGGATGGGAGGTAGGGAGGTACCATTAACTAGAAATGATTTAGAGTTCAATTGGACTGGGAGAGGCCAGATACCATCATGATGCAGGGCTCAATCATGATTATTGGAGAAGCAAGCAAGCAAGCGAAGGACCCTAGTTCTATCTGAAGTCTAAGAGCTATTAAGAAGCTTGGCCTGGTAGAAAGTAGGAAGGCTACGGGGTTCCTGTGAAGGGCCCTAGGGGCTTTTGCCCCTACACACACTGCCTCAGGTCAAGATTAGGCCAAGTACCAGCTTCCGGCCTTGAGTCAAGGCTAGGCCAAGTTCCGTTCTCCACCCACAGTTCTCGGAGAAGCAGGGATATTCTTGAAAAACTGCAGAATGTACTGACTGATAGTCACCTGACCCTCTGGTCCCAGATAGAGTTCAAATGCATGTCATATGCTAGCCAATAAGTTTAAACTGTAACCTTGCTGATGTAACCTGTACCCCTAAAAAGTATAAAAACTGCTTGTTATAGCCATTGGGGTCACCGTATAGTCACTCGAAATGCCATAAGGGGCTGATGAAGGTCCACGTGGACGCACCAGAACAATAAACCTCTTTCGTTTGCATCGAACTCCATTCCTGTGTCTCACTTGGGGGGTTTTCTGGTAGTTAAGACTCACTTCAAGCCTTACACAAGCAAGCAAACAAACACCACAGATTGGAGCAGACGTGCAGGCCTTGTGAAAATCGTCAAGACAGGCTCTTTTTTCTGTTCTGCTTTAAAACAGGTTCCTAGAAGTGGCCATAAGCACTCAAAGGCTCGGGAATTCTGTCTGATGGGCCTCACAATAGGGCAGCGAGAGCCATTCTCTACTATTGTAACTAGGCCTCAGCCTGTGCTCACCCAGGTTCAGTCACCTGTCCTCAACTGGCCCAGTCAATGATACTAACAGTGAAAAGTTAGAGCAAGGACATTTTTTTCAGTGTGTTCATGTTGTGAAGAGGGATAAAGAGATCCGTTGTGCCCCTCCCCTAGTCCACTTTTTGTTTTGATTTGAGGGTAAGCTTTAAGCGGCAGGCAATACTCAGCAACCTGCAAGAGTGTGTCCCGCTCATCATGGTTCATCCAAGAGTCTCCTAGGTCATCGACAAGCTGAAGATCTTCCTGCAGGAGAAAAATTTTTCTTCTGGCTGACACCCCATCCCCCAACCCTCATGCTGACACCCCATCCCCCACTCTCCTCTTGTTGACATCCCATCCCCCATCTTCCTCTGACTGACACCCTATCCCCTACCCTTCTCTGACTGACACCCCATCCCCCACCCTCCTCTGGTTGACATTCCATCCCCCATTTTCCTCTGGCTGAGACCCCCAACCCCCACCCTCCTCTTCTTGACAGCCCATCCCCGACCCTCTTCTGGCTGACATCCCCATCCCCCATCCCTCAGCTTCAGACCTTTCTTCTCCAGTAGGTGATTCTTAAGGAAGATCTAATTTCTTGGGGGTCATTGTTTTAATAGTTTGAGAGCCAAAGAGAGGGACACATGCCTCTTTATAGTTTTTTTCCCCCACTGGGAAGTGAGTGTGACTGGGGTTCATAATATCAAATTCCCAAATAATCAATAAAAATATTATGAAAAAAAAAAGAATGTATCCTTTTCTCCTGGGAAGGCCAGTTACTGCACGTGGATTCCAGGTGCCCTCCGATGCCCAGCATTCAGATAATGGCACACATCCTGTCTACAGAGCTTTCTTTGGTCCCCTACATCTCTGCTCAGGTGTCACCCACAAGAACGCTGCTCTCTGCTCATGTAGAGATAGTCACGGTTCCTTTAGCTATGCTCCTACTTCCTTCAAACCTCAGTTATTTAACTGGTAAGAGCATAATGGTCAAGGTCTGGGACACACACTATCGAGGCCACATCAGGTACTACTGGTTTAGGTTGAGTAGTTTGTATGTCAACGGCCACCTTGGCTTCCACATGTGGGGAGTTGGAGGATCACGAGCTCAGAAGCCTGAGGACTGTTCTTGAGTCCCTGAGAGTGGCAGGATTCGAGGATGATTCTGCTCCTTTAGTGGGTTTCAAACGTTACTCTCCTGAAAGCATCACACCTAGAGAGATGGCTGTAAGACCTGTGGGGAAACAGAGTGCTTTCCTCTGAGAAACAGGTCACCTTAGTGTTATTTCTGCTCTTAGTGGTTAACTGATCCTGAGTCAGTAGCTTGGCACAGCACCATTCACTTCACACCCTGGCTGTTTCTCACAGCTCTCGAAGCCCCCACCCCGACCCAACCTCCACTTACAATCAAACTTATCTTCCAGATCACCAGAAATCAGCCTGGAAGCCTCCGGTTTGAGGGGAATCCATTCTTTAGTTTGATGTCTCACAGAGTAGAGTAAGGAGGTTTGGCTCTTAAAACTCAGACTCTAGCTAGGTGTGGTGGTATATGCTTGAGCAGGCACCCAGGAGGCTGAAGCAAGCTCAGGATCACCCTAGGCTACGTAGAGTGATGGGATATATAGAGATGTTTGGTGCTCCAGCTGTGAATTATACTGAGTTTCCTGTTGTGATGTTGAGATGTTGGTGGATTATATTTATGGTTGGTCACTGAAAGAATAAAAAATGCAGCTAAGAAGTCAGAAGTTTAAAAAAGCCCTAAATACCTCAAATTCCAGACCCTGCCCTCTACCTGTACTAACTGATCATAAAGTTAGATTAAAATCTTAGAGAATAATCTTGAGAAGCGGGAAGCTCCTCCTTGTGATTTTTCACTGGCATTCTCGACATTTTCCAATGACGCCCTCCCTACCCACTGGGGTTGAGGTTTCTTCCTTTAAATTCCCCTTGTCTTAGTTACTGGGGGTCGAACTCCACTGCCCCTGCGTGGGATATGAGTCTCGACCCCAGTGCACTGGTTCCTATCAATAAACCTCATGTTTATTACAGCAAGGACAGTCTCACGTGAGTTCTTGGGGGGTCGCATCATCCCGAGACTTGAGTGAGGGTCTCCCCGCTCCAGGGGTCTTTCAGTCACCTGTGAGGGTAATTATGATTATATACAAATTTACCCCTGACTTTATCATATTGTTTTTGTTGTTGTTGTTGTTTTGTTTGAGACAGAACTTCGCTGTGCCGTTTTGGCTGTCTTGGATCAAGACCAATGTAGACCAAGCTGTTTCCAACTCACCGAGAGTTGCCTGCCTTTGCCTCCTAAGTGCCGAGACTAAAGATGTGCACCACCATCACCGGACTTATTTTCAATGCTTTAATTTAAATTTTAATTTATGTATATGAGTATCTAACTGTATGTGTGTTGGTGCACCATATGCCTTATGTCTGCTCACAAATGCCTGAAGACAACAGATTTCCTGGAACTGAAATTACATTTGTGGATTCTGGGAGTCGAACCCAGGTTCCCTGGAAGAGCAGCCGGTGCTCTTAGCTGTTCAATCATCTCTGCAGCCCTGTTTCCCACTCGTGACAATCAAGGGAACTGCAGGGGCAGCAGGCAGAGGATTCTGGGGGTCTCACATCCTCTCTATTCAGGGCAACAGAGTTGATGACCTCCCTCCCAAATCCTTTCTTTCTTCCCCCCCCCCCCCCGCCCCCGGAGCTGGGGACCGAACCCAGGGCCTTGCACTTCCTAGGCAAGCGCTCTACCACTGAGCTAAATCCCCAACCCCCCAAATCCTTTCTGAATAGATGTGAGCTATGGCTTCAGGTAAGGTGGGGCGAGCACATTGTACAAGCTGGTCTAGAGAGAGCAGCCGTCACAAGCACTGAGTGTTTCAGGTCCTGAAAACCTGAATCCAGTGGTTGGCACTGAGGATGGAAAGGTGTGGATGGGCACAAAGACCATCTAGACTGGCTAAGGATGGGGAATGAGGAGATACGCTCGAAGTGCACAGCACAATCCGGTGAAATCGCCTTTATATAACCGAGAAAACTTATATAACTTAAGAAAATATAAAGCATCCAACGGTTTTTAAAAGGCAAAAGAATGTAAAGAGGTCCTTTAGTGGGCTCAGGACCAAAGACAGATGCACCCATTGTTAACAGCTCTCAAGGGGTAGCTTGCATTTCTTTATGTTTGTTCTGTCCGATTAAGGAAGTCTGTTCTCAATATTTTATTTGTTTAGAATGCTTTCCGACTAAAACCTGACATTGCCAATGTGATCAAGGGCCTGGGTGTGTATCTTGAGCACATCACAGCACAACCCCAGCCCTAAGACAGTGAGTAGGAACCCGGTTGAGCTAATTTCCTGGCCTCTCTGATGGTGCCAGGCCGCTGCTGGTTGTCAATTTCACACATACAATTTCTCTCTATTCAGAGCTGACAGCTTGGATTTCCCCTTCCATTGTGAGGGCTGTTCTGGTTTCTGGCTTCCCCGTGCTTGCATTTGGTAACCTTTGCCCTCTTATTTGGTACAAACCAAAATGCCATCTTTGGAAAACTAATGTACCAGAGAAAAATGGTAGCATGAAGCCACGTCACCTACTGTTCTTTTTCTTTCTGTCCATGAAGGTTATTATTAGAACTCATTTTAGAGAATTTCAAACCCATTCAGAGTATCATGGCTTTAAATTTCTCTAATGGAAGCAAAGCTTTTGATGTTTGGGTTTTAGAAGCCTGCCTGGCTTCTTTAGAGTTCAAATTTTTATACACTCACACAATTGATCAAAGACCCTGTTTTGAGACAGAGGGAAAAGGCAATTTACTTTACCTACGGTTATTTTGTGATCTCCATATTATTATTACAGTTTTTATTCCTGAACCCTCTTTCTGTTTGAAGATCTACTTCCCCATGCGCATACACTGGCCTCGTCTTCTTTTTGATCAGCCGGAGAAGCCATCTGGAAACAATTGAGGGTGACGTCACAAATCCAGCATTATGATTTTCGATGTAGTCTGAAAGAACAAATGAAGGAGCCAGGAAGGTCGATTAACCCTTAAGCACAAATATCACATTCCCGAGGGGCACTGGAGTAAGTAGCGGGTTACCTTGGTAAACACTCTGCCTTGGTAAAGGAGCACGTTTACTCTCATCTCTACTAGTTATAGCAAAAAGAGCAAACGGCCCTCCAGGGGTAAGGCTGACTACTCATGCCAACGCTCAAAAGGCTTTGAAGCATTAGCTCTGGCAGAATGTCCCGAAGCTAAACACAGGAGACTGAAAAGTCTTAAACCGGGGCTAAAGGTCATAGGCAAGGACAATAGACCTGGAATTTGGAAGAATTCATACTCCGCTGAAGAATTCCCAGACACTCATGAAAATAGCAGGTTGCCTAACTCACAGAAGACACTAAACCGGAAGTAAGCCCTCCACTGAAGCGCGAGCAAGTGATTGGAGGACGGCAATCTCAGCTGCGAGGGCAAAAGCCTAGAATCGCCATGGGAATGACCCTGAAATTAAAGCTAATTCGAGGAGTGATTTCTTCTTGCTTCTAGAAACAGTTTGCTCTGAAAACTCTCTCATTCTGGAGTAAAATGTATGTTTGTTTTTGGCTTGAACAGTCCAGTCTCCTACCTCTGAATTTCAGCCAGAGGCTAAGGGAGGGGCACAGTCCCAGGAGCTCCTCAGCTCTGGCAGAGCTGTAAGGACTTTCCTGTGGAGAAATCACAGAGTAGCAACTGCACACTTTTTCCCCTGCTCTTTAAACCAGCAGTCCTCCATTTTCTGGGCTCGTTCCCAGATGCAATCTACTATAATTGTATATAGTTTTTAAGCAAAGGTGATTCATTTTAAAATTCCTGGAATGCTCCTTAATTTTAATATTTTTGCAAAATACCAATAAATCCAGTCATTCCTTTAAATTATTATTACGTGTTGTGATTTTAGCCTGTAAAATATGGTCAATATACTACTAGTTCATGAACTTCGTTTGGCCACCCAGCTGTGCCCAGAGAAGCCTCCCTCTGCAGAACTAATTTAATTGGTCACCATTGAATTCAAGTGTGCTATTGACATCACTCTTATCTGATACAAAGTAGTTTCAGCCCTTGATTTTCTGTTGTCTCTCTTTATTTAACTATAATATACACTAAATGAGATGATAAAGACTTTTTTCTAGTAAAAGGAAAATGAGAGTGATTCTGGGGAAGGGGCAATGTCTCAGTGAGGCCAGCCCTTGCTGCTGCTCAAGCATGAGGGCATGGGTTAGGATTCTTGGCATGCAATAAAACAAAGGAAAGAGAGAGGCAGGAGAAAGAGAGAGAGAGAGAGAGAGAGAGACAGAGACAGAGAGACAGGGGGAGGTACAACATGTAATCTCATCACTGGGAAGACAGAGAAGAGAGTCCCCAGGGCTGGCTGGTCAGCCAGGCTAGCCTGTGACTAGCTGTGATTGCTGTGTTTCAGGCTCAGGGAGAAGCTCTTTCAAAATGTAAGGTGGAGAGCATTTGATCAACTCGACGTTGATCTTAGTTCTATGCACACAAAAGGGGTCATATGGATGGAGAAATAGCTTTTAGAGGGAGCGCACAGGTAACCAGTTTCTACTGCCCTCAATTTGATAAGGGGATTTTGGAAAAAAAAATGTAGGGAAGACAGACACATGTCTCATGCCCCTATTCCAGAAATACAAAATACAGTCTTGTGAGCTTGGTCCAGCCTTCCACATTCTTAACATGGCGCACCTTAACCACTAACATTTGCCAGTAATTTACTTTAGACTTTAGAATGCGCTCCTCTATCTGGGTTTAAAAGGAAATAATTTGTCACTTGGTCTGATACATATGGAGAAAGACATATACTATTTTATTTAGAAATGGATTGATTTCAAATTTTTATTGAGTGTCATTACAGAAGATGTTCCTAGTTTACAATCATTGCACTGGGAGACTGTTAAAGACTCAGACTCCGTTGAAACAGCAGTTGGGGTGTGGGGGGGACGGGAGAAATGGGCAAAGGGGCGTTTCCAACTTCCATCAACAAACACTCGAGAAGCACCGGGCACACTCACACCTTTCTGGCTTCAGTGTTCATTATGTATAAAATGATGTAATTCTTTAAAAAAAAACCTTGTTTCCGAATTTGTAAAGTGAGATTATTTTAAAAAGTAAATACGATACTTAGGTAACAAATTCCACTTAGCACATGGAGAAAGAGAGGAGGTTTGGATAAACAGGAGGAGCTATTTGTGCTCATGGGGAAATAAAATCTTAGCTCATCCCAAACTTAAACGAATAAACAAGAGGAGAAGCAGGTAGAGGATCTGTAAACCCCCACTCTCCCTCCTCTCCTTCAAACCCACTTCTCCAGTCTCCTCCTCAGCTCTGGAGCAGAGCACCTGCCATAGCTCCCACTCCTTCCTTCCCATTCCCAGGGAGCTAAGCAGATCCTGGTGGGACATCCTTCTGTCTTCTGTGCTACAGATTCCTTCTAATTTATCTCCATCCCTACGTGTCGGCTCCCAACACCAAGGAAATCATTCCATCCAGAGCACCCAGAAGCCACACCCAGCAGGATCTAAGAAGGACTCCCTACCAGATGACCCACAGCTACCATATTCTTCTAAGAACCCCCAAAGGCAACAGAAACCAAAGAACGAAACAACCACCTAACAAAGACAATACCAGATTCTAGTGCCTAGAATTACAATCATCACAAACCCAGATGCCTAGTTGTCAGTGTAAAAACACAATCAAAGAAGCCAGGGCAACACGTCTCCATTTTAAAGCTCTGTAATTCTATCACAGCGGGCCCTGAGAAAGGTGATGCCGCTGAAGCACACGTTAGAGGTCCTTAAAGAGGAATTAAATAAATCCATTAAAGAAATCTGTAAAAACGCAAATGGGAACGAAATGAGAAAAACAGTTTAAGATATGAAAGTAGAGATAAAATCAATAAAGAAAACACCATCATCTTAGATGGAGAGATTCTCAGAGCAATTTCATTAAACTCAGGAACAACACAAGGTTGTCCACTCTCCCCATACCTATTTAATATAGTATTTGAAATCCTTTCTAGAACAATAAGACAACTGAAGAGACCAAGGGGATCCAAATAGGAAATGAAGAAACCAAAGTAACCTTATTTGTAGATGATATGGTAGTATACATAAGGGACCCTAAAAAATCCACGTGGAAAGTCTTACAACCGATAAATCCTTCCGACAACATAGCTGAAGCCAAAATTAACTCACAAAAATCAGCTGCTCTATGTACAAACGACAAATGGACTGAGAAAGAAATCAGGAAAACAATACTTTAAGGATACCTCATATATTATATATCTTGATATTAATATATATTATATATAAGATATATAATATAATATATGATACATTATATATCTTGAGGTAACTTGAACAAAGCAAGTGAAAGACTTGTGTGACAAAACTTTACGAAACTGGAAAAAGAAGTTGAAGAAGACATCAGAGGATGGAAAGATCTCCCATGCTCATGAGCCAACAGGATTAGTATAGTAAAAAAGATCATCCTGCCAAAACTGTTCTACAGATTCAAAGCAATTCCCTTAAAATTCCAACACAATTCTTCACAGACGTGGAAAAGGGTTTTCAGAGTTATACAGAATCACAAAAGAACGTAGGATAGGAAAGACAACACAAAATAATAAGAGATCAGATGCGTATCCTGCCATCCCCGACACTGCTGCTCTCCCTATGGGGGTTGCGATCCTCTTCAACTCCTTCAGTCCTTCCCCTAACTCTTCCATTGGAGTCCCCAACCTCAAACCAGTGGTTGGCTGTGAGTATTTGCATCTGTGTCAGTTAGCTGTCAGTAGAGCCTCAGGGAAATAGATTATTCTTAAAAGAGAAAACTTAGTAGCTGAGAAGTAAATGTTCAACACCCTTAGACATGGGGGGGGGGGGAGGATTGTGAATCAAAGCTGCTTTAGGATTTCATCTTGTACCTTTCCAAATGGCTAGGATCAGTAACACAAACAGCAGCTCGTGCTGGCCAGGATGTGGAATAAGGAGACACCATCAGTGCTGAGGCGTTTTGCTTTTATGTTATGGCTTCTGGCTTTGAGTTTACATGGGTCCACGTGTCTGTGAACACGTGTGTCCATATAAGTTTCTTGTGTTTTTCTGTATTTTATTTACCTGTATGGTTGTTTTGTGCTACTCTAACTTGATTTTTTTTCTCTTATCTTACTGTATGTTATTTTACTTCATTGCCATTCCTCTGATGTCTGTGCTTGTCTTTTAAAGATTTATTGTATGTGAGTACCCTGTCACTGTCTTCTGACACACCAGAAGTGTATCAGTCCCATTATAAATGCTTTTGAGACACCATATAGTTGCTGGGAATTGAACTCAGGGCCTCTGGAAGAGTAATGAGTGCTTTTAACCACTGAGCCATATCTCTAGCCCATGTGTTTGTTTTTTAATGAGAGACAAAAAGGGTCTGGGTCTGGATGGGAGGGGAATGATGAGAAAGTGGGAGGAGAAGGGAAGGGGGCCACAATATTTTGTATGAAAAAACCACATTTTTAATAAAAGAAAAAAGGATTATTAACATTTTATTTTTTTCTAAATATATGCATCTGAATATGGTATTCAATGCTGATTAGTGGGGATGTATACTTTAAATTAAAAGTTTTGGTTCTGGGGCTAGAGAGATGGCTCAGTGGTTAAGAGCACTGGCTGCTCTTCCAGAGATCCTGAGTTCAAATCCCAGCATCCACATGGTAGCTCACGACCATCTGTAATGAGATCTGAGGCCCTCTATTGGTGTGTCTGAAGACAGCTACAGTGTACTCATATATAATAAATAAATTAATTAAAAAAGTTTTGGTTCTAAGTTCCTAATTTTTAACAATTTATTAAGCAATTTTTTCCTTTGGGCTCTCAGTTGATCAAACACTATGACCAAACACAATTTAGGGGACAAAAGGGTTTATTTTGCTGATACATTTCATTCTACCACTAAGGGAAGTCAGGACAGGAACTCAAGTAGGAATTGAAGGCAGAAGCCAGGGAGGAATGCGGCTTGCTTACCCAAAACATATGCTATATAGTCCAAGGCACCTGCACAGGGAGTAGAAAGGTCTCACTCACTATGTACCCTGACTGGCTTGGAACTCAGGGTGTAGACCAACTGGCTTCAACGGTCTCAGACTCACAGAGACCCACCTGACTATATCTCCTGAGTACTAGGATTAAAGGTGTGTACCACAACACCCTCGATTATCTTTAGTATTTTGTCACAGTAATGGAAATACGGATCATAAAATATCCAAAAGATAAAAACAACTCAAATGTCCATTAACAGGGATAAAAAATAGCATACCCATACAATGAAATTTTAATTAGCTATAAAGGGAAGGGAAAACTGACACATACTATAACATCTCTGAGAGTGGGTAGACAGACACAAATGGGCGAATATGGTAGGGTTCCATTTATACAAAATATCCAGAATGGGCTACTCCTTGGAGACAGGAAGTAGATTAGGAGTTGCAATGAGCTGGCTGAGACTGACTGTTAATGGACATGGCTTTCTCTTGGGGTTGATGAAGACGGTCTAGAACTGATTGAGATGATGTTTGCACAGCTCTGTGAATATACTAGACCCTTTTATGGTGCACATTTCAAATGGGAATGTCCGTGGTTTGTGGACTGTATCTCAGTACAGCAGTTACTTTACAAATCTATTTTGAAAGACACAGAGAACAGAATTGTGACTCATTCAGCTTCTAGGTGAGTCTCCAAAGAATGTGTCATATAAAACAAACACATCTAAAAATGTCTGTAAGTCAACAGTGACTCAGGGAATATATTTCTGGAATGTTCTATGAAGGACAAAAGAAATTATTTAGGAGGGAATAAAATGAAAGTTTGGTAATAGGGGGCAAATTAAATTTTCCCCTGTAACAGTCAGGAAGCATAGCTGAACAGGTGTTTATGAGATATTATTTATAACAGGTATTATTAGGGCTGAAAGAAAATCCATTTCAAGAATTCTCTATCTTTGTTCCACACACACAGCACACACGTGTCAGAGACTGACACTAAGGACAGGGGTCTTTATATTTGGGGAGCCATTTTAATAGAGACTGAAAGTTTCAGGAGTGAAAAATAAGGAGCAATACACAGGCGCAGATGGGGCCGGGATCTACACAGGCGTGGATGGGGCTGGGATCTACACAGGCGTGGATGGGGCTGGGATCTACACAGGCGCGGATAGGGCCGGGATCTACACAGGCGCGGATGGGTCTGGGATCTACACAGGCGTGGATGGGGCTGGGATCTACACAGGCGTGGATGGGGCTGGGATCTACACAGGCGTGGATAGGGCCAGGATCTACACAGGCGCGGATAGGGCCGGGATCTACACAGGCGCGGATAGGGCCGGGATCTACACAGGCGTGGATGGGGCTGGGATCCTGTGCAGAGGATTCAGATGCCGTGAACTTTAATGTCTGTTCAACTGTTTTAGGCATGTTCTTTTCATAGTTTCTGCTAGAATGTTAGTACGCTCAGAGCTGAGGCTCCACAGAGGTGCTTACTATAAACTTGTGCCGGGGCAGCAGAGAGAAAGTGGGCACAAAACGAAAATGGACCCTTGACAGAGATACAAAAGTGAGCTGTTTGCTTTTGTCTATTCTGGCAAAGTACAAAAAAAGTGTTGTATGTGTTTGGTTCTTCTTTCTCCTTGCACGTACATGCACCAAATGCATACAGAGCTCACAGAGACCAGAAGAAGAGCTGACAGAGACCAGAAGAAGGCCTTGGAGAACTTAGAACTAGAGTTACAGGTTGTTGTGAGCCACTTAATGGGTGCTAGGAATTGAACACAGGTCTTTTGGAAGAGCCAGTGATCAAGTCCCAGAGCCATCTCCCTCCAGTTTTCTCCTACATTCTCTCCTCCCAATCCTCCCCTGCCCTCCTAACCTGACTCTCAAACTCCTGTCATTTTCTTTATTATTGTCACACACACATATGTTCAGAAATATATAAATTTTATCCTACAGATTCCATTTTTGTTGTTTATGTGTTTATTTTTTCTTTTTCCTTATTGTTTTTTTGGAGGGGGGAGTACAGCAAATTTATTGATAGCATTCAAGAGTGTAGGGTCCCTAGACCCCTCCTGCTATTATGGGGGTCTGGGATGGAAATTGTGGGGGAGATGCTCAGTGTTAGGGGCCAAGTTGGGATGGGGATTCCTCAGCAATTGAGGGCCTCTCTCTTGCTCTCAGTATCCTTGCTCGGCTGCGGTGGGTGAGCCAGGGTTTTACTCCTTGGAGGCCATATAGGCCATGAGTTCCACAACCCTTTTGCAGTAACCATATTCATTGTCATACCAGGAAATGAGCTTTACAAAGTTGTCATTGAGAGCAATGCCAGGCCCAGCATCAAAGGTGGAAGAGTGGGAGTTGCTGTTGACGTTGCAGGAGACAACCTGGTCCTCAGTGTAGCCCAGGATGCCCTTTAGTGGGCCCTCAGATGCCTGCTTCACCACCTTCTTAATGTCATTGTACTTGGCAGGTTTCTCCAGGCAGCATGTCTGATTCACAATGGATACACTGAGGGTAGGAACATGGAAGGCCATGCCAGTGAGCTTCCCGTTCAGCTCTGGGATGACCTTGGCCACAGTCTTGGCAACACCAGTGGATGAAGGGATGATGTTTTGGGCACCCCTATGGCCATCACACCACAGCTTTCCAGGGGGTCATCCACAGTCTTCTGAGTGTCAGTCATGGCATGAACTGTGGTCATGAGACCTTCTACAATGCCAAAGTTGTCATGGATGACCTTGGCCAGAAGGGCTAAGCAGTTGGTGGTACAGGAAGCACTGCTGACAATCTTGAGTGAGCTGTCATACTTCTTGTGGTTCACACCCATCACAATCATGGGGGGGCATCAGCAGAAGGGGCAGAGATGATGACCCTTTTGGCTCTACCCTTCAAGTAGGCCCCGGCCTTCTCCATGGTGCTGAAGACACCAGTAGACTCCACGACATACTCAGGACCAACATCACCCCATTTAATATTCAAGGAATGAGATCCCCCTAACATTAAATGGGGTGTCTATGCTTTTTCAAAGCTGACAAGTTTGCATTGCTAACAAAGCAGGGGCTTTGCATGCATGTATGCTTTGGTGTGCATTGGGAGAGATTATTTCTTTCTCTGAAAATATTCATTATCAAGGAGTGGGGTCCTGTGAGATTTTCCTTTTCTCTATTAGCATGTATATTGATATTGTCCTTCTTTAGAACTTGTTATCCTGTCTCTTACAATCTTTCTGCCCCTCTTTTGCAATAATGTCCAAAGTCAGAGATGCAGGAGCCATGAAGTAGATGTATCCACTAGGAGTGGAGTCCCCACGATTTGACCTTCACATGGTATCCAGCTATGGTTTTCTGTGATTTTCTCCATTTGCTGAAAAGAGAAGCCTCTTTGCTGAGGATTAAAATTATGTTTATCTGTAGGTATAAGCAAAAGATTTAGACTATAGTTAGAAATTATGCTGGTCTAGCAAAGAGAAGATAGTAGATTCTCTTCTGAGATCTGACCTCATCAGCACAGAATCCTTAGTTGGCTCGGTCTCTAGTAAAGGAAAGATTCCTTCCTGTTGAGTGCGCTTCAAGTCCAACTAGACAGGTGTTATTACTACCAATGCGTGAGCACCAGTTACTGTGTCTTTAGGGGGATCCTATTTTGCTGGTCATGGTGGTTCATGAGCATCACAACTGGGTAGGACTATTAATTGCTTCCCTCCCTTGGCAGCTTGCTTAGTACTTTCTAATACTAAGATAGATTGCAAGAAGGAGACGTTCAGATAAGATCCAGCTCACATTGTCCTGAAACAATTTTAATCATTTTTAAGTACACAAGTAAATTATACTAAGCCACTCACAATGTTGTGCAGTTCCTTTACTTTCAAAAAACTTTCATCATCCCCAAAGGATTCCTCACACCCAGCAAGTACTCAATGACCTGTATTTCTCAACCTCAGCCCTGGCAAGCTGTATTCAGCCTCTGTCTCAAGGAACCTCAGACACAGCAGCATTGTTTACATGGTCTACCAAGGGTGGGGTCAACCTGCATGTCAATAAAATGTCGTATACCTATGAAAGGGTATATTACTCAGTTGCAAAGACAATGAGGTCCCAATACATTCTACAACACAATGGAACCACTAAGCTGTGAGCTATTGCATTTCTACCATTAAAAAGAGAGATGAGATGTCTGTCATACAAGGGCCCTCTGGCCGACACTGGGAAGTTTCTTTTCTACCCTTGGCCATGCATGAGGCCAGTTCCTCCTGCTGCCTATGTTATTTTAAAACATTGAATTTGAATGTTTTTTCCAAGTGTTACCTACAAGCAGGCATCAATTTAGTAATTGTAGGGCTACTGGGAGAAAAAGAGTCATGGGGGTGGTACTGTCAGTTAAGCCTTCCGACTTCCCAGTTTAGAAGTAATCTTCTTTTGCTACCTGTCACAGTAGCAGAGGAAGCTTTAGCTGAAGAATTGCTTCAGTGTCATTGGCCTGCGGCCATTCCTCTGAAGCATTTACCAGCTTGCTGTTTTATTGAGGTTGATCTTGTACTTCTGATTGTTCTATCTCTACTTCCAGAGTGCTGGGGTTATAGCATTACACCATCATACCCAGTTTATATAATCCTATATACCAAACTCAAGCCTAGAGCATACTGTTAACTAAGCAACACCTCCATTTTTCTTGAAATCTTTTTATACTGAAGCTCTTTATGCTGCTAATTAGTTTTGCTTTCTGGATCTCTTAGACTAGTACATATATACCCATAACTGTACATCATCCAGATATCCACGTTTTTTCTCATAAATATATACACATAATTGTATATATTTCATATATACTTATAACTATATACAGTTCTTTATACCTATACCTATATATATTCCATATATACCTGTATTTATCTATTCTAGTACATGTTTTCCACCTCATTCAACTTTCCCTTATTTGAGAACTGTCTTCTTTTCTTCTGAAAATATGTTCTTTATATTTACAGACATTTTAATTTATAAAAGACCGAGGACATAATTTGTGTGTTACTGGAATCCCTTTTAAAAAGACCCTGAAACTAAACAAAACAAAACAAAACAAAAAACAGAGAAGGAGGGGAGAACAAAAAAACATGCTGTTCTTATTATACAGTTAGGAAATTTTATGCGATTTCATTGAGAACATCAAGTATGAAGATGGTGTATACATGGGAGGCAGAGGCAGGCAGATCTCTGTGAGTTCAAGGCCAGTCTGATCTGTTCAATATGTTTCTTGTTAGTTAAGGCTACACAGTGATTCACTGTCTCAAAATTATTTATTATTTATTTGTTTGGTTGGTTGATTTCTCGAGACAGGGTTTCTTTGTTCAGCCTCGGGCATTCTGAATGTAGTAGCTCTGTAGACCAGGTTGACCTCAAACTCACTGAAATCCACCTGCCTCCAAAATGCTGAGATTAGGGGCATGCTCTACTACCAACTGGAAAAAATGAAAGAAAGTATCAAGTATAATTTTTTTTAAAAAACCTTCCCTTTCTAGGTGTCTGTTTTCGAGTTGTTCTGTTTGTCTGTTAGGTCTTGTGGCATCACTGGTGTTGAAATCTCACATGTTTGAGTTGTCTATCATATATTGAATGGTGAGTGGTGCAAGTGTAGAGTCTGGAGCGATTTGCCAACCGTTGTCACCTTTAGTGTCCTGGCCAGGTTCTTTTATGTGTATGAGTAGTTGTGATATAAAATCCCCATCCTCTTGTGCTACTTAGAATCTAGGAGATAGCTTCCAGATCCTTGCTCTGGTTTGGGGGCAGAAGTGGGTAGAAGATAGGAAATCTGGGCTCCTAGGTTCCTCTCCAACCATCTGGGCCTGCTGCTCTTCAGCCCCTTGTCTGGGGCCTTCTGAAGAACCCAGTTCTGGTCTCCAGCTGCAATGGAGTGGAGCCATCAGTTGTGGGGTGTGGGAGAACATGTGACTCAGCTTCTTTCTGGGATTTCAACTGTTTCTACTTATGTTGCATTTATCTCCATCCATCCCACTTCCAAAAGTCTCCCATATCAACACATCAGAGGCTTTAGGAGAATCTTCTTGGGTAATGTGGCTTCTCTTTCCACCTTGCCCTCCACTGGCTCCAGCATCATTGTGTTCCCTGATAAGGCTGCAGCTCTCTCACCTGTCTATTCTCCAGGTTTAAACCTCTGCTATTCTTGTTTCCTTTCCCGTCCTTGTACAATTTTTCTGGTTTGTATGTTAAAGAAGATTTCTTATTCTTATTAAAGGATAATTTTGGGAAGGACCAAAGAAGACTCAGATATTTCATTGCCATCTTTTTTATTGCATGCTTTTTGGATATTCTACAAAATACCCAAATTTGGATGCTCTTTCAGAGGTGACAAGTTCAATTCCCAGCAACCACATGGTGGCTCAGAGCCATCTGTAATGAGAGTTGATGCCCTCTTCTGGTGTGTCTGAAGGCAGCGACAGTATTCAGATACATAAAATAATAAAATAAATCTTAAAAAACCAAACAAATAAACCAAAAAAAGTCCAAACTAAACTAACCAAAAAACAAAACAACAACAACAACAACAACAAAAAAACCCAAACCAACCAACCAACCAAACAAACAAAAAACCAAAAACAACCTACCATGATCAAGAACTAATTTGGCTTATACGCCCAGATCCTAGTCCAACACTGGAGGAAGTCAGGACAGGAACTCAAGCGGGGTTTGAACCTGGAGGCAGGAGGTGATGCAGAATAGAGCCCATGGAGGGGTACTGCTCACTGATCTCCTTCACATAGTTTTTCCAGCCTGATTTATTTTAGAAATCAAGACTACCAACCCAGAGATGGTACTACATGAACAGGGTCCTACCCTATTGATTACTAATTGAGAAAATGTCTTACAGGTAGATTTTATGGAGGCATTTCCTCAACTGAGGGTCCTTTCTCTGTGATAATTCTAGTTTGTGTGAAGTTGACATAAAACAGACAGTACATATATTCAAATAAGCTTTCAATCACAATAGATGGAGAATAAATGACATTTCATGATAAAAACCAAATACAAGGGATATTTATTTATAGGGCTACCCTTATAAAAGATGCTAGAAGCAAAAAGAAAAACATAACTTAAGACATTAACCATATGCAAGAAAACACAAGGAATAAATATTATTAGACCAGCAAAGCAAAAGAATAAACAAAAAACCCATACCGACATAACAAAATAACAAGAATGCATGAATTCTGTTCAATAATACTTTCAACATTAGTGGTCTTAATTACGCAATAAAAAGACACAGACTAACAGAATGACTTTAAAAGCTGGATCTTTCTTGTGCTCCATCCAGAAGCATACCTTGTCATCAAAGATAGATATCACCTCAGGGAAAAAATGGAAAAAGATATTCTAAGCAAATGAACAGTAGGAAACAAGGCAGTATAGTCATTTTAATATCTCACAAAATAAATTTCAAACCAAACCCAATCAGAAGAGATAGGAAAGGGCACTACATATTTATCATAGAAAATATCTGCCAAGAGGATATTGCAATTCTTAACATCTTTGTCCCAAATACAAGGGCAATCAATTTCTTAAAAGGAACACCACTGCAGCTTAAATCACACATTACTCCTCATGCAGTGACTGTGGAAGACTTTAATAACTCACTCTCACCAATGAACAAGTCATCAAGATAAAAACCAAACAGAAATACTGAAGCTAACTGATATTACGAACAAAAAGAACCTAACCGATATTTACAGAACATTTCACCCAAGTACCTTCCTTTTATCACCTCATAGAACTTTCTCCAAAACTGACCATATACTGGTCACAACATACTTGGACACAAAGTAAGCTCAATGGATAAAAAAAAAATAGAAGAACAAACAAACAAATAAAGGAAAAACAAACTCTGTATCCTATCAGACCATTAGGAATTAAAGTTGGATTTCAACAACAGAAATAACAGAAAGCCTATGACTCATGGAAACTAAACAACTCACTACTGAACAAAACATAGGCCAAGACAGAAATTAGTAAGAAATCAGACTTTCTAGAATTTAATGAAAATGAATACATGATATTACCAAAATTATGGGACACAATGAATGCTCTCATAAGAGGCAGTTCATAGTATTAAGTGCCTACATTAAAAAAAATCCTACCAGACTTTTAAAGAAGAGTTAATGCCAATACTCCTTGAATTATTTCACAAAATACAAACTGAGGGAACATTGCTCAATTGATTATACAGTCACCCCAATATCCAAAACATATAAAGACCCAATGAAGAAAGAGAATTACAGACCTATTTCTCTTATGAAAATTGATGTAAAAATTCTTGTTAAAATACCTGCAAATTGGTACAAGAATGGCCTTGAAAGGCAGACGGGCTTGCTTGGTTCTTCATCCCTCTGCTTGTGATGTTGGTAGATAGCTCAGCAGCTTCTCCTGAGGAGTTCCATGAACTCAGTCATCTCTAGGAAGCTCTCTCAAGGTTGGTGGGTTTCTCTCACTTCTAGGATGCTGCAGTACAAGGCTGGTGGTTTGATAGGAACATTTAGTCTAGCCCACATGGTACACAATGCCAGAGTCTGTCCATTAACCTTTAACATACAGGATGGACCTGACTTTCAAGACAGAGTTGTCAACAGTGAGATACCATTGTGGACTTCCATGCAGTGGTGTGGCCCCTGCAAGACCCTAAGATCGTGAATAGAGAAGATGGTGGCCCAATAGCATAGAAAGGTGGTAATGGCCAAATTGTACATTGACGACCACACAGACCTTGACATTGAGTACGAGGTGTTAGCTGTGCCTACTGTGCTGGCCATCAAGAATGGGGACACGGTAAACAATTTCTAGGGCATCAAAGACAAAGCTCGGATAAAAGCCTTCCTAAAGAGGCTGATTGACTGACAAGCAGAGAAGAGGCCTGGCTGCCTTTCAGGCTGGTAGCCTGTTTCAGGAGGAGCCTCGTAGAACCTTTTGCCCTCAGTTGTCCTCCTTCCTGCCCTGTCCCTGTGGGTCTGAGCTTTGGCCACAGACCTCCAAGTGTAGAAGCCACCAGTGCTCTGAGCCAGCTCTCAGCCAGGGTGGCCAGCAGAGGAGCAATGTTGCCACTGGTATTGGGGGGCATTCTGTGCACCTCCTACTCTGTGCTCCTTTTAGGGCCTGTCACTTTCCCCCTAGATGCTGAAAAAGCCTGGGCCAGCCTGTAGCCTGCCTTACAGGCGGTTGCCCAGTTCCCATCTCTGTGGTCCTCTGATCTGAACTTGCACAAATTTGTCTTGTGCACATTTCCTCTACTACCTCTGATTGAAAAGAAGACCAGAAGCATAACAAAAGAGAGTAACGTATAAGTCTCTCATTTTTTGTAGGCCTGTAATAAAGAACTTTAGGTTACTCTTACATCTCTTGCTGTGAAGAACAGAGCCCACTCCACACTCTACAGTTGTCACTTCTTTCCTTCTCCCCTCCCTGGGCTAACTGGGTCTTGGTTCTGGTTCCCTGAGCAGCAGAAGGAGGTACTGTGAACAAGTCATACCAATAAAACCAGAATTATACTGCAAAACAAACAAGCAACAAAAAACTTGCAAATTGAATCTAGGAACACATACAAATGATCATCCTCCATGATCAAATAGGCTTCATTCGAGATGCAGGGATAGCTCAGTTTATGAAAATTGATAAGTGTAATCCACCACAAAAACAAAGAAAAAAATACATTATCACCTCATTAGATGCAGAAAAGGCCTTTTCATAACTCAACACCCCTTCATGATAAAACTTCAAGAGAAGCTAGGAATGTAAGGGACATACCTCAATATAATAAAGACAACTAATAGAAAGGCTATAGCCAAAATCTTCTTAAATGCATCTTGAAACATTTCTACTGAAATCAGAAATAATACAAGGTGGTCTACTCTCTATTCCATAGATTACTTGAAGTGTCAGCTTGAGCAATAAGACAACTGAAGGAGAATAAGGGGATATAAATTGGAAAGGAAGACATTAAGGTATTTTTATTTGCAGATGATATGATTGTATGTATTAAATGACCCTAAAAACTTCACCAGGAAACTTGAACAGCTAATAAACACTTTCAGCAAACTGGCAGGGTATAAAAATTAATCCACAAAAATCAGTAGCCTTCCTATATAGAAATGGCAAACAGAGTGTGAAAGAAATCGGGGAAAATTTCAGAATAGCTTCAAATAATATTTAATATTATGGGGATTACCCTAATAGAGCAAATGAAAATATTGTATGATCAAAAACTTTTAAGATAATGAAGAAAAAGCTGCAGAAGATCTCAGAAAATGGGAAGATCCCCCAGGCTCATGGATCTGTAGGATTAATATAGTAAAAATGGCCATGCTATCAAAAGTAATCTATTTCAAAGCAATTCCCACTAAGGTTCCAATACAATTCTCAGAACTTGAAAGGGAAATTTTCGACTTCATATGGAACTAATAAAAGAACTGACTGATGAAGATATTCACCATCCCAGATTTTTATGTATGTTACACAACAATAGTAATAATAAAAATAGCATTCTATTGGCTCAAAAACTGACAGAGCAGTTGGGTGGTGGTGGTGCATGTTTTTAATCCTAGCACTCGGGAGGCAGAGGCAATTGGATCACTGAGTTCAAGATCAGCCTGAGTTTCACTGTGAGTTCTAGGACAGCCAGGGCTACAAAGAGAACCTCTTTGAAAACCAAACAAAACCAAAACCAAAAGAAACAAAAAACCTGACAGATTGATCAGTGAACCCTGATGGAAGACTGAGACATAATTCCATAATTTTTGTATACAGAAGGTATAAATATACTGTAGAAAAAATATGGCATCCTCAAAAAATGGTGCTGGTCAAACTGGATGTTTGTACATAAAAGAATGCATCCAGACCCAGCATTTTACTGTATAAAGGAAACACACCTCAGCTACAAAGACAGAAACTACCTCAGAGTAAAAGGCTGGAGAACAATTTTGCAAGCAATGGTCCCAAGAAATAAGCTGGAGTAGCCATTCCAATATCAAATAAAATCAACTTTCAACCAAAAGTTATCAAAAAAGTTAGGGAAGCACACTGCATATTCAGCAAAGGGAAAACCCAGCATGATGTGCTCTCAATTCTGAATCTCTGTGCTCCAAATGCAAGGGCACTGCATTCATAAAAGAAACCTTCCTAAAGCTCAAAGTATACCTCGTACCTCACACAATAGTAGTGGGAGATTGAAACACCCACTCTCATCAGTCGACAGATCATACAAACAGAAACGAAACAGAGACAGAGAGAAACTAGCAGAAGTTATGAACCAAGTGGACTTAACAAATAGTTATAGAACATTTCCTGCTAAAACAAAAGAATATACCTTTTTCTGAGCACCTCCTGGAACTTCTCCAAAATTTACCATATAATCTTTCACAAAGCAGACCTCAATAGATACAAGAAAATTGAAATAATGCCATGCATCCTATGAGATTCAGATCACCACGGACTAAGGCTGGTCTTCAATAACAACAAAAACAACAGAAAGTCCACATACATATGGAAGCTGAACAATGCTGTACTCAATGATAACTTGGTCAAGGAAGAAATAAAGAAAGAAATCAAGACTTTTTAGAATTTAATGAAAGTTAAGGCACAATATACCCATACACATGAGACACAATGAAAGCAGTGCTAAGAGGAAAATACATATCTCTGAGTGGCTTCAAAAAGAAATTGGAGAAAGCATACATTGGCAGCTTGACAGCACACCTAAAAGCACTAGAACAAAAAGAAGCAAATACACTCAAGAGGAGCACATGACAGGAAATAAACAAACTCCCAGCTGAATTCAATCCAGTAGGAACAAAAAGGACTATACAAAGAATTGACAAAACCAGGAGCTGGTTCTTTGAGAAATTCAACAAGATAGATAAACTCTTAGCCAGACTAACCAGGGGGCACAGAGAGTATATCCAAATTAACAAAATCAGAAATGAAAAGGGAGGCATAACAACAGAATCTGAGGAAATTAAAAAATTTATCAGATCCTACTACAGAAGCCTATATTCAACAAAACTAGAAAATCTGGAGGAAATGAATAATTTTCTAGACCAATACCTGGTATCAAAGTTAAATCAGGATCCCATAAACCATCTAAACAGTCCCACAACTCCTAAAGAAATAGAAGCAATTATTAAAATCTCCAAATCAAAAATAGCCCAGGACCAGGTGTGTTTAGTGGAGAATCCTATCATATCAGTCCTTCATAGACGACCTAATACCAATACTGTCCAAACTATTTCACAAAATAGAAACAGAGCGAATACTATACAATTCCTTCTATGAAGCCACAATTATGCTTATGGCTAAACCACACAACGACACAACAAAGAAAGAGAACTTCAGACCAATTTCCCTTATGAATATCAATGCAAAATTACTCAATAAAATTCTTGCAAACCAAATCCAAGAACACATAAAAAGGATCACCCATCATGATCAAGTAGGTTTCATCCCAGAGATACAGAGATGGTTCAACACAAGGAAATCTATCAACATAATCCACTATATAAACAAACTCAAAGAAAAAAAAACATGATCATTTCATTAGACGCTGAGAAAGCATTTGACAAAATTCAACCCCCATTTCATGTTACAAGTCTTGGAAAGGTCAGGAATTCAAGGCCCATAACTAAACATAGTAAAAGCAATATACAGCAAACCAGTAGCCAACATCAAACTAAATGGAGAGAAACTTGAAGCAATCCCACTAAAATCAGGGTGCTGTCCACTCTCTGCCTACTTATTCCATATAGTACTTGAAGTCCTAGCCAGGGCAATCAGACAACAAAACGAGGTCAAACGGATATAAATTGGAGAGGAAGAAGTGAAAATATCACTATTTTGTATTACTTAAGGGACCACAAAAGTTCTGCTAGAGAATTACTAAGCCTGATAACTTCAGCAAAGTGGTTGGGCATAAAATTAACTCAAACAAATCAGTAGCCTTCCTCTACTCAAAGGATAAACAGGTTGAGAAAGAAATTAGGGAAACTAACCCTTCAAAATAGTCACAAATAATAAAAAATACCTTGGTTTGACTCTAATCAAGAAAGCAAAAGATCTGTAAAATAAGAACTTCAAGTCTCTGAAGAAAGAAATTGAAGATCTCAGAAGATGAAATGATCTCCCATTCTCATGGATTGGCAGGATTAATATTGTAAAATTGCCATTTTGCCAAAGCAATCTCCAGATTCAATACAATCCCCATCAAAATTCCAACTCGATTCTTCATAGAGTTAGAAAGAGCAATTTACAATTCATTTGGAATAACAAAATAACCCAGTATAGCAAAAATAATCCTCAACAATAAAAGAACTTCTGGGGGAAAATCACCATCCCTGACCTCAATTTGTACTACATAACAATAGTGATAAAATCTGTATGGTACAGAGACAGGCAGGCAGATCAATGGGATAGAATTAAAGACCCAGAAATGAACCCATATACCTATGATCACTTGATCTTTGACAAAGGTGTCAGTCAGCATGTAGAAGAATGCAAATTGATCCATTCTTATTGCCCTGTACAAAGCTCAAGTCTAAGTGGATCAAAGACCACCACATAAAACCAGACATACTCAAACTAATAGAAAAAAAAGTGGGAGAGAACCTTGAAACATGGGCATTGGGGAAACTTTTCTGAACAGAAAACACCAATGGCATATGCTCTAGGATCAAGAATCGAAAATTGGCACCTCATAAAATTGCAAAGCTTCTGTAAGGCAAAGACACTGTCATTAGGACAAAATGACAACCAACAGATTGGGGAAAGATGTTTACCAATCCTACATCTGATAGAGGGCTAATATCCAATGTGTACAAGAACTCAAGAAGGTAGACTCCAGAGAACCAAATAACTCTATTAAAAAATGGGGTACAAAGCTAAACAAAGAATTCCTAACTAAGGAGTATCTAATGGCTGAGAAGCACCAAAAGAAATGTTCAACATCCTTAGATCATCAGGGAAATGCAAATCAGAACAACCCTGAGATTCCACCTCACGCCAGTCAGAATGGCTAAGATAAAAAGTCCAGGTGACAACAGATGCTGGTGAGGATGTAGAGAAAGAGGAACCCTCTTCCATTGTTGATGGGATTCCAATCTGGTACAACCACTCTGGAAATAAGTCTGGAGGCTCCTCAGAAAATTGGACACAGTACTACCTGAGGACCCAGCTATACTACTCCTAGGCATATACCCAAAAGATGCTCCAATATATAACAAGGACACATGCTCCCTTATATTCATAGCAACCTCATTCATAATAGCCAGCAGCTGGAAAGAACCCAGTTGCCCTACAACAAAGGAATGGATACAGAAAATATGGTATAATTACACAACGGAGTACTAGTCAACTATTAAAAACAATGACTACATGGAATTCTTAGGCAAATGAATGGAACTAGAAACTATCATCCTGAGTGAGGTAACCCAATCACAGAAAAACATATATGGTATGCACTCATTGATAAGTGGATATTAGCCCAAAAGCTGGGAATACCCAAGATACAATCCACAGACCACATGAAGCTCAAGAAGTTGGAAGACCAAAGAGTGGATGCTTCAATCCTTCTTACAAGGGATAACAAAATATTCACAGGAGAAAATACAGAGACAAAGTATAGAACAGAGGCTGAGGGAAAGGTCATCCAGAGACAGCCCCACCTGGGGATCTATTCCATATACTGTCACCAAACCAAGACAATATTGTGGATGCCAAGAAGTGCTGCTGACAGGAGCCTAATTTAGCTGTCTCCTGAGAGGCTCTCGCACAGCATGACAAATATAGAGGTAGAAACTTGCTGCCAACCATTGAACTGAGAACCGGGTCCCCATTGGGGGAGTTAGAAAAAGGATTGAAGGAGATGAAGGAGTTTGCAACCCCCTAAGAACAATGCTACCAACCAACTAGAGCTCCCAGGGACTAAACCACCATCCAAAGACTACACATGGACAGACCCATGGCTCCAGTTGCATGTGTAGCAGAGGATGGCCTTGTTGGGCACCAATGGGAGGAGAAGCCCTTGGTCCTGCCAAACCTAGATAACCCAGTGTATGGAAATGTCAGGGCTGGGAGGCAGGAAGGGATTGGTGTTTGGGTGGGGGAACACCCTCGTAGAAGAGGGGGGATGGCAGATGGGATTGGGGGTTTATGGACATGATTATGGGAAAGGGGATCACATTGAAATGTAAATAAAAATATCCAATTAAAAAAAAGAATGGGAAAAGATTTTTTTTTACCAACTATGTATGTGGTAGAGGGGTAATCCCAAAAATATGGATAACTCAAAAAACTGTATATAATATAAACAAATAACCCAAGCAAAAATGGGGTACAGGGCTAAACAATCATTTTCAAAAAGGAGACTCAAATGGTTAAAGAGATGTTCAACATCCTTGCAACCAGAGAGTGCAAAGCAAAACTATGTTGGGTGCCATCTTATACCTGTCACGATGGTTAAATCATAAAACGTGACAGTTCACGCTGGTCAGAGTATGGGGGAAGTTCAACTCTCCTCCATTGCTGGTGGGAACCCAAGCTTGTTCACCACTGTGGAAATCAGTGCAACAGTTTCTTAGGGAGATGGGAATTGATCTACCTCAAGATCCAGTTGACTCCTCCTGGGGCATAGACTTAAATACTGCTTCAGGCTATCCTGGAGACCTTTGCTCAACTATGTCCAATGCTGATCTATTCATAATAGCCACAATTTGGAAGCATCCTAAAAGTTCACAAATGGATGTGTAAAGGTGGTACACGAACACAGTGGCATATATTTATGTGTTAAAGAATGACATTGTAATATTTTCAAGTAAATGGATGCAACTAGAGGAAAAGTCAACCTGCGTGAGATATCCCTGACACAGACAAATGTGGTTTGCATTTACTCACAGGTGGTTATCAGCTGTTAAGTCATTGATAACCGAGCTACAATTTACAGTATCATAGAGGTTAGATAGATATAAAGTAATGGCCTAGAAATAAATAGAGATCTTGTCAGCAAAGGAGAAGCAAATTGATAATTATGGATGGATGGAGTTGCTGGAACAGGAGGAGGAAAGGGAAGTGGGGCCAGGGAATATCAAGAGAGACACCTTAAACTTAGCACCATTTAAGGTGTAGTGCAGAAACTTAATACAGAAGCTTCACAATACATTTATGAAGGCAATCAAATGAAACTGCCAAATAATGGGGTCAGAGTCCCAACTGGCCATGTCTTGTGACCAAATGAACCTTCCAGTTCTGTGATTAGGTTTCATCTAATTGAATTGGTCTCCAAAGAGGTCTCATGGGAATTCCCAATCAAGCTGTGGCCACGAGTATAGGTTGCTCTCCACAGACATCAAGTTCACATCAACAGACCTACATGACTCACTGAACATGGAGAAGTTGAACTGGTGCCTTCATATAGCCCTTTCCCCTACTTTCTAGAGTCTTTGACTTATGAAGGTAGTATGCAGGCCACCAAAAGAGAAGTGTGAACAGCCATTACCCCTCGGATCTTCAGTGCTGTTCTGTCTGCAAGATATGGTAGGGCAATGGTGACAGAAAGCTTGTGGAAGTAACCAACCTATATCTGTTTTTAGTTAAGATCTACTCCATGAGATGGAACCCATTCCTGACACTGAAATCTCAAGACTAGTAATCCAGGGACCTAGAGCAAAACCAAATAGCACCGTTCTAAGAAAAAAAAATGTAGCAATAAAATGGCCTTCTGCTATATTCATAGGTTGGCACCTTCCTCAGCCAGTTGGGAACAATGCAGACACTCAAAACCAGGGATGGGAGGACTCCAAAAAAACAAGGTCCACTAAACCATAGCTCATATAAACTCACAGAGACTGGGGCAGCACATGCAGGGTCTGCACAGTGATGCATCAGATCCACTGCTTACAGATTAAGGTGTTCAGGTTAGCGTTTTTATGGGTCTTCTAAGTGTACAAACAAGTGAGCCTCTGGTTCTATGCCTTCTCTTGAATTCTTTCTCCTGTTGGTCTGTTTTGTTCAATTCTTTAGTTTTTCTCATATTATATTGTCTTACATTGTATTATATTAATTATTATCCCCTAGAAACCTGTTGTCTAATGACAGAAAGAGAGTAGGTCTGGATGAGAGGGAAGTGGGGAGGAACTTGGAGGGTTAGAGGGAGGGGACCCTGTGATCAGGATATCATATGGGAGGGAAAAAGTCTATTTTCAATAAAGTGAGTAAAGGAGAATTCTATCGTTGGAGGAAAAGCACAAGAATAAGAAAGTGGGAAGACCATGTTGCAGTTAACAGTACTACTTAGCACTCAATGTTTATTACATTCCAGATGGTTCTCCAAGCTTTTTGCACTTGTTTATGTATTCTCAAAAGCTCTGTGAAGTAAGTGCTACAATGATTCCATTTTATAGATGAGCAAAGTGAGACATTGGTTAGTAAAGTGTCTTTCCTTCATTCATACAGGTAAGAATGAATACTACTGTAAGAATGGCACTTATACCATGCCTAAGAAGAGAAGGACAAAGGAGGGTAGAGGTAAAGCTCTTCTATTTACATTGTATATCCCAACTTATGCTTAAGGAGTTAATACTTTTTTTAATTTTTGATACAGGTTTTCCTGTGCAGTGCAGAGGAAGCTCAAACTTGCAGTCATTGCTGGGACTGCAGGCCTGTGCCACACTACCACGCCCAGGCCTGACTTTGTCTTCTCTATATACTTAATAAACGGTGTTCAGCATCTAAGCAGCTTCAATTTGCATATACTGTGTGAAGTTGTAGGGGGTGCTTCTGATGCTTTGATCGGGAATCTGCATGTGAACGCTGAAGGTTCTGTTCTCCAATTAGTTCTTGGTCAATCAATAAAGATACCAGCGGCAATGGCTGGGCAGAATTGGCACTTCATGTTCCCGCAGGCAGGCTAGGAGGAAATGGATTTGCTGTGCTTAGCAGGAAGATAGAGCCACCCGACACTTGAGATCTCAGGTAGCGGGCCATTGGCTGCTTCCCTGATTGGGCCCGAGGTAGCAGGTGGGAGATTGGAAACATAGCTAAACTAGGGCAGATTTCGCAGTATTGAGCTAGGAGAAGGTAACAGGGCAACTAAGTTGAGGGCAGATTCTGAGGTGTTTAGCAAGGAGTAAAGAGAAGGGCACACTAGCCGAGGAAGGCTCAGAAGGGAGGTTAAAAATGAGCTAATGTGTGTGTCTTTCATCCGTGGTTCCAAGGGAACCTGGGCAGGGCTTCTAGCACCATCCACCCAGAGCTTAAAGCCGGGTAGTAGAAACTACATGCGACATCAGGGCTTTATCTCTGAGTTTCATTTCTAGTTCTTATACTCGCCTTGCTTTTTATTACTGTTCATGGTATCGTTTGTAGAAGAAAGAGCTAACATTTAGGAAAGTTATATGTCTGGTTTTTCAGATGAGATCCAGTTTTTATTAATTACCCTGGTTTTATTGGCCAGGGTTGGATTTTACTCTTGACCTTACATCAATTATGCTCACGGAGAATGAGAGACCTATAGCTGGCATAGAAGAGAGGTTGGTTGTTATGCAAGGAAACAGTATCTGTCCCAAGAACGAATGAGAAGTCTTCAGATAATGTAGACTTACATTTAGAGCTATTCTTTTCAGCAGTTAATAGAATTAAAACTAAACTATTTCAGAGAAGTCTGGGATAAAATTCTCTGAAGATCTCCTGTTACATTTCAAAATCTGTTAACATTTTATATAATTATAGAAAAAAATTCAATGTTAAAGAATTCCTAAAGATCAAACACTCAAGCCCAAGTGGAACAAATGACTGATTGTTGAAATGACTAAAACAGTGTGGAAATAATAATTTCGGTGGTGGTGATTGTTTTGTTCTGTTCTTTTTTTTTGACAAGACTCCATCTCATTTGACTCAAACTTGTTATGTAGCCAAGGATGGCTTCAAACTCCTGACCGTCCTCCTGCCTCTGCCTCTGAAGTGTTGTGTATCCATTGCTGCACTCAGCCTACACGACATCTTTTAAAGCTCAGAAACTTAGTCCATTGAGTTAATTCATGACAAAAGTCCTTGTGATACACCTGACAGGAGCCACAGTGGGAGGAGAGAACTGGCTCTTGAAGTTGTCCTCTCATCTTCATATGAACATTCTGGCACACATACATGCTCTATTGCCCTCATATACATATAAATATACATATAAATATAGGTTATATACACACATATGTAAGTATATTTAAATAAATAACAACTTAAATATATTTAAAACAAACGAACATGGAAACCCTTACTTTTATGAAGAGTGGGAGTCACTTAAAAGACAGAGAACAAGGGCCCGAAGTGCAGTTCACTATTCGTTAGCCTGCCCTTTGCAGGATCCTGGTTTAAGTCCTGTACTACACACATACACACACACACACACACACACACACACACACACACACACACACAGAACAAGTATGACCTTGGTGTTATATTCTAACAGTTATCATTGGTGATTGTCTTTGTCTCCATTCCACCCCCCTGCACACACTGTGGGGTGGAGTGTGGAAAACTGACTAATATTAAGAACAGAGGCTCGATGTGCAATGGTGTAATAAAAGGCTAATGTAATAAAGACTTTGTCTTCATTTTAAGTTATACTCCACATATTGTATTATCTTCATGTCATTGACCTCACGCGCTGGGGAAATCTGCTTAAAAAGAAAGGTTTATTTTTGCTCCTGATTTCAGAGAGTTCAGTTTACTGTGCCGAGGCAAGTGTACAGAGGCAGTCCTTTCGGTGCCAGGAGCTGTGTGTGAAAGAGAACTGTTCAGATCAAGGCAGACTGGAAGCAGAGAGCTTGGATGAAGCCTGGGTTGGCCTGCAATCTTTAATATACAACATTAGTGTATATTAATTTCTGCCAGTTGACCAGTTAGTACAAAGTTTCACGGCTTCACAAAATATCAACCAGCAGAGGGGTAGACGTCCAGGATATGTGGCTGCGCGTTCCCACCAGAACCTGATGGTAAGAGCCTATTGCTGAAGACGCTACACACATTGGTCACAGGATGTGAAAGAATCATTGGTATTGACCAGGAAGCTTCCTCTGTGTTGGCTTTCATAATGCTAGAAGGCAGGCTGCTGGGGCAAGAGTCATCAACAGCCTCACACAGCCATGAACCTTGTGAACTATAGTAACAACTGGCATGCCAAGATATACCAATGGGTGCAATAGTGGCACGGTTGTTATGGAGGTAACTAAATGTAGAGGGAGGGGCTGATACTGAAATCTGGTTCCCTAATTGTTTCTTGATTATGTCAATTAAGATGTCAGAAGCCAATTGTTGGGTGAAGGTAAAGAGGTAGGAATTCCGGGTCCAGGAAGAAGAGGAGGGAAGAGTTAAAGGGCTTTTCAGTCACGCTTTGGAGAGAGCAGCATGAACCATGGAAGATCTGGGATCTACTAGAGCTGGTGGAGGCCTCTACCTCCAGCAGAATTCTAATATAGGCTAACTGATGAGTTTAGGGCTATACATTCTTCACCCAGCCATTGAGTTATCTGGTCAGTTTAAAAATAATGAAGTCTTTAGTGTTTTCCTTCCTTGGGGTTAAAGAGGGCAGGAGAAGAGAGTGGGGCACAGGGGCGGTTAGCCTGTAGGACTCAAACAACAGGTCCCAGCATTTTCGGGAAGGATGGCTGTTGGCAGTCTAACACTAATCGGCATTCTCGGGAAAGCATCAGAGCTGGCGGTTTGGTGGAGCTGAGCGAGACCGAAGTGTGTTGGTGAAGCTAGTCATAGGGCTTGGGTGAACCGCTGATCAGCCACAGGTTGGACCGAGGCACCAAGCAAGGAGCAAGTGTGCATTTAAAATTACATGCAACAACTAACTGTTTTCTTATTGCACTTAAGACCTATTCTACAGATATTAGTACTGTAAATATGTCTATGAACCCATGATTGAGGGGCCCACAGGACCAGAGCAAAGCAATGTCTTCTGAATATCAACAGACTGTTACACTCAAACTCAAAGCAGCTGCTGTGACCTGAGTAAAGCAAGTCCACATTCCAGCATGAAGAGGCTTGTAAGACCCACCTCCCAAAGAGGTGTTACTGAGAGTTGACAATTTGTGGGGAAGAGAGAGTTAGCTTGTGTCTTTTAAGGCGGTGGTTCTCAACCTGTAGGTTGAGGCCACAAATCAGACACATACATTATGACTTATAACAATAGCAAAACTAGAGTTATAAGTAGCCATGGTTGGGGTTAACATGACATGACGTACTGTATTAAAGGTTTCAGCACCAGGAAGGTTGAGAAGCACTGCTTTAAAGATTGACCTCTGGTAGATCAGGTAGTAGATGGTTACGGATCCATAAGTATGTGCAGCAACGAATTCAAAATACATCACATACATGTATAATATCATCAAAGAACTAATAAAAGTATTGTATTAAAATGAGTCTATGCAGCCATAAGACATTTGAAATATATCTTTTTGAAAATTTGTTTAAAAAGGTATTTCCTAGCCTCTAAGGCCTGCGGATAATGGCAAAGGTGGTAACATTGTGAATTATCACTGTTTGCAATGTTTTGAATCTTCCTTCCTTCTTTCCTTCCTTCCTACTTTCCTTCCTTCCTTCTTTCCTCCCTTCTTCCCTCCCTCCCTTGCTCTTTCCTCTCTCTCTCTCTCTCTCTCTCTCTCTCTCTCTCTCTCTCCCTTCCCCCAGTCAGCTCTGGGGGTTCTCCTGCTCCCCAAACCTGAGATTATAGGCTGTGGGTTCGAGAACTGATTCAGGTCCTAATGCTTATATAGCAAGCACTATGCTCGCTGAGCTTGTCCCCTCCACTCCCCACATACTATCCTTCAGTGGCTACTTCTCGGCTGATTCTGGGCATATTGTTATTATTTACTGGGCAACCTTCTACACTTTTGTACATATTTGAAAGTTTTGGCAATGGAAAGTTAAAAGAATCCCTAATTGAAATTTATAAATATCCATAACATTTTCAAGTTAAAAAGAGCAATTGGCAAAACAAAGAAACAAAATGAAACAACTTAACGACTTTCTTTTCCCCTAAAAGCAACTGCTTCAAATCTCCTTATAGAAATCCCTGTAGTGTTTTGTTTTGTTTTGTTTTGTTTTGTTTTAGATAGGATTCATTATATAGTCCTGGCTGGATTGGAAATCACTGAGTAATCCAGGCTGGTCTTGGACTCACAGAGATCACCCTGCCTCTGCCTCTGCCTCTACTTGGAGTATCTGGGTTAAAGGTGTGCATCACCATGCCAGGTTTGTTTGTTTTTTTTTTTCTTTTCTTTTTTTTTTTTTTTTCTGAGCTGGGGACCGAACCCAGGGCCTTGCGTTTGCTAGGCAAGCGCTCTACCACTGAGCTAAATCCCCAACCCCTTGTTTGGGGTTTTTAAGCTTAAATGTGTTTATATTTTAAAAGATTTATTTGTTTATTATATATAAGAACACTGTAGCTGTCTTCAGACACGCCAGAGGAGGGCATCAGATCTCATTACAGACGGTTGTGAACCACCATGTGGTTGCTGGAATTTGAACTCTTGGCCTTTGGGAGAGAAGACAGTGCTCTTAACCACTGAGCCATCTCTCCAGCACTTAAATGTGTTTATTAAAGTATTATTATACATTTGCATACAAAAATCTATCCACACTCAATTTAAAAGAAAATATTTATTTATTTTTTATGTCTGTCTGAGATCTTGCTTCTCTCATATGTAGCTTTGGCTGACCTGGAAGTCATATGAAGGTCAGGTTGGCCTCAAACTCCTGCCTCTGCCTCAGAGGTACTGGGATTAAAGGTGTGAATCACAATACCTGCCAGCAAACTCAATTCAAAGAGTGAATTAAAAAGAACAACAGCCATATTTATCATGAAACTCTGGAACAGAAGAAGACAGAGAAAAACAAAGCGGAAAGTTTCAAGTCACACTGTTGAGTTTCACAATGAACACACCATGTCACAGATACTGACAGCTCCTCTTTGAGAAGTTACTCTAACAAATGAAAATGTTCCTGTTTTCTCTAGTTCAATGGAAATCTGTTGAAAACGTCTTCCCTTAACTGAGACTGCTTTCATCACCAAACAGCCCAAAAACAATGGTAGCTACAGCCGTGGTAGAGGCAAGCGGGAAACACTGGACCAGCCCAGCAGCCCTAAATGGCCTCTCCCTCATTTTGGGTCTCATACACCTCCTTCTTTCACAAGGGCTCTAGAACTTAGTGCTTCAGCACACAGTCGTGTTGCAGAAAGAGTTCATTTCCTGTTGATTTCAGGGTCTGTCAGTCCCCTGCTGTGTGAAGTCTCCATTTAAAAGAGGGAGGGGGCTGATGAGAGAAGAATCCCCATCAGACCAGGATGGAAACTTCAAAGGGGTTCAATTGAATTCTGAAGTCTTTCTTCCTTACTTCAGGGGTATTTATGTCAATGTCTTAATGACAGAAGCAAAGCACTTTATTCACCCGCACATGTGTGCACAGACCAGGAAATCCGTGTGAAGTAGGAAAGACAATCTCTACGTCAGACCAGTACTGGCCATAGTCAGTGTCTCTCCTGGCCAGGACCACTTTGCAGAAGGCAGACTGAATGCTGTCACTGCTGAGGCTGGAGGGAAAAAGCCCTTTGAAGAAACATTCATTTACTGTTTATTCCCACTGTGAATCTTGAATTCACTGGATTCGTTTATTGGGAATAATTCTACCCAAACTCAATTAAATCCTATTTTTGTAATGTTGGAATGACCTTGCACTGCAATTGCAAGTACATTTCTGAACCCTAGAGTGGTTTCCAGCTGGGAACACTGCTGTTCTGTTTCAGTGTTGACAGTCATTAATTATTTCTATAGATAAATGAGTAAATCAGGAAGTTAGTCCTGTTTGCGTTTTGATAAACATGAAAGCAAGCGTCTAGCTGAGAGACATTAGTTTGATTTTTTTCAAATGTTCTACAGGCAGCCGGATATCATGCGGCAGAAGTTGGGCTGAAGAGATGACTCGGGGATAAAAGGCACAAGGAACTGGGCTCAGTCCTTAGGGCCCGAAGTGGGGTATGTCCTGTGGGCTTCCAGTCCCAGCCCTGGAGAGGAAGAGTCAGGCGGAAGCCTGGGCTCACTAGCCAGGAGGCCTGAGCTAGTTGGTGAACTCCAGGCCAGTGAGAAACCCTGCTTTGAGTCACAAGGCAGACAAACCCAGGAATAGCATCAGAGGTTTACCCACATGTGCACAAATGCACCTGCACACACGGAAAGACATGTTTCACAGTCACAAATGTCCCGTACCAGTCATGTCTTACACCTCCACAAGTATCCCTTTCCTGGTGAAACAGTATTTTTAGTCACTCCGAAACCATACTGCATAAACACTTGCAGACTGCTACATCGCTGAACTTGTAATGACACCGTTATTGATGTTAAGCTCCTCGACTTTAATGGGCATTTGTTGAAGGCCTGTGCTGTTCTGTCTACCACAGTGATACAGAACCTAATGTAGAAACTGCATATAATCGACTCTTACAAATGAAGCGTATTAGTAGAAAGGATAAGTCACACATGAAGAAAAGTTGCAGGTTGAGAATCCCTTTGGAGAGCCAAGTCGGTGGTATGCATGTATGATAAATAGCTTGTCTCCAAAGTATGTAAAAATTTAACAATAAAACAGTAAGAAGTGAGCAGATGGTGTGAGCAGACCCCTCACTACAGAAGCCGTGCAACACAGATGCAAAAGTTGCTCTGCTGCAAGCCATCAGGGAAATGCAAATTAAAGCAGTAATATGACATCACTGTATGCAATGCTGATGCTAATTGTTAGCAATTCAAGTACCTACATAACACTTTCAGAGTGCGCATCCCAGTGTTTTTTGTTTGCTTGCTCGGTTTGGTTTTTTGTTTTTCTTGTAGGCTCAGTTTGGTTGGTTTTCCCAATGTGCTTTGCACGCCCCTATTTAGCTGAGGTTCACTATAACTCTCGAGATGCGGTTGACTTGTTTTCTTCATCCTCTTGGTAGACAGACATACATGCTTAGTCACACACATGTGCACATAACTCAATTCCGCTTCCTTTCTGTGTTTGTAAGAGGGGAGCATGAAGTGGCTTGCTTGTAATTACAGCAAACAGAATGCCAAGAGGGGACAACACAGTGACAGGGCAGTGGACATAAGCAGCAACTTAACGGATTTTCTCCACATCACATCCAGTGTTCTCCTTGTAGAACAGATTCTTAGCAAGAGGATCCCAGCTTCTCATCTGAACTCACCCACTGGTCAAAAGGAGACTCAGAGTAGAATAATAACCATTCTCATTTTTGTTGACTATATGCATTTCAGATCAGAGAATCTCTAAGGGTTAGAGGATTCCAGCTTGGACCTGCCTGCAGTGGGAGCCATTTCAGGGTGCGAGTGTGTGGTGGAGGGATGGGAGAACAGAATTTGAGTATTGTAAAGTATTTGAGTATTGTTTGAGTATTGTAAAGAAAGATGCCTGGAGAGAACAGCCTGGTGTGAGTAGCCGGTCCTGCCACCAGAGGCCATGGTGAAGTCCTAGCCTATGCTGCCACTGAGGGCCATGTCTAGTGTCTGTGTGGAGTCTATGGCTCATTTTACCACCAAAGGCCACGTGGACGTCTCTGGTGTGGGCTGCTGCCAGGGACCACGTTAGTGTCCAACAGTTGTGCTGAGCTGGCCCTGACCCTCACTGGTTTCAGCACTTGGGAGAATGGGCCCTGTGATTACCTAGACAGCACAGTAGGACTGACTCTCATGGTGCTCTTGAGGGTGAGCGGGCACTGACAAGGTGAATGCAGGAAAGCTGGGCCTGCCCCTTGCTGGCTGTGGCACTGGATGAGTTACCCGGGGCAGTGATGTAGAGCTCACTGGCTCTGATGGTGTGGATGTGGGAGAGTTGGCAGGCCGACCACCTCAACTACCACCTAGGCTCAGATCCAGGGCTTTGAGTTGGCCCAGCCCAACATCCAGCCATCTATGAACTAACTGCTGGAGTGCTTAGGTCCTGCAGACGAAAGCTGCAGGATCTTCATGACATAGGACAGCAACTTGGAATATCTCAGAGGATTCCTAGTAGGATCCCATGTTGATAGCAGAAGCCAGAGACCCTGGACTAGACCAATGGCTATTGCAGTGAGCATTTGCAAGTAAAATGTGCAATTTGCAAGTAAAAAGTAAGCTGTAAGAACAAAAAGGTATGTTGTGTGACACACTGTGACACAGCTTCCATGATAAGACTTTCATTTGTGGGGCTGGGGATTTAGCTCAGTGGTAGAGCACTTACCTAGGAAGCGCAAGGCCCTGGGTTCGGTCCCCAGCTCCGAAAAAAAAGAACCAAAAAAAAAAAAAGACTTTCATTTGTTTGATTTTTATTCTTTATTTTTATTGTTTTATTTCCTTTTGGTGGGGAGGTTGCAAGGGTGCAGGGTGAATACAAGGGATGGGAGATGATGTGAAGTCCATGAAGCATCAATAAAAGGTTTTTAAAAAGTGAAAAGGAAAAAAGAGAGAAATTTCCAGTTTGCCTAGGAATCTTGCAGTAGTAAGTGTCTAATAAATAATTGAAATTAATGCTAGTTTTCTTCCATTTGGAAAGAAATACCTTGCTTAAGGGAGTCTAAACGCGGGGTCATATTGTGTTCAGCTCAAGAAGTGGCAGAGGTTTGCTGGTCAGCAATCATGAAGAAGACTCTAACTCTTGGCTTTGACACCCTCGTGGACCCACAAGTAGCTCTGTTAGTTCTTTGGACCAAGGATGGTTTCCTGGAAGTCATGAGACTGGCTTTCTGCTGGAAGCAAGGTCAAAAAATTGGCCTCTTTTTTCTTCATGCTCAAAGAGAGGAAGAGAAAAGCTTCTCTAACTGAGGATTCAGAATCTCTGGTTAGCCTGTTGCCCTTAATTGACATGCCTTCTTTTTCCAGAATAGTTTCCATGGCCATTCCACACATTGAGTACCTCAGGTTCTTAGGGGTCTGCCTTGGGATTTGATATTGGGTTAACTTGGTTTTGTTCAGTTGGTAGGGGAATGGGAGAAAAATAAATGGAAGTGAGAATGGTTAGGTAGCAGCTGGGACTGGTAACCAGTAGTGTTACTGGGTTGTAATAGTAAGTCAGCAAACATCAATTGTTTTTTGCTGTTCACCAAATCCTGAGAGTTCCATTGTTTAGCAAATAATATTTTTCTATTGGTCTGGTCTTTCATCAGACTGCTCTTTAAGAATCAATATCGATCACCATTTTTGATGCAAAATATATTATATGGTTTCTGAAAACAATATAATTGTTCATTCATTAATTTGTCATGTTTTGACATTTACTAAGTACCAAGAACTTAATATACATAAAGCAATAGCTTAAACTACTTAAAAATGTGCCACTTGAACACATGTAATGTTTCCTAATGCTACTTTATTTAGACTTGATGCATGTAATGTCATAGGATGCATTTATACCACTCTGTTTGTTATTATTATTCATAAACCAGTGTTATTTATTAACTAAATAGGCTTTCAAATATGGTTGCATTTTTAACAAGTTAAAAATCAGAAAGAAAAGGCAGTATCATTTAAGATATATTAGAATTTACAAATAAATCATTATTTGTGTGACAAATTCATGCATGTTAGGCAACTGAACTATGTAGTCTCAAGTTCTTATTGAAAAGATCAGTTATCAGGCATGAAGTTGTTTAGATTTTACTTATTAAGTGCTAGGTTTACTAATGCCCTCTCTCCTCATCCTGCCTGGGCCCATGGGAAACCTGTCTCCAGCACTCTCTACACAAGTGCTTACTTCAGAGCTGTGAGTAAGAGTGAGTAGTGATCATCACCCATCCTGTGCTAGCTGGTTAAGCAGAAAAGCAGAAGTAACAATAGCACAGAAGACAAGTGAGGGGCACGGCAGCAGGAGCTCTTAGGCAGAGGCTGGGAAAACCCTGTGGTTTTAGGAAAGCATCCAGGTTAGTGCAGTACCATGTGGATTGTGGAGAACAGAATTACAATATCAGGGTCTGGCCAAGAAAGCAGAGATTTGGGGCATGGTTGTCATAAGGCAATATTCAGACTCAGAGCCCTCATGACTGTCCTTCAGTCCCACGAGGATCCATCCCTCTTGTGGCTTAAGAAAACTAACAACTAATTGCTGAATTACTGGGAGTGACAGGATTCTTAGGACTCTAGCCATTCAGTATTGTAGCATTCTATGTATCCTGCTCCACAAAGGCTCACCCATTTGGACAATTGGTCCCCAGCTGATGGCACTGGTTAAGAACACTGGAACCTTTAGGAGGTAGAGCTGCTCTGGAGGAAGGAATCAGGAAGGGGCTGGCCTGAGACTTTGCAGCCTGGTGCTGCTTCCTGTCTGCCCTCTGCTTCCTGACTGTAGGTGCAGAGTTTCTGGCTACCTCCTACTCCTGCCCTGTGTCCTCCTGCCATTATGGAGGCAAAAGAAACTCTTCCTTCCCTAAGGTGACTCTTGTCAGAATATTGACTCACCAGGACAAGAAAAGTAATTAATACACTGTTGCTAATATGAGCCTTGAGAATATTGAAGCCCTAAAGAGGATTAATGCCAGAAAAAAAGACTTCCCTCTATGTAATGAAAGGAAATGACAAAGCATGAGCTTTAGGAAAAGTTTTCAATTAGCAATAATCGCGCCTTGGATAAACCTCATTGGCTATGATACTGCCACTGCGCAAAGCTAAGCATGAGCTTTAAAAAATAATAAAATGCACCAAAGGCTGATATCAGATGAAATTTACACTATGGAGTATTTTCGAAGACACACACACACACACACACACCCTACACCCCAGAGAGAGAGAGAGAGAGAGAGCGCGAGCAAGGGAGGGGAAGGGAGGGGAGGGGGAAGGGGGAGAGAGAAAGGTAAACGCCTGTGTACTTACCAATTAGCTTACCCAAACCCCAACATTCTGTAGTATTTGGCTGTAGATGGTTGTGAGTTGCCTGATGTGGGTACTGGGAACTAAACTCAGGTCCCTTGAAACAAGAGCAAGCACAGATATCTCGATCTAGAGTCCTAATGCAAGAAATATCTATATGTATATGTATGGGGTTTGATGCATGGAATCTGAGGTACCCATGAGGATAGCATTAGGACCACATTTGGGACAGTGGAATGCTAGAATACATGAGACAGAACTGAACAGATGACTGCTACATTCACTTCTACCTCGAAATCATCTCAAATCCAGCACAGTAGAGTTGAGTATATGATCTAAACTTCCACTGGTATCTCAATCTTTCTTTCTTTTTAACCCTCTCCTTAAAGACATTTATTGATTTTTACTTTTTTATTTATGAGTGTTTTGTGTATGTGCTGGGTAGATTTATGTCAACTTGACACAAACTCAAGACTTTTGGGAAGACGAAACCTCAATTGATAAAGCGCCCTCTGTATTAGTCAGGTCTCTGAGGAGCAACAGAACCAGCAGAATAAATTCATTTGTGTGCACATGAGTGTGCATGTGTGTGTTTGTTATAAAATATATTTTGTATATTTATTATATATTTATATAAAACATATTTCTGACTATACACACACACACACACACACACACACACACACACACACACACACAAGAATGACATACAGGCTATGGTCTAGCTAGTCCAACAATGGCTGTCTACCAACAAAAAGTTCATGACTGCAGTAATTGTTCACTCTGTGAGGTTGGATGTCTCGGTTTGTCTTCCGTGTATGGTGCAATCCTACAGAAGTAGGCTCTAATGCCACTGAGTGAGTGAACTTGCCAATGAGAGGAAGTAGACAGTAAGAGCAGGCTTCCTTTTATGTCCTTCCCATAGGCAGCTAGCAGAAGATATGGCCTCGAGTAAAGATAGATTGTCACACTTCAAAAGTACTGGACTAAAAGTGTGTCTTCCCGTTTCATACAATTTAACGAAGAAAAAAACCATCCCTTACAGTCATATCTAGCCACTCAAGTTAATTCTAGATGTAGTGAAATTAACAACCAAGACCAGCTCTCATACCCTCCACAGATTGGCCTGTAGGCAAAGCTGTGGTACTTCTAGATTGTTGGCTAATATGGCAGTGTGACACACACTGTGGTCAGTGTCACCTGCAGGCTCACCAGTCCTGAGTGCTATAAGAAAGCAAGAGAGATGTGGACCGTGCCATTAAGGAGTGTTTCTTGGTGGCTTCTGCTTCAGTTCCTATCTCTTGGTCCTTGCCCCGAATTCCATCCCAGACTTCCTTTGATGATGGAGTGCCATGTGTATGTGAACATCAAATAAATTCTTCCCTTCCCATGTTGAGTTTGCCTGTGGTGTTTGACTACTGCAACAGAAACCTTAACTCAGACAGCCTATGTTTATGTAGGTCACAACCTATATGCTGGTACCCGGAGGGATCAGAAGTGGGTGTCAGATCCTCTGAAACTGGATTGATGTCATCCACCCCTGGTCCTGGGAACCAGCCTGAGTCCTTTCAAGGGCAGAAGGTGCTTGTAACTGCTGAGCTATCTCTCTAAAACCCCTGTCCTCTGACTGCTGTCTCTTTAAATATCACCACTCCACCCAACTATAG